>NC_055685.1:3818868-4189465 GCF_017639745.1 Melanotaenia boesemani
TTTTAAACAATGGGTTAACACATCATCCTGCAGAATTCATGACCCGACCCAAAAACCTCCTATGTCCAAAATTTGTGATTTTTGTTTTCCTTCATAAATCAGTACTATTTGTCACCCTTTATGTCTGTCTGTCTGTTTTACAAATATTTAACCAAAGATATATGATTAAAACACAATCCAAAGTTGGATGACATTATGTCCAGTTATTACAAAACCACACAGTTTTCATTTTTTGAAAAATGATACTTTTGGAGATAGGTTTTTGCCCGACAGCAGCGCATATCTAATATATATATATATATATATATATATATATATATATATATATATATATATATATATATATATAAAATCTCGATAATACGGCAGGAAAGGTAGAAAGACATAGAGAGAAGTTTCTATAGCATCCACAAGAGTCAGTTGTGTGATCATGCTCATGAGGAGAGGGACAGGTGCTGCAAGAGTGAGACAGACATCGCTTTGTCGGCAGGTAGCCTGCTAATCACTATTTAGGCATAGATGGAGAACATGTGAAGCTATGTAGCACTGATGCTGAATCTAATCTGCTAGCTTTAGGTTTTAAAAGAGTTCTCATTCTTCAGATTAAGTCATCTTGCTTTTGCAGTATTAAATATGGCTCAAAAAAAATTCAGGCCGGTGGTGACTCACTGCTCCTCTAATGAACTTCTGGAAATTTAAGTACATGGTGAATAAATGTGAATAGAAGTCACTGTTAAAATGGTGTAATTTCAGGAAGCGCCATTGTGGAAGAAATATTTGTGTGTGGATTGATATGAAATATTTAAATGCCAGATTATATGTTTAAAAAAAATCTGTTGAATCAACATAATTACAGCCATTTGCCTCGCTGTCTGTATTATGAATGAAGAAATATAAGACAAAGAATGTCTAAACGACTTCTGTTTAAGATCTGATAAGGTAATGACTCAACGGGAAAAAGGAAATAACACGTCTCCAAACTGTGTTTGTAGTTACTTTTTTGCATACATGATCGAATAGGCATGTCAGTGGAATTTTATGTATTCCTTAGATACCAAAGGAAAAAACACACAAAGCATTTACCATTTTCAGCTGGTAAAATGAAAACGGTATAGAAGTGTTAGTACTAAAGAGAAGTGGTCTGAGTTAAAAGATTTAACAACGTAGTTTATTCTAAGCATGTTTAAAAGCAGTGAGTGAATTGTTGTATGTTTAATCCATTTGTATGTCTGTGAATCAGTTTTAAAAGGAACAGGTGTGAGCATATAACGCCAGCTCCAGAAATACTTTATTACAAGAGTTGGTATTAAAAAGGACATGCTTTTCTCAATAGATGTTGTGTTCCTAATAAGTGTTTTTACAATATGCAGTTTTATCAGAATATGTATGAGACTTTAACAGTTAACATGTTACGACTCATCAAGTACTCCTTTATTAGTTTGTCGTAGTCTTAGGTGCAACAGGACTTCAAAATGCATGCTCACCTTGTATGCATGGTGTCATGCTGTAGAGGAGGAGATTCTATTAAAACCTTGCCTTGTTGTTTTTGTTTTAAGATAGAGTAATCAGATTATTAGGAGACTAGCATAATTATTCTTTAGGTTAGGTTAAAACTTTGCATGTTGATCTACCAATTAATTAAGAAGCAGAGACGAAATAGCCAAACTAATATCCCCATTTAACAATTTGTTTGCTGTCCATAATGCTGTAGTCTTCTTATGACATCTACTAAATTATAATACAAGCCTCTGAGATGGCAAGCAAGAGACCTCTTTTTTTTCCTTTCCAGCTGTTCCTCCTTTCCCCCCGAAAGACTTCCATCAAGTGTGGTATGTACTGGTCAAGCGTCGCAAAGAAAGTAGATAGCAGAGGCTTAGTGGTGATCCGCAAGAACTCCTTGTCAATCATTAATGTATAACAAAAAAATTTAAATAATTCTTTGTGTTTTTAGACATTTTTTTACATTAGAGCTTTGAACTGACAAACAATACCTACAGTTATTTGCTAAAAATTACAATGGCGTGATGGAAGTCTAGACTGATTCTATATTTTTTCATACAGTCTCATTTAGGTGTACTATCATTTTCCTAGTTTGTCCTCCTGCCTGGATCCCCTATTATTAATTTAGATCCACCCTTGCTGTGTTTGTGGAGAAGACCGATTAAAAATGTTATCATAAAAAGAAAGAAAGGAATGTGATCCCACTGCAGAGCAGAAGATGGAGCTGCTGTATAGAAAAACACGGAGGATGACGATTGCGATGACGTCACCGCCTCTGACAATGCTGTCTCCTTTCACGTCCTCAACCAAGTTATTAAAACAACTGCTCTGTCGACAGTCACACATCTGTTTCATTATCCGAAAACATAATCATGAGCGGACGCGGCAAAGGAGGTAAAGGACTCGGTAAGGGAGGCGCTAAGCGTCACCGTAAAGTTCTCCGTGATAACATCCAGGGAATCACCAAACCGGCCATCCGCCGTCTGGCTCGCCGTGGTGGCGTGAAGCGTATCTCTGGTCTGATTTACGAGGAGACTCGCGGTGTGTTGAAGGTTTTCCTGGAGAACGTCATCCGTGATGCCGTCACCTACACCGAGCACGCCAAGAGGAAGACCGTGACCGCCATGGACGTGGTTTATGCTCTGAAGAGACAGGGCCGCACTCTGTACGGCTTTGGAGGTTAAATCCGTAACTAATCTGAAACTAACGGTCCTTTTAAGGGCCACCCACGTTACCGTGTTAAGAGTGGTTACCTACGTAAATTATGCAGACTAAGTGTTGCCCTGCTGATAACTGCGGTGAAGTTAGTTTCAAGTTGGATATTGGATATTCGCGCTGTGGTTGTTGACTTAGGGACTGTCAATAAATTTTGAACCATCACTCTTCAGAAACAAAACTTATAGCTGTCCTCTCTTGTTACCAACTCTCACAAAATCAATGAAATATCATGCAACAAAATTAAATGAATCTGCTAAATTACCAGATTTGAGTGATTTTGCTGTATTTTTTCGACGTGTTTTTAGCCATTTTTCTTATCCAGAATTTCTGATTATCCTTCAATAGCTTCCAGGTCATGTGACCCATTGACACAAAATCCATATTAAACTTTTCTCCTAGTTTCCACAGATGAGGCACACTCATTTTTATTGCATTTATACTCATTTATTATTTTTGAGTAATTTTTTGTTACTGTAAATTTATGATTAACGTTCAATAGCTTCCAGGTCATGTGACCCATTGACACAAAATCCATCTTAAACTATTCTACTAGTCTCCAGAGATCAGGCACACTCATTTTTTATTGCATTTATAGTCATTTATTATTTTTGAGTATTTTTTGTTACTGTAAATTTATGATTAACGTTCAATAGCTTCCAGGTCATGTGACCCATTGACACAAATTCCATATTAAACTTTTCTCCTAGTCTCCACAGATGAGGCACACTCATTTTTATTGCATTTATACTCATTTATTATTTTTGAGTATTTTTTGTACTGTAAATTTATGATTAACGTTCAATAGCTTCCAGGTCATGTGACCCATTGACACAAAATCCATCTTAAACTATTCTACTAGTCTCCAGAGATCAGGCACACTCATTTTTTATTGCATTTATAGTCATTTATTATTTTTGAGTATTTTTTGTACTGTAAATTTATGATTAACGTTCAATAGCTTCCAGGTCATGTGACCCATTGACACAAAATCCATATTAAACTATTCTACTAGTCTCCACAGATGAGGCACACTCATTTTTTATTGCATTTATAGTCATTTATTATTTTTGAGTATTTTTTGTACTGTAAATTTATGATAATCGTTCAATAGCTTCCAGGTCATGTGACCCATTGACATTAGCTTTCTTTTATGATTTTGTAGGTCAAGTTTGACAACTATGAAGCCCTTCTGTCATTTCTGCTGGTGAACAACAACCACTGGAAGTTGCTGGTTTGCAATCTTTACTGCTAAGAAATTACCAGATATTTTGGTTAAAGCGGATGATATTGAAATCAGTTTCAATAAAACTGTTTTCTGTCATGTCACTTTCATACTTAATTTGTTGGTCTGTTTCAGTATATCAATACAGAAGCCAGTACAGTCTTCCTAATGAATCCTGCACAACTGTCATCAGAACTTGAGGACTCCAAAAAGGCTGCTGGAAGAATACAGTAATTCAAGAAATATGTTTAAAAAAAATTTTTTGAAATACAAATAACATTGGGAAAGAAGTCACATATGTTTTGTCCAGTATCGCTAACACTACAGTGGTTTACATTTTGAGAAGCTGATAGTTGCAAAATCATTTTTTGTCATATGAACAGAAAAAATAAATAATAATTGCTCTGACACAAATAATTTCATTATCTAGGGAATACTTCAAGATGAGAAGGACATGCCATGGAAAAACAGACTGGGTTGGGATCCATTGGAAAGGGGGGGCTATGTGCCACCCTATCCAACAAGATGGAAACAACTGTGGAGTCATTGTAGTCAAAGTAAATTGAGGATTTACTGTTTTTTGATGTGTTTGTATGGAAGGTGTGAAAGTGCAAATAACCTAACTGCATGTGTTTTCATAAACTGGATAAGCTTTTATTCTGCATTCCCCAGTAGAAGAGCTTAGGTCAATGGGATGCATCACGCATTCCTTGTACTCAGAATTGGTTAAGCATATTATACATGTATTTCTACCTATTTTAGTGTGTGTGGATGCATGATGCAATGTGTGTCCACATGTAACTATTTGTCTGTATTATTATTACATGAAATATAGAGTTGTTAACAGCAGTGCTTTTTTTCTTTAGATGGCAAAAGCATTGATGGAAGCATTTCCTCTGCTGCCAGATGTTAAGTTTGACACAAGTAAGAAGGCAATGAAAGGCGAAAGAAAAGCACTGGCTCTTCAAATCCTTGATGCATCAGGTACTTTAATACATGCATTCATACATAAACATACACATACTTTTACATGTACTCAAACACACACTTAATAATATTGGGTCTTTGTCTTATTTTATGATTATAGTGTTTGATGACAACACCTGTTGCTCAATGTGTGCTGGTAGCAAACCCCCTGTGTCTGGGCCCCACATCACCGACTGGGTGAGAATTGTCAATGTTTAATCTTTAACCAGATCTAAGAAGTAACTTGGGGTAGCCATTAACATGTTGCGATATCACATGGCAAGAAAGTAAACAACCTTGTGACAGGAAAGGAATATGTCCCGTATTTATGTACCAGTAAACATGCATGTTTTCTTTTGTATGAACAGATCCAGTGTGACGACTGTGATCGATGGTTCCATGCCATATGCTTAAATATGACGAAGAAAGACTTTGATACAACCAAGAAGGGATGCTGGAAATGCCCATTGTGCAATTAAAAGGTAAACACATTCCTCTACTAAATGTTAATAGTTGATGTTGAAAATAATGCTGCAAATTGATTAGATTCAAGCATGTTATCTTTTGTATGAACAGATCCAGTGATATGACAGTGATCGATGGTTGTGGCTTGTGCTTGAACAAGAAAAAGGAAGACTTTGATTAAACCAAGAAGGGCAGCTGGAAATGCTCATTGTGTTACTAAATGGCAAATAATCCTCTAATAAATGTTGACAGTTTATTTTGAAAATGGTGCTGCAACTTGTTTTGTTTCGCATGAGATCGATTAAAGATTTATCCTATATTAATATTACAGAATTACAACAAAAACAGAAATAAAATTTCAGTAACTAGGATAAAAATGAGTGTGCCTCATCTGTGGAGACTAGGAGAACAGTTTAAGATGGATTTTGTGTCAATGGGTCACATGACCTGGAAGCTATTGAAGGATAATCAGAAATTCTGGATAAGAAAAATGGCTAAAAACACGTCAAAAAAATACAGCAAAATCACTCAAAAATCTGGTAATTTAGCAGATTCATTTAATTTTGTTGCATGATATTTCATTGATTTTGTGAGAGTTGGTAACAAGAGAGGACAGCTATAAGTTTTGTTTCTGAAGAGTGATGGTTCAAAATTTATTGACAGTCCCTAAGTCAACAACCACAGCGCGAATATCCAATATCCAACTTGAAACTAACTTCACCGCAGTCTGCTGATAAAGGGCCATTGCTGTAATAAAGAAGGTTAACGGATCTTATATGTGAATTTCCTGTTGGAAGCAGGGGTGTCATCCTGCCCAAGATTACGCATCGATCTGATGCCACATAAAAGATGCTGTCATACCAAATAAAGCTGTTCACATCAGCGTGTTAATGTGTAACGCGTGAACAAAGTCGTATATGTATAAAACCCTTTCGAGAATCCCTTTCAGCTGCCTCTTTGCCCTACCTGCCTGCCTACAGTATGAAAGGATTGAGTGGCATCTGTCTCTCTCTAGCAGCACCTCTTTCAGACAAAGCATTCATCATTTTGTCATGTCTGAGCCCTCGATATACTCTGAGCGGGCTCTGCTCAAAACCTGCGACGCTCGCGATGAGCTACATTCTGCATGATAATGGTGGGCAGAATAAGTAGTTGCTACCAACTTGGTATCATGGTAAAATCCTCATTACTTTCCACGTTATAATTGATAAACTACATTTTAAACATAAATTACTAAGATATATGTTTCAGAATGAGTATTGACTCTAGAACACATAATCTGGCGTAAAAATATTTCAGATCAATCCGCACACCATTATTTCTACCTCAATGGCACTTCCTGAACTTGGGGCAGCCATTTTGAGAGTAAGTTTTATTCAGATTAACCACAAACTTAAAAGTTTTAATAGTTTCACCGTCTGTAACACAGATGAAGTCACATTAGAGGAGCAGTGAGTCAGCACAAAGGGCCTGAAATGCTCCTTCCGGAGACAATTTGCTACCGTCACCGAAAACAGGTTTCCACCCTCACTCATCATTGGTCAATCAGCTCAACCAATCACACACAGGGGATGGAGCACTGAGATTTGCTTACAGTTTGTATAAATTAGACTCCTTGCACTCTGGTCCTGTATTCGTTGCCTCAGAGTATCGAAGATTACAACATGCCTGAACCCGCGAAGTCTGCGCCCAAGAAGGGCTCCAAGAAAGCCGTGACCAAAACCGCCGGCAAAGGAGGAAAGAAGAAGAGAAAGACCAGGAAGGAGAGCTACGCCATCTACGTGTACAAGGTGCTCAAGCAGGTCCATCCTGATACCGGTATCTCTTCCAAGGCCATGAGCATCATGAACTCGTTTGTTAACGACATCTTTGAGCGCATCGCGTCGGAAGCGTCTCGTCTGGCTCATTACAACAAACGCTCCACCATCACCTCCAGGGAAATCCAGACTGCCGTCCGCCTCCTGCTGCCCGGTGAGCTGGCCAAGCACGCCGTGTCTGAGGGAACCAAGGCCGTCACCAAGTACACCAGCTCCAAGTAAACACCCTTGCAGAAAAGAAATCAAAGGCTCTTCTAAGAGCCACCCACTATATCTAAAGAGCTGATTTCAAGGCTTGAAACACAGAAAAATGAATAATGTTAAATGTCATCACTTCTTGGTGGTTGCAGGAAAAAAAAATTTCAATGCAAAAATGCACTACATAAGCAAAACCTTAGTTGGTTCTCAGTGATAGACTTAATTCTGTAAATTTAACTAAGTCATTCACCAAACTAAATCTGACTGAGTCAATAAATTACCTAGACAGTAGTGATGGGATTTAAGCCGTTCCTTTCAAACAGCCATTCAAAGCAAGACTGGCACGATATGTAAGAATGACTATCAATATGTACCTAATATAAAATGTACTATACATTTCTTTCTAAACAACATTCTCTGCCCATAGATGCTTCACATTTATGGAACGTGTTGGACATCAGACTTCTATGATGTCACAAATTTTATTTTATTTGACTCGACTTTACAACTTCTTATTAGCTTGTTTGCTCATTTATTTATTCAGTCTTTTTTCGCTGGAAAGGTGGTGTGTGTGTGTGTGTGTGTGTGTGTGTGTGTGTGTGTGTGTGTGTGTGTGTGTGTGTGTGTGTGTGTGTGTGTGTGTGTGTGTGTGTGTGTGTGTGTGTGTACGTGTGACTGAAAGATTTCATTGAGTGTTTTTATTCTTATTCTTTGATGTATGTAAAGGCTTGTTTTATTGAACAATAAGATACGAACTGAGATATGCATAAATGTATTTAATCATGTAAAAAAAAACTGTGTTGCCAATGGCATGAAAAGCACTTGATAAATAAAACTTGATTTGATGAAAGCAGTGTCAAAATTTGTATATAAAAAGAATGGCTCACAGCTGTGAATCGGTTCCCATCATTCATTTCAAAGAGTTGTTCAAAATGGATTCGTTCATGAACGTCACATCTCTACCAGACTGTACAATCTATGTACACACAAGCTTCACCTCCCATTTCCGACAAGGTCATACAGCTAATAATGCTGTTTGAAACGGGAAAACAATTCATTTTATTGCAAGGGCAGAAGACTTAAAGATCAACAGATATCAAATAAAAATGCTACTGTAAATGTAAACATCACTCCCACCCCAAACATGTATGAGCAAAAACAAAATAAAAATATCTTTCTTTTCAACAATTCAAATCTTTTCCTTCAATACGGCAAAAGTATACTAACATATAATAGAAGGGCGAAACGCAATGATTTTCTATTGTGTGCTGCACTTTCATTACATTAAATGCAGCAGCAAATGGCAAGTGGGACACTCAAGTTATAGTTTCTAAGTTATAGTTTATCTTCAGAATTAACAGTGGAGAAAATGAGTAAGAAAATTTCTTTCATCTGCTTCATGTCTTTGCGAGACAAAGACTGAATTTCTTCGTATGGCAACACTCAGACTATCAGAGCAGCGCAGTAGAACAGCTCAGGTGAGAAAGCAACTTTCAAAGAGCTCGAGTTACTGCAGCTGAGAGCCGGGAGGGAGGGGGGTGAGTGAGTGAATGAGTCATACGTAACGTGACTCCATACTAAATAACTAAGTGATTCGTTCATGCAACGAGTCGAGTCTGCGCCAGGGTACTGGGAGCTTAGTGAGTAATTTGTATGCAGCTCGCAGGAAGGGAGGGAGTCATACATACTCAGTCGAGGGATGCTAACTATAAGCTAGTGTTGATTCTTTGTGTTGTGAGTGGGGCTGGGATACTGGAAGTAAGTGTTTTTCCTTCGTCCATGGCTCATAGCAGGGAGGTAAATAGTGATGGTCCGCCAGCGAAATGGAGACTTTAGTTAAAAGGCTATTTCACATGCAGTCTCTTGAACACAGTACAATCCTGGCTTGCTGGCTGATGAGGGAGATAGTACAGTCTGGGTGAAGCTTATTTTTAATAGGTCGTCCTGGGGAAGACAAAGAACGCTGTAGTTTAGGCCCAGAATCCATCTGTGACATGTTCAGAGAATAAACCAGCAAAGCTATTAGATCCAAAGACTCAGGTCAGCTAGTCCAGACTTAACATGGAGAAGCAGCGTTTAGCTGTTAAAATGCAAACAAGTAGAACAAACTGCCAGTGGACATTGAATTTTCACCAAACGCAAACACTTTAAAATCTATGTTACAAAAAAAAAAAAAAAAAAAAAAAATGTATAAACATTTTTCTCATACATGTGTGCATGAAATCTTCACCTGACTTTTAACTTATCTTGCTTTTAATCATTCTCATTTATGATTTCATTGTCGGTTTTGCTATTTATTCTTGGTTTTTATGCTTTCTTGCACCATTTGTAACACCTTTAAGGTATTACAAATGGTGCATTATATATATATATATATATATATATATATATATATATATATATATATATATATATATATACATACATACATATTTTCAAAGTCATTTACATATATAAAATAAATTTTGTCTGCAATAACATAAAATAAAAACTTATTGCATAAAAATACAATAAATAAATAACAATAAATAAAGTAAAAGGGACTGTGCTGATCACAGAAAGCATGGACGGGTCTCTAAAAAAAACCAGCTTTCAGGACCGTTCTTTCCAGAAACCAGTCAGGGGCAGTACGTAATGTTTTCGAAGGAGCAGTATTACTTTACATTTTAACAGTGACTCATGTCAGCATTTCTGTGAAGAAGGAATAAGCTCTTTGACGGAGTGTGTGGTGGCTCTGAAAAGAGCCTTTTTTTGTGAGTAGTTTCGTGGATTCATTTACTTCTTGGCCTTCTTGGCTGCAGGCTTCTTTGCGGCAGCTTTCTTGACTGCGGGCTTCTTTGCAGCCTTTGGCTTCTTAGCAGCGGGCTTCTTAGGACTCTTCTTGGCTGCTACCTTTTTCACCGCTTTCTTGGCCGGAGCCTTCTTGGGGGACTTCTTGACTGCTGCCTTCTTAGCGGCTGGTTTTTTGGCCGCCGTGGTCTTCTTGGCGGCGGCGGGCTTCTTGGCTTTGGCGGGAGCCTTCTTCTTCACCACCTTCTTGGCTGGTTTGGCGGCTTTGGGCTCGTTCTTGGCGAGCTTGAAGGAACCGGAGGCTCCCGTTCCTTTAGTCTGGCTCAGGGTGCCTTTAGTTACCAGGCTGGTGACGGCGGTGTTGATGCGCTTGTTAGCCTTGCTCACATCCACACCTTTCCCGGCCAGCACCTTCTTGAGTGCCGCCAGAGACATCCCCTTCCGCTCCTTGGACTCTGCCACAGCGGCAACGATGAGCTTAGGGAGGCTGGGTCCATCTTTCTTGGCCCGGGGAGCCGTCTTCTTCTTCGGGGCTTTGGCCGGGGCTTTAGCCGGCGCTGCTGCTGGAGCTTCCTCTGCCATGTTTATGTGTTTTCCTCGCGCTGTTCGTCTGAACGTCTCGAGCTCAAAGCAGGAGGCGGGACTTATAACACACATGAGAACCGTGGAGAGACAACACGCTCCGCAGCTCTGCTGCTGCCTCAAATCTGGACACACTTGTGTTTTCTCCGCTATCTTTTCATCACTAATTCACGACAAAACAACTGTTTTCCAACAGGAGTGTAACTGAAACAGGAAGAAATCCCTCGTCCCTCCAGACTCAGCTCATGTTTGGCTTCCAGGACTTTTTCTCTTCCTTTCAGGAAGATTCAAACATGTCATATCCTCGGTCAGTTTCAGCGGCTCGCAGCGACTTTTCTCCACATTTCGGCTGGTAAAATAAGTAAAAGTTCTTGTATGACCTGTGATAGCGATGATCCCGTTAGCAGAGACATCTGTGCACAGAAACAAGGTGAAATGGTTCCGCTGGTGTGATTTGTTGAGTTGAACGGAGCCAGTTTTAGATGGAAGTAAACACACGGACACTGTCGTTGCTCGGGCGGATGTTCATGTCCCAGATGATCCGAAGGAACAGACTTCCGTCTCCACTAAATGTAGATTCATCAGCAGCTGGAACCAAAAACACACTTTCACAGTCAGTCATCGTCAAATTAATAATTATTAGTATCAGACAATAAACTGGCTGGAAGAAGTGACACAGACTGGTTCATACTGGTTCACTGCTCAGATTCCATGATGAAGATTTTTGATCCCATCCAGATTCATGATGACTTTTCATTCAGCTTTAACCAGAAATATAATATAATAAATCATAAACCAGTTCAGAGAAACCTGAAATTTTTGAATATTTATGCATTGATTGGTATTTTGGGTGCAGAGACTTAAAAAAAACATCCAGTTATCAAACCAGAATCTGTTTTATTACTTGTTTTTTCTAAAATGTGTTTGTTACACATATGGATGAAACATTTTAAAAATTAGTTAATATCCGAATACGTCAGCTAAACAAAAGTTATAGTTTTTTTTGTTTTGTTTTGTTTTATGTTAATCAAAGATGACTTGACCCTAACTTGCCAGTTTACATTGAAATGGATGACCATCCGTACTCTTTGCTTCATGAGACATTAAAAAATAGCCAAGAAAAGAAAAAGAAACAATAACTGGGAGCAAACCAGAGTGTACGGGTGTTTATTTGATTTCAGGCCTTTTGGTGTACCTGATATGAATTTTAAATAAAAGTTTTATTTATATATATATATATATATAAAACCAGTGATTACTATTCAAAATGTGTAATTTCTGTCTAAAATTTAACATTACTAAAACATTTTTTTTACTTTAATTTGACATTTTTATGTTGTTATTTTACAGTTTCCGCCCAGTCCCTAGCTCAGGGTTTATATATGTGGTGCTTGATCGTTCTAATGAAAAATGAATTGTTTAGTTTTTGGTATAAGTTCCTTAAAATACAATAGAACTAGTGATTTATTATCATATCATCAAATTCTTATCATATATTTTAAATTCACTCTTTTGTTATTAATAAAATGTGTCTGTCCCTTAATATTGCTGTCATTACCACCACGTGTGAAAGAAATTTAACTGCATATGGTAATCACTCATATATACTCATAACAATCACATGTATATTCAGTTTCTTTATTAATTTAATATTGTTAATCCATTCACTTTTACATTTTCATATTGTGTGTTCTCATTCTACAGAATACTGAAGTTACAGTTTTCATTGTGTGTGTGTGTGTGTGTGAGGTCAGACTGATCTCTTTCTTCCCAGAACTCTGATACGGCAGAGTTGAGACTGGTTTTCGACCTGCTAGATAGCAATAGTTGTTTGGGACATCAGCTTGTTGTGGTATGTGGGCTTTGCCTGAAAACTGGAAGAAAGTGGCGCCATTAAGTCTTCTATTCCTCATATTATTATCTTGCTGTTTGACCTTCAGCTGGGGACCAGCTGAATAAAACAGTTTCTCTCTGATGAATCATCAGAGTCTCTCCCGACTTCATGCGAGTTAGGAGGACCACTCTCTTGCTTGCAAGCCACCTTTTTTTCCAATACTTCTCCTGTAAATAAACCTTATATACTTTTACTCATTCCAGACTCTTGGTAATTTTTTTACAACACACGTTGAAGGTTTTCAGAGCAATAAAGTTTATTGAAAAACGTATCAGTTCACTGACTGTATCTGTTTGTACTGCTACTCAAGCACATGCTAGGACAGAAGGAAAACGGACATTTCAACTTCTGGAACAGTAAGTTTTTTCCTAATTTGTCCTGACAAATCACCTTATAATTTTATTAGGTGTCATTACCAAACAGCTTGTCATTACCATTACATTCTGTCACTACCAACACATGATCTATTTACGTATTCTTTTAAAGCAAATTAAGAATAAATTACAGTTTTTGTTTTTTAATATAACTATTAATTATTTGGTATTTTCTCAATAATTTACTTTAAAAAAAAAAAGCCTGAGTTCCTGGCGAAGAAGTAGAATAATTTAATCTTATTTGATATGACAATTCTTCAAAATTTGCACTTGCAAATGTGTAAAACTGTTAGATAAATTAATAAATATACATTTGAAAGACAGTACAGCACATCTAGGATGTGAGAAGAGTGATATTAGCTAAAAATGATTTTTTTATTTTTATACAATGCTCTTCTCTAGTTTTTTAATTTGCTTTGTGGCGGTAATAACATTTTGCTGGGATATCTGACTAAAACATAAAGATTTTAAAAAATCTTAAATTGATGTGAATGGACATATTTAGATGGCTAGGTGTTGTGACATTTTATTTTTGAGAAAAAAAAATCAAAAGTGCCTGAAATCAAATAAGCACCTATACATGGTGGAGCATTATGGAGGCAATTGATGAAGGAGAGGGACTTCAAAGCTGACGCGGAAGTAGCAGGCTTTCTGCTGGATCGGTCAGTTAATTCAATCAGTGAAGTTTATTTCGGCGTTATGTTAGAAACAGGGCAGGGTAGTCCAAATATCTACTTTATTCTTCCATTCCTCTCCCTCTTCATCAGATGATCTCTGAGTCTGCAAGTCATGGAAAATGATTTAACACGATAACATTAACTATTAGCAGTAGCTTGGTACCAAATACAAGGAGGGCATGCTTGTAACTTATCGCATAAAAAAAAGAAAAAAACATTATTATTTATTGTTCTGTTCCTCATCACCTGAGGGACACTTGAGACTTCTGTGGGATGTTGATATTTTCACATTTATGACTCTCTGTGGTTTCTGCAGTTGTAATAACATAGCACTACTCTGTTGCTTACATTATATTAGCGCACCAGTTACACACTGGGGCTTTGAGTTTGTTTATGGTTCTCTTCTGGTTTTCTGTCCAAAACAAAACAACAGGTTCAAGAAGGAAAGTAAAATATTTGACGTCTTCACTCTTTTAATATTGTTGTGTCACTTTAATTGTTCTATCAAAGAAGATGAAATGAAAGAAGTGAAATGAGAGGATATATAGTTCTGCACTGAATGTAAAAAATGTTAATAAGGAAAAGTTTGACCTGTTATAAGATCTGTGACTAAAACATTCTACATCAGTATTCTTGATGATTATCTTCTGTCTTTTCTTTTCAGATTAAAGGAAAGTTTTTTCAGATTTGTTGAAGGCTTTCAGATTGTTTTCCTCAGCCTGATGATCTAATCATATTTGTTTCATCAGCAGCATCTTTAGGAAGGCCTGAAAGCTGGAACATGGATTAAGTAAAGCTGGATCCACAGAGAGATGAGTCTACCACACTTTGATTAGTTTTCTGGGAGGAAACAGCTGTATTTAGCAGTAAAAACATTTCTTCCATTAGTTCTGCCTCATCAACTCTGTTTATTTGAATATATACATATATATATATATATATATATACATATACATATATATAAATATACATATACATATATATAAATATACATATTTATATATATATATATATATATATATATATATATATATATATATATATATATATATATATATATATATATATATATATATAAATATATATATATATATATATATATATATATATATATATATATATATATATATATATATATATATATCATTATCAGATTTATTTTCCAAATATAACTCAAATTAAGAAGATGACTACATTTCCAGTAATAAGACATAAACTTGAGGTTAAAGGTAAAAATATAAATGTTTGAAGTTATTTGACATGTTTCATAGTTTTATTTAAACAAACATTTAGAAAAACCAGAAGGCAGTTTAAACATTTGTCAATTTCATTTATCATCAGATTAAGGAGCTTCTTTTTACTCTGGTTTGACACACGACCTTCTGATGTGAAGTCAGACGTTGTGCTGTTGCTACAGAGTCCGAAAAATTTCCTCCATTCGCCCTTTAATGAGATCGAAACAAATTCACTGTGAAGCTGTGACACTGAGAAGAAAAACAGGCTTTTTGTGAACCTGGAGCATATATGGAAATATTTGATAATAAACCTAATTGTTTCTAAACTTTGAGTTACTGAGGTTTTTAACCTGGAACTCCCTGTTTAACAGTCCTGAACTTTTCCTTTTCAAACATGAGTGTCAAGTACCCCCCCCCCCCTTTGTTTTTTTCTCTGCAACATGTCAAATATCCCCCTGTGGTCTTAATAAAGTCCTAAATCACCTAAAAATATATATACACACACATAATATTTCGTAAATTGAGCTTTATTTTAATCAGCTGGCTTTAAGAGGACAAAGTCCTGTAACAAACATTCCAGTCATCTTGATTTTTCCTATTATAAATAATTCAGCCAATCTTTTCCAAAAAGAGCATATTCAGTTCTGAAGAGGTTTTTTATATTACAGTGAAGTTAAAACATCCAGTTTAAGTTAAATAAAAGCAAATTTCAAACAATAACTTTTAATACAGTTTAATCCAGGAAAGTGGTGGTGTTTTAGGAAAGATGTTTTTTTTTCCCCCCTTCACTAAGCAAAATCTTTTATTGTAAAAATGCGGGGTAAACGGAAATTAAACATTAATTGAATAGAGTGATACTCACAATAAGGCTACATGGTTCATTTATCTCGTTGCAAGTATTCTGGTAGAAGGAAGTTTAAATGTTAAAAAAAATAAATAAATAAATAAACTTTTTGGAGGCATGATATAGAACAGAATATTTCCCACTGGAGATACATGAAAATCAGAGCTCTTTGTGAGAAGTGTTTGGCTCTTAAAAGAGCCGTTGTGGTTGTGTAAAGGGAGGTGTTGGGTCTACTTGGCCTTGGCGGGCTTCTCGGTCTTCTTGGGCAGCAGGACCGCCTGGATGTTGGGCAGCACGCCGCCCTGAGCGATCGTCACTCCGCCCAGCAGCTTGTTGAGCTCCTCGTCGTTGCGGACAGCCAGCTGCAGGTGACGGGGGATGATACGAGTCTTCTTGTTGTCTCGTGCGGCGTTTCCAGCCAGCTCCAGGATCTCAGCGGTCAGATACTCCAGCACAGCAGCCAGGTACACGGGGGCTCCGGCTCCCACGCGCTGCGCATAGTTTCCTTTACGCAGCAGCCTGTGAACACGACCGACTGGGAACTGGAGTCCAGCTCGGGAGGAGCGGGTCTTTGCCTTGGCTCTGGCTTTGCCTCCGGTCTTTCCGCGGCCACTCATGATTCAAATCTTGTCCTCTTAACTCGAAAACTCAGAGAAAATGTGAGTGAAGCAGCAGAAAGCCTCCTTAAATGTAGGAGAGCGCGGGCCGGAACCCTGACAGACCAACCAGAGAAGAGGCTTCCCGCAGAGCTGCAGAGGGCGGCTCCTTCTCCATTTCAGCGGGCATTTTCAAGCCACTTTTCTCCAATAAGCGGCGCACATTCAGGCGGGAGGAGGCTCTTCGAGGCGGGGCTGAGCTCCGAGAGGAGCTGCTCACCAATCAGGAGCCGGAGGTCTGAAGCAGGCGGTCCAGTTTCACTCCCGGTCCCCCAGTTTAAAAGCAGCCGGTCTCCTCCTTTCTAACTATTTTCTCCTGATCAGAGAAAGCTGAAGAAATGGCAAGAACCAAGCAGACTGCCCGTAAATCCACTGGAGGCAAAGCTCCCAGGAAGCAGCTGGCCACCAAGGCTGCCCGCAAAAGCGCCCCGGCCACCGGCGGCGTGAAGAAGCCTCACCGCTACAGGCCCGGTACTGTAGCTCTCAGAGAGATCCGTCGCTATCAGAAATCCACGGAGCTGCTCATCCGGAAGCTGCCCTTCCAGCGCCTGGTCAGAGAAATCGCTCAGGACTTCAAGACCGACCTGCGTTTCCAGAGCTCTGCTGTCATGGCTCTGCAGGAGGCCAGCGAGGCTTACCTGGTCGGTCTCTTCGAGGACACCAACCTGTGCGCCATCCACGCCAAGAGGGTCACCATCATGCCCAAAGACATCCAGCTGGCCCGCCGCATCCGTGGAGAGAGAGCATAAACTCATAAATACTCCACTAAACAACAACAACGGCTCTTTTAAGAGCCAAACACACTAGTATCAAGAGCTGCATCCTCTCAATATCCACACCAATAATCCAGGCATAGATTGATTTGATGTGATTACTTTAGTGACTCATGCTGAACTCATTTATTGCAGCATTTGATTATTTCATAACCATATTCTGTACATTAGTGATGGGATGTTCAGCTCTTTTCAGGAAGCCTTTTCTGATTCTCTACAAAGCTTGGGCTCTCAGATCTGACTCTTTCACACATCACTGTATATAACTAAACATGAAGCAATAAAATGGGAACGGCTGTTATTTAATCATCATAAAAGCCTGAACAGATGAAAATCCCAAAATTTAAAAAAAATTCACAGCTCCACTTGCAGCATCAATGGACTCCCTAGTGACTTGTCTCGCCCTTGCATCTGTCCTTCTCCTCCTCTTCCTCATGATAAATTTCATAGATAAGTGTATATATGTATGTGTGTGTGTGTGTATATATATATATATGTGTGTGTGTGTATATATATACACATATACATTTATATATATATACATATGTGTGTGTGTAACATATATTTGAAAAGGACTGTGAAGTGTGTTAAACTGCATCAGTCAAAAGAAGCTGTGGTTAAATAGACCAACATCAACCTGATATTAAAATTAAACTATGATGGTTAGAAATGTGTAAACTGGGTTTTTGCAAGTGTTTGTTTAAATTAAACTTTGAAACATGTAAAATAAATTGAGAACAACCTCATGATTACTTCTTATTACTGGATATTTTGTCACCTTTCTTCTTTTGTCTGAGGAAATTGGAAAATAAATCAGATAATGATTAAAATAAATATTCACATAAGCAACGCTGACGAGGCAGCGCAGGATGGAAGAAACCGGTCATTCTATGAAACGGCTGCCATTTGAGTCCACAACATTTGATGAAATGAAAAAGCCCATAAAAGTGTGTCCGATCATGTTTCCAAAGTTTCAAACTGTTATTATTTATGTTCTTGATCTCATAATATGAGACAATGTTATTTTAAAAGAAAAATATACAATTTTACATTTTTAATTCGCACTTGACCATTTTTGCCATTTTTTTCTATGACCAACATGAAATTTGCTTGTAACATATCAACAAACAAAAAAAATCATATTTTTTTCTGATCAAAATTTTACTGATATCAGGATGAAATTGATATCCTTTTGAAGAAATAAAGTTCAAATTGCTTTCTTCTTCATATTTTGTGAATCATATTCTTTGAAGCTTACGTTGTAGCTGCATCTGTGTGTGAGCATATTGTCGGTAGATTCGTAGCTCCTCCAGAGGGTCTCAGAGTTCATTCCACCAGAGGGATTTCTTCCTCCACAGACCTGTACGGAGGGATGTCAGTGGAGGAAATTTGTAATGCAGCTTCATGATCTTCACCATGCTCTTTTATCCGTTTTTATCTGCGGGATGTCTCCGGCTTCTCCCTGAGCCATTCTGTTCTAGGTGTTTTTTTTGGAGTGACTACAGTTCTTCTCCTCCTGCCTGTTGGCATTTGGAGATGTTGCCTTTTTCCCAGCTTTGCTCACGTTTGGACCTTCATTGTGGCATCCCACAGCAGTAAGCTGTTTCACTGGCCCCGATGCAGAGCCTTTTCTCACTTTGCTGTTCATCTGTACACCGGGCTGCCATGATGTGTCATTATGCACGACGCAGCCATTAGACCTTTGCCATTTTCTGGGTTATTAAATGAAGGTGTGGGTGGGCGTGGACTAAAGTTTTCAGGGCTGCGTGTGCACGTGAGGGATAAACCTAATAGCAATAGCCTTAAAGGGGCAAAGCCTATACTAATAGAAGCTGGGGTTACAATACGTAACTGTTGTCCAAAACAATGTATTTCTGGCAGCATCATGTGAACAGCATAAGACCTTTCTGATATACTGGACTGCACGGGAAGTCCTGCCCACAGAAAAGACTGCAAAAGTGGTGAATAGCCAAGGTCTTCCTAAGTCTTCCACTGTTTTGAGGTCCTGCGTCTTCCTGCACACTACCAGAACTATGAGTCATTTTGTGTGAACATGCACGAGTCAAATCCTCTGATTCAGGTTTTGGTCTCGTTTAGGACTTATATAAACTGCAAGGGAGTTCTGTGTTTGTTGTTCCTGTAATGTGTGAGTTCCAGTTAATTATACAGACAGGGAAAAATACAAGCACACCTACATGAAGGTTTCAGTGATGTAAAGTGACGTGAAATCATTTTTTTATACAGTCGGGCCTGGAAATCAGATTACACAATTCATTCCATTCCATTTACGCATTTGTTGAATAATTTGGCTAATAAATTAGCAAAGAATGGATTTTTCTCAATTTTACATAGCATCTTATGTTTTTTTAGGTAATTATTTTCCTTATATTTCTGGTTAAATTGAGAACTGAACACACACAATGGGATATGAGACTTTTTGTATGTTTACTGCATGTTTTGTTAATATTTGCTTCATACAGATGCAGTACAGACATGTAGTGCGGAAATTAGGGCATAATCATAGTGCATGCATTCTAATAAATCGGTTTTGTTACATGTGTACAAATTTATGTACAGAGCTGGCACAGAAGTTTGTATGTGGAAATGTTTGCTAGGTTGACACTGTTGTTTCAGCGGTAAAAAGGATTTAAGTTTGAGAATCTGTTATAAGCGCACACAGATATGAACACAGTATGTGACAGCAGCAATTACTGTATCGTCTGTATGTTATTCAGTAATTAATAAAGGAGGCAGACTACAAGATCATATATCAAAGAGTATATATTTTACAAAGTAACTACATGAGCAATGACAAAGTGATGCATCTTGCACTCTCAGTTCAAAAGTTGCTATGAAGCAAATGTCTGAGTGCATGAACAGTTTGAAAGTAAAGCCTGGCTGAGTGGAGCGTTGGTGTGTGGTAATTCTGCAAGTTCTTGTTGATTTAATAAACGGAGGAGCTGGATCTCTGGAATGGTGATCTCAGTTGATGGACAGTGACTATGTGGTCCTGTCCTGTCCACGCCATAGTTGTCATGAACCTGAAAAAGAATTTAAAATGTTTTACACAGTAGCCGTGTCACTGTCCTCTCCTGCTGAGCCAACAGGTGTGCATGCTTTTGGGTTATTCAAAGCCACAATTATCTCTTTTCAGGTATGTTTGACTGTTTCACTGTTTGACTTGTGTCCCATCTACACAGTAAAATGTTGTATGCAATAATTAGATCCTTGTGTACCTGTGAAAAGTCATGTCCCTCCTTGAGTTGAAGGGGTGAACAGCTGTTATCTGTTCTCAGTTCGTGTTGATTCCAAGCTTCTTTAAATGCCTGAAGACGATGCTGAATGTGATGCAAAAGGCATCTGTGATTGAAATGCTCTGCATAATTCAGGGTGACAGTGGGGTGATAGAACACATGCACAGACGAATGCACAAAACCAACCGACCGATCTACCTACCAACCGGCCAACCGAGACAGACAGACAGACAGACAGAAACAGACACAGACAGACAGACAGACAGACAGACAGACAGACAGACAGACAGACAGACAGACAGATAGACAGATAGATAGATAGATAGATAGATAGATAGATAGATAGATAGATAGATAGATAGATAGATAGATAGATAGATAGATAGATAGATAGATAGATAGATAGATAGATAGATAGAATTTCACACATGGATGATAGTACAAGAAAATATTGACCAAATTAACAAATGATTTCTGTCTATATGCCAGAGGTAATTTGGTGCTGGCACACTGTGCTGACGGCATCTGACAGTCTGAATAGATAATCATCATGATCCCCTCTGGATTGACGCGTCTCATGGACTCTCAGTCGAGATCCTGATGAGACAGTTTTAGCTATTTTCACTGTCATGATGTTTTGACTTCACAGTTGGTTTACAGAGGTAATGACAAGGTACAATCTTGTACTGACAGGCTCAACTATTTTTACAAAAAAATAATTTTTATATATTGTGTTTGGATATCCAAACAGTACCCCCTTACTTTGAATGTGTATTCTTCTGGATCGTAGATGTCCCAGCATCATTCTCCAGCCAGCATTTAGGTGACAGTACTGAACATCCAGCACTATTGCATCCAGTTCTTCATCTTCAACAAGAAAACTTATCAGATTTCCTGCATCTCAAAACACATGATAATGTTACAGCAAGCATCAACTAAATATACAATGTCTAACACAAAATTCTGAAAGCCTAGAAAACTGTTGTTTTCAGTTAATAATTAAATAAATTTGCTGTTTGCCTTGTTCTTGTGGTGATCAACAACTTAAGAGATCACATTGCTTTATTGTCAATTCTGCTACATGCGTGGCACAAACAAAGAATGAAAGCTGCGTTACTCTCAGACTCATGGAGCAAAACATTCGTTATATTAGAGAGAGTGTGCACGATAATAGCACAGTTTAAGAACAGTAACACAGCTAATGGTCAGCCAGCTACACAATAATTATGCAATATGTGAGATAATTCTGAGGCAGTTTAGAATAGCACAATTTATCTATTAAAGGAGTTCTTGCAGCTCACATTTTACACAGATATCGAGCCACACACATTTACATAAGTCGTTCCACTTGAGAAAAAACTTAGATTATAAAAAGTATTTGTCCTTGTTGACAGCAACAACTGTACAGACTGTTATGAAAATACAGCAGTGAGCTAAATTTCACTCCATTTCCATAAAAATGTTCAAAGTAACTTACCGTAAACCTTCTTCCACCATTTTTCTCCTAACAGTGCTGAGCGATACAGCAAACATGTTAGCAATACTCCGGATGGTTATACCAGAGAGCAAAGTCCTGAGTCTCACACGGATTTTCAAGTCGTGGATGGCCAGCACTCAAAGACAGTTCCTCTGCATATTCTATATGCACCCAATCCTCAGTTTTTCTCAAACGGTCATCAAGGTTAGCATCCTGAGCAGCAATTACCATCCCGAGCATTTAAAAAATATGATCTAAACAAGTCAAAACAGCATCTCCTGACAGATTACCACGCTCTATTTGATCAGCTAGTCAGCAGAGCTGCAGAAATGCTGGAGCTGGTCATGTCTACTGTCTGAGGACTGTATGTAGGAGTTTGTCTCCCCAGGAACGGCCATGAACGGTGTCTAGGAAAACAAATCGGTCTCAAAGGACCAAGCAGAATCCAACCCACTAGCTTTGATTGAGAGCTGAAGTCATTCTGGTGAAAAACAAAATTATGTAATAGAAATTGTGGAAAAGGGCATTATGAAATATAAACAGACTTTGTAAAAAGGTTCAAAACAATCTTAAGAAATGAAATAAAAATGTTAAAGTATATTGTGAAAATATTTAATTAAAAAAAAGTGGATATTAAAGAAGGAAATATTTTACAATAATGCTGCCCCATTTTAAAATGATTTAAAAATTTAATTCTGAAATTAGACAAAGGAAAAAGGTAAACTGCTCAGCATCAGCTTTCCAGCAGCTAGTACATTTCAAAGATGCAATTTTTCAATGTCATTGCTCTAATGGATTTTTCACTTAAATATGTACTCTATAGTAATTCAAAATAACATTTCTGTCTTCTTTGCTTCTATTATAGAGATGTGACATTCACAAACTAATCAATTCTTTTGAATGACTTAAAACGATGGGAACCGACACAGCTGTGAGTCGTACATTTGTGAGCCATTTTTACACACATTTGACACTGCCTTAATCAAACTTTATAAAGCGCTTTTCATGCCATATGCAACACAAAGTTCTTGACATGATTAAAAATATTCATGTGTATCTCATTGTCCAATAAAACAAGCCTTAGATACAAAGTGGAAGCATAAGAATGAAAACAATCAAAATCTTTTTGACACATTTACTAGAATTTGCATTGACTGCTCAGGTTTATCCTTTATATTTTCCTCATTTTTTAAATCATGTATAGCGGATTTTAATACATATTGATTCTTACAAAATTCACAATATGACAAAGTGAGAACAAGTCAGTCTTGAATGACTTGTTTGAAGGGAGCTGATCCTTTGAAAGAGCCATAAATCCCATCTTTTCTATATTAGTGATCAGCTCTTCAAGAAACGTGGGTGGCCCTTAAAAGAGCCTTGGAGTTTGCTGGTTGTGTTGGTCCCGGTTTAACCTCCGAAGCCGTACAGAGTGCGGCCCTGCCTCTTCAGAGCATAAACCACGTCCATGGCGGTCACGGTCTTTCTCTTGGCGTGCTCGGTGTAGGTGACGGCATCACGAATCACATTCTCCAGGAAAACCTTCAACACACCACGAGTCTCCTCGTAAATCAGACCAGAGATACGCTTCACGCCACCACGGCGAGCCAGACGGCGGATGGCGGGTTTGGTGATTCCCTGGATGTTATCACGGAGAACTTTACGGTGACGCTTAGCGCCTCCCTTACCGAGTCCTTTACCTCCTTTGCCGCGTCCGCTCATGATTATGTTTTCGGATAATGAAACAGATGTGTGTCTGTCGACAGAGCAGTTGTTTTTATTACTTGGTTGAGGACGTGAAAGGAGACAGAATTGTCAGGGGCGGTGACGTCATCGTCATCCTCCGTGTTTTTCTATTCAGCAGCTCCATCTTCTGCTCTGCGGTGGGAGCACGTTCCTTTCTTTCCTTTTTAGTCGGTCTTCTCCACAAACACAGCAGGGGAGGATCTATAAAATGATCAATGGGAGAGAACGGTAGCTCATGTAAATTAGACCTTGAAAATAAAAGTAAATAAACTAAAATATATATAATCCAGTTTAAAAAGTCCATTATATGATCACCTTATTCAGAATATAACTGTTCATATAAACCAGTTCATTAAAAAATATCTGAAAAAAAATTATCAAGAGTTTGGAATGAGTAAAAGTATAAAAAAGTCTATTACAGGAGAATTATTGAATACAGAATTACTCAAAAGTAATGAGAGTGATCATCCCAATTTTCGCGAAGTCGAGAGAGACTCTGGAGAGGCAAGAGGAAAAAAAATAGATATACATTTCTGTAAAAAGAATCCTCCTTCCTGAAGACACACAACTCCAAGAGCTGTTGTCAAAACAACCTCACATAGTTGTTTCTCCACCGGAACCAGTCTGACTAAGGGTCTGAGGAAGGACCAGATAAAGGTCATCTTTTAACAGAGTATAGCATGTATATGAAGAGAATAAACCTTAAAACTGAATAAAAGCATGATGAGTAAAAATGTACAATGTAAAAAGTATAAATGAATATAGTATATAGGAAGTAATTATAGGTGTGATTATTATAATATTATATATGGAGCAGAATAAGTAAAATTTCTTCCACATTGATTCAATCCAACATCCTGACCAACACAAGCCAGGAGTGGAGAGGAAATACTGCTTCCTAGCAGGAAGTTTCCTGAGATAACATTGTTGTGAAGTGGTCCAATAAAAATAAACTGAATTGAATTGAAGGAATACCTCCAGCAGAACCAGGAAGTGCAGGCTGTCTTGACCAGGGCCTGCTACCATTTGTTTAAGAAGACAAAAGTCAAGAAACTATTCTTACAATTATGTGACTTTTGGAAATGCAAATATCATTATCCATCCCCAATAAACACATGGTTTAATATTATTTAACTAAAATTCTTTGGGTGAAAAGGGTGGGGTTGTCACAGTACTATTATTAGAATCTGTCTGTATCATTTACTTTCATTTCTGCTTTTTACTAATACAGAAAATCAACTGTGTGAACACTGAAAATCTATTTGCTGTCATCTGTTAGAAAGAAACTATTATCGTGTCATCAGGTTTTTAGGGTTACAAAAGGACAAAAGTTAAACTTTTTTTTCATCCTTTCACTTCTGCACTACATTTTCAGAAGCTTTTATATGCAAAATATCAGTCAGAATCAGTTCTTCTTTTCAGTTTGGGAGTTTACTTTCATGGTTCAGTTCATGCATATTAACAATCTAAAGAGGAAGGAAGGCGGCTTCAGCAGCTTAACCTCTGTTTTTCC
The DNA here is from genome assembly GCF_017639745.1 of Melanotaenia boesemani. NCBI lineage: Eukaryota > Metazoa > Chordata > Actinopteri > Atheriniformes > Melanotaeniidae > Melanotaenia > Melanotaenia boesemani. The sequence continues at coordinate 3,844,067 of NC_055685.1, forward strand.
GAACACAACAGAAACTGCTCTTACAAAACCACCCCTCGTCTTTTTGATGAACAAATGTTAACACGGGTTTTTGGTATCTGCTCACATGCAGATGTGAGGGGTGAGAGGAGCAGCTATGATTTTCAATGCAACAGCTGGTGGATTTGTTATCTTCATTCTCTGTGCAGCAGGTACTGTGTCCATGATCCTCTAAACCTCCCAGGTTTAGAGGATTTATTTTATTAAACTGCTACAGTAGAAGTAGTGTGATGTGCTATCAACACTAGATGTTTGTGTAATTTTTTAAATGGAAGTGTTTAGAGAAGGTACATTAAGTAAATAACTACATACATGCTGTAAAAGATGGATGGAAACTTTTTTTGTTAAACATCAGAATGTGTTCAGAAGTTCTGTTTCACTATGGTCACGTTTAGGTTAATTTCACTTTTAATTTGAACAACTATAACAACAAAATGTAATTCATTACCATTTACTGAACATTTTGTGGGTCCAAAAACAACTTCTGTTTTTTTCCCACAACTCTGCTGTGTTGATTTAAAGTCAGGTGATTCCATTATTAAAAGGCATTATTTCAGATACTGTTATTAAAGAATATTTGATCACTTCAGTGTAAAATGAAAGACTGATGTTTATTTTCATGCTTGTTTTTTTATTGTTCCATCATTATTTTGAGTTATTTCTGACTCGAAGTCGAGACGGTGAAACTTAATGTGTCAGAAGAGAAATTTCATTGTGATGAAGCATTGTTTCACTTTGTAAAGTCAGGACCTGAATACCAAACAAAACAGACTTCTGCACTGTAATTTGCTGCTATAAAAGAAGTTAAGTATGAAAACAATAAACACTTTACTTCCACTCCACTTTTAATTATATTAATTAGGAACATGCACATCAGATAGAACAATATATTTTTCATGTGCAGTCTCAGAAATAACTGAAAAGTTAGTGTGAAGCCATTGATTGGTTATTTTTAAAGTAACAGGAGTATCTGGATTTTGCCTGAGATGTTTGTCAGAAATGTGTACTTATCTAGAAAATATTAAAAGATCAACCATTGGTAATATGGTGGAAGCAGTTTTTCTACACCTGGAAAGGGCCTTTAACAATGTCAAACATGAGATGTTTGCAAGAAGCACCTAAAAGGTTCAAATCATTTCTAAACTGTGGGAAATAGATTAAAGTTAATGGTTTATTATCAAACTTTACATTCACACAAAGCATACCACAGGCCTGACCTCGAATAAGTGGAAGAAAATAGATGGATGGATAAAGAGAGAAAGTATTTTTGGTCTTCAGCTATCATCAACAGTTTATGTGTAGTATGCATTCCAGTTATTTGTTTTCCCACTAGGTATTCTATCTCTTAAAACAAGCATCACACATCTCGTATAATAAAAGATAGAAACAAGGGAAATGCAGAAGCTGTTAAAGTTCAGGAAACAACAACCGTAATAAAGTTGATGCAGGGTGGAAGTTTCCTGTCTCCCTCTAAATGAGAAACACTCAAAAGAAATGCAACTTCACATCATGATGCATCATTGTTTCTAATGTGCTTTGTGTTGCAGTGGTGCAGAGTCAGAATGACTGGGGGGTGACTTACACCTCCGCTAGCATCTGTGCCTTAACGGGATCAACTGTAAAAATGAGCTGCAGATACAGACACCCAACCAGAGACAATAACCAGAAGATCACTGTAACAGAAACATTCTGGTTTGTTCACTCTGAAAATGAACATGTGGATCGAACATTCAAGTACTCTGGTCGTGTTCAGCATCGCTGTAATAAAAATGTCTGCACACTGACCATCTCGAACGTGAGAGAGAGCGACTCAGCAGAATACAAGTTCAGGTTCATTACAAACTCACCAGGTGGACGCTTTACTGGTTCTCCGGGAGTCTTTTTAACGGTTTCAGGTAGTTGTTCATCATTCTGTTAATGTTTCACAAATATTTTGCAAAATCATGACAGAGATGTGATTAATAATAATGATATGATTAATATAATTATTATTGTTGTTGCTGCTATTATAAATAAAATGTTACCAAGTGCTTCACAAATTAATGAATAATGAATTACTGTATCAATCATTTTTAATCTTTCAGGTGTGAAGAATCCACCCTGCACCGAAGTGACTTACAATCAAAAAAGAATCTGCGCAGTCAAAGGATCATCAGTGAGCATTTCCTGTTCATACAGTCCACAATATGTCACATCAAAATTCTGGTACATTCCTGGACGCAGTTACCAGTGGCGGTCTCCTTCACAAGCTGAGGATCTTAAACATGACCGTCAGTATTTAAATCGTGTTTGGGTCTTTGACACAACAGAACAATCCTCTCTGACAATCTTCAACTTGACAGAAAGTGATTCAGCTGAATATCGCTTCAAATTTCAAACAAGTTGGTTTGAATGGCGAAGTGATGCAGATGGAGTAACTCTAACAGTCACAGGTAGTAAAGAACACACACTTAATAATTTATTCTGAATGAACATGGTCGCTTGAGTGTGCAACTGATATTGATTCTTTTGGTCCTATTCCAGCTCTGCAGGTGCAGGTGACCAAAACATCACCTTATCGGAATGGTACCAATATACAGCTGAGGTGTCACAGCATCTGCAGCCCAACTGATCGTCATTCCTTCATCTGGTTCAGGAACGGACATATAATAAGAGAGGGCACGAGCTCCTTTATAGATATTTATTATCTTGGAGGCCAAATCTCCTGTGCAGTTAAACAAGACAAACACAGAGCTCCTGCAGTGTGTAAGTTTTCCAACAATGACACACACTAACACTTCCTGGTGTAAACAGCAGTTGATGTGATTCAGCAGGATTCCGGGGCAACAAGTTTGAGTTCTCTGCAGTTATGAATGAATCAGCTCCTTTACTGAATGTGAGTTTTTGGGACAAGTTGTTTTCTTACGACCAGAATGCCCAAAACCTGCCTGTCCCTGCCTCTCCTAAAGTAACAACAGTGCTGCAGTCGCATCAGATCCTCACAAGGGGCGCAACTGGAGATGACTGGATTTGGTTCAAGTAAAGTCAGCCATCAACCGGATCCCTTGTAACTACACAGGTTCTGAAGAATTTGTTAGTGCTCCTCTGATGAAGAGAAAATCTGGATCCTGTTATCTAGTTTGATGGCAAGTGAAATGATAAAGTTCAAGGTAGTTTAAGTGTCACACAAAGCCAGCTACTCTCTCAGTTGTTCATTCTGTGTGTTCGTGAATACCCCTGGTATAGATGCATCATTCCACCCAGTCCTCAGCTTCAATCCTAAACTCCTCTGAAAATACAGCCACACTTCTAAACCTACTTTTAGCTGTTTCCTTATGCTAGTGGTGATGATCAAAAACCTTCTTTGCCTCAGAGGTGACTCCATGCTGTCAAGGAATGAAGTGAAAGCTTCTGCCCAGACAACTTCCAGTCCTCTAAGCACCCCCGTGATGTACAAAATGCACAAGCAATGACTAGATTTATATCAGATTAGAGAAGGTAACTGTACAGATAACCCAGCAGTCCTGATCAGGTTTACTGAGCAATGATATTTTCTACTTCATGTTGCTTTGAACTCCATCATCTGAATTTAGGTCGTATTGATATGAGCACAAAAATAATCATCCTTACAGAAAAGCCAGAAGCATCGTCTGCCATCAATGTTACCCAATTTTCACTGTATAATTTGTTTAGATGTCAAAAACGACACATAAAAGCCACTTTTCTGTCAGTAAAATCAGCTGACAATTATAATGCACATTTCTTTCAATTTTGCCTCCAGATGCTCCAGATTCTCCCTCAGTGTGGGTGAATTCTTCTGGTGAAATCATGATGGGTCGTTCTGTAAAGCTGACCTGCATCAGTAGCGCTAACCCAGAAGCTAACTACTCCTGGTACACGAAAAACAGACCTGAAGCCCTTCAGCCTCCCAGTAAAGCTCCAGACTTTGTCATCAGCTCCATTCAGCCCTCTGACTCTGGAGAGTATTACTGTACTGCTGAGAATGAGCTGGGCAGGACAACATCTGGAAACACACACATTGATGTAAAATGTAAGGAAAACAGTTTTTCTGAAAACAAAACACTGAATTTATCAAGTTAACTTAGGATTGTTTTACTGACTTCACTTGTTTTCAACTCTGATGCATGTCAACCCTCCTGTGTCACAATTATTTTAAGCCCACATGATGATAACTTATCTCTATGAGTGCTGGCTCACCATCTACTTGAGTGTATACTAATAGAAATACTACAAATCTCAGACTGTACAGAAGTTGTAATATTGGGTCTGAAAACAAAGACTATCCAGGGAGCACTATTGTTGTCATCACCTTCCAGGATTTCTCTAGCTTTTCTTTGAGCTGTTAGTATTTCTCTACATTGTCGTGATCATTTGTTCATTGCTTGCCATCATTTGATGGCTGCATCGTCTACAATGACTTTTTCTGCTCTGTATCTGGAACCTCACACTTCTTTAGAAAAATCTGCATAATTCATTGTCACTGTTGCTATTTGTAGTTTAAATGACCAGAACTACCCTGTCTAAGGCCCAGCAACCCAGAAATGCTACTTATGTATAAAATATAAAACACAATTTTCTGTCCTGGTTCAGAAAAGCTTATTTATAATTACTAGTTGTTGACATATTTTCTGAGATTTCCCATCTTTCTCTTTACAGATGCTCCAAAGCATCCCTCAGTGTCAGTGAATCCCCCTGGTGAGATAGAGGAAGGCCAGTCAGTAAATCTAACTTGTATCAGTGATGCTAACCCAGCAGCTACTTACACCTGGTACAAGGAAAACCAGACATCGCCTCCAGCAAAGAAAGTCATTTATCACTTTACCACTATCAGTCGAAATGATTTTGGGCTCTACCTCTGCACATCTGAGAATAAGTATGGACAAAGAAACTCCTCCTCTGTCTACATAGACGTCCAGTGTAAGTACAAAACAAAAAACTCATCAGAAAATAAAATTACATATATATACATATATATATATACTGCCATGCTTCATTGTGGCGATGCTGTTCTTGGGATATTTTGACAATGTAGATTTTTTACAGTTTTGGGACACTGAAAATAAAGTTTTAGGAAAACATCTTCCAAGATGAAGATTTTGAGATAAACTGGCTATGCTCTTGATCTGTAGGTTGCACAACCGATATGTGGCATGAACTCCTTTAGTTCTGTCAGTGACAGATATAGCCAAGATTTTGGTGGTACAAAAATCTTGTTAATATGAGTTCTTACATGTTGGCGTATGAATTTACAGCTAGTCAATGACTACACTGAAGAATGACGGCATCACAACATGTTACTGATGACACTGCAACAGAAAACCACACTCCCACCACACAGATTTGTCAGTAGGACGATTGTTTTTAAGAATGAACCAAAGAACTCTTTTCTCAAAGCTGCAAGAACAAAATGTCAGCATTGTGTTTTTGGTGTGTGAGTGGTGTGGTTGGTTGGAAATTTTAAGTCGATGCGAATAATATGGAAAAGCATAAAGATCAACAAGGTTGAAAGGAAAGTTTTAAGGATCAGTTGGCCAAGGTGATAAGGAACTACGAAAATTCATACACCACATATGGCATAAAAAGACATCAACACCGCCCTATGCAAAACACCACCCGGCCACAGATAAAGTTGTTTTGGATGAATGAATTAGGACTGTACTCTTCTTATGGTTTATTATTGTGGCCACCAAGGGCGCATCGGTCAGAATGCATGAAGATAAGAGACTTGCTTGAACTTGAATTATGTACTGTAGTTGAGCAAGTTAAACAAGAGACGACCATCTTTAGGCTTATTGGTAGGGCCTGTGTAGGTATTTCGAATGTGTGTGGTTTCTGAAGCAGAAACATAACATGACAGTAAATTAGCCATTCATAACCATAAGTTTGCTCTATAATTTACAACCAACACTATAGTGCAGTTACTGCACTATAGGGCATAGTGCAGTAACTGCCTCATCCAATTAAATAAACATAATGTTAAACTGTAGCAGACTAAACATACTCCCTGTTGCATGAACGCACACGGTCACAAATGAAAACAAAAAACCCAACAGAACAGTCACTCCTTAAAACGAACTTTTGCCGCTACACTCTGTACTGTACATCTACTTTTTCTTTACTCTGGCGAGGAAGAGCGCAGTGAGGCTCCGCCCGTCTAGTTATTAGCAATCTATTAATCCGCCAGTAATAGACACTCTTTGCTACAAAATTCTTTTGTTGAGTTTGGAATAATGAAGCCAAAACAAACCTTCTTGCTTTTGCCACCTTGAAAGCAAGAACTTGTATGTAACAAGCTTGAGCCTTTAATTAGCCAACATGGTTTCAGAGGTCAGTAGGTCACGACACTTTGGTTTGGCTCCCCTGGGTAAGAAGGATTTCCTGGGTCTGTCTGTAGAGCAGCTCAGACACAGCATCCTGCTGCTGAATGATCTCCTCTGTGCTGTGATGGTGGCTCAGATGGTGGCTGACATCATCAATGATGGCCAGCAGGGAGCCATAGGAGTTGCAGCTAGGAGTGGTTGTTTGGAGGAGAAGCAGTGTGGAGTCAAACCAGTAGCAAAAGGTGTTAAATTTATTGTCTCTCTCTCTCTCTGCCCTCCTCTGCTGCACAGCTGAGGGTCTGTGATGGTCTTCAGACCATTCCAGACTTCTGGCATATTGCTCTGCTGGAACTGCTTCTGCAGCTTGCTCCTGTACAGCTTCTTTGCCTCCCTCAGTTTGGGTAGGCTTTCCCTCTGGGTGTTTCTAATCTCCATATCCTTGTTTACAAAGACCATCTTCTTCCGGTTCGGAACAGCTCTCACTTTGTTGGTGATTTACAGTTTATTGTTAGCAAAGAAACAGACTATTCTGATTGGCACCACCATGTCCATGCAAAGTTTATGTAGTCTGTTACACCATCGTTGTCCTCATCCTCATGTTAGCTCAGCAGTAAACTCCACTCAGTGGTTTTAAAGCAGCTTCTGAGGGCCTGTATTGAGGCTGCATGCACACAAGGCTGTGATCAGACTTGCCAAGAGGGCGAGGGGGGTAGCTGTGTATGCTTCCCTACATTTACATGCAGCAGATCAATGGTCCAGTTCTTCCTCATTGGGCAGTTCACCAACTGATGGAAAGCAGTGAGAAAGTCTCACAAGTGGCCTCCACATCAGCCCATAGGGAATATAAACACATACAGCTATCACGTGTGTGAATTCTCTTGTAATATTGTAAGTTGTAACAATAAAAATAGTTATATTATTCCTGTTATTTCCACCAAGGCTGTTATTGTGCGACTACCTCTACCAGCAGCAAGCTGAGTTTATTTATTTTAAGCAAATATACTTTGGAATGCAATATTTGTAATATTATGTCATCAACAATAAAGTTCACTGTAACCAGTATTTCTCTCAAACTAGCTTAATGTTAGCCAGCTGATAACAACAGCTGAAACTGGATGACTTTGTTCCCTCTTAAAGATAAGAAAAGTTTGAACAGCAGTCATTTGTATTTTTAAAATTATGTGAAAACCAGTCTGACAAAGTTATTTCAAATCAATCATTTATCTACATAATTAATGAGTGCATATAAAGTTGTATGTTCATGCATGTTTTCCTCCAGATGCTCCAGATGTTCCTTCAGTGTCAGTGAGTCCCTCTGGTGAGTTAGTGGAGGGTGCTTCAGTGAATATGACCTGCAGCAGTGATGCTAACCCAGCAGCTAACTTTACCTGGTACAAGGAAAACGAAGACTCACCAAAAGCATCAGGACAGATGTTTACCATCAATGATATCAGATCTGAACATGGTGGAATTTACTACTGTAGAGCCCAGAATCGAAGAGGACATAAGAAGTCCAACCTACATTTGATCATTGCTTCAAGTAAGTTTTTGTTATTGTGGGGTTTCCTTAAGCTCATACATATACTTTTATATACTTAGATTAATTTTTAAACAGATTCATTGGCAGAATTAATAAAACACCTCACCATCAGTTGACCAACAACCAAGAAGTTGACCAAGAAGAAGACCAAATTTGGGAGGGTTTACCTTCAATTCAGTCTTTTATTTGTGTCCTAAGAGGCCTCATGTAACAATCAGCTGTTCTTAAAGCAGCAGGGACAGAAAAAAGCCAGTTTAAGTGCAACTAGATTTCACCACAATGACACTGTAGCTTGTAGGGTGAGTACAGTGTAACTGGTTACTGTAGTTTTTATATATTGGAAAACACATGTATTTATTTCCAAGCTGTCTATAAGCACAGAGACGACAAAAAAAGGGCATTTGGAATTTAAAAAAAAGATTCAATAATGCTTTGTATTAGTACAACTAAAACCGCTTTCGACAAGATGAACTGGCGGTAGTTCGGTGCGGGTGCTAGAACCAGTGCTTAGCAGGTTAAAATGGTGCTTGCAAAGTACCTGTTCTGATTTCCACAGACAGAGCCAGGTCATTATTACATCATCTAAAACATCTATCTATACACTCTATCCATAACATCTCTAATGTCACAGGTACAGGTCATTTTCCCTTGTTACACAGTAGTAACACCATAAAACCGCCACACTTACAAGGTTCAGTGGCATTCTGAGCTTCCACCGTGGAATCATCCACCATGAATCAGAATCAGAATCAGAATCAGAAAGGTTTTTTATTGCCATATGAGTGAACAGGTTCACATCATTAGGAAAATGCTGCGGTACTTGGTGCAGACATAAAAACAATATAAGTTATAAGTTTAAGCATGCAATAAATATAAAATAAAAATTTTAAAACAAAATAAAGTCTCTACACTTTAACACAAAATTACAAAATATACAGGATGGGTATGGAATTAGAGCATAATCCAGAAAGTATGCTAAAGTGACAGTAAAGTAGCTTTGGTATGTTTGTCTCTTTTTGCATGAAGCACAGGTCCTGTGACTGAGACAGAGCGTTTATGGCCTAGAGTTCTCGTTCATGAGTCCAACAGCAGAGGGGTAGAAACTCTTCTTGTGGCGAGAGGTTCTGGTCCGGATGGACCGTAGCCTCCTGCCTGAGGGGAGTGGCTCAAAAAGTCCATGACCAGGATGAGAAGGGTCGGCTGCGATCCGGCCCGCACGGCCCAGTGTCCTGGAGGCGTACAGGTTCTGGAGAGATGGGAGAGTACAGCCGATCACCTTCTCAGCAGAGCGCACGATACGCTGTAGCCTCTGTACGTCCCTGGTGGTGGCTCCAGCGTACCACACGGTGATGGAAGAAGTGAGGATGGACTCAATGATGGCTGTGTAGAACTGCACCATTGTCTTTGTTGGCAGGTTGAATTTCTTCAACTGCCTCAGGAAGTACATCCTCTGCTGGGCCTTCTTGATGACAGAGGTGATGGTGGGCTCCCACTTGAGGTCCTGGGTGATGGTGGTACCCAGGAAGCGGAATGAGTCCACAGTGGTGATGGGGCTGTCAGTCAGGATGATGGAGGGGAGTGGGGCTGTGTGCTTCCTAAAGTTCACAATAATCTCCACTGTCTTCTGGGCGTTCAGCTCCAGGTTGTTGTAGCTGCACCAGGACACCAGACGTTCAACCTCCATCCTGTAGGCAGACTCATCCCCGTCAGAGATGAGTCCAATAACGGTGGTGTCGTCCGCAAACTTAATAAGTTTGACAGACTGGTGGCTCGAGGTGCAGCAGTTGGTGTACAGGGAGAAGAGCATAGGAGAAAGTACACAGCCTTGGGGGGTGCCAGTGCTGATGGTCCGGGAGGCCGAGATGTTCTTCCCCAGCCTCACGTGCTGCCTCCTGTCCGTCAGGAAGTCAGTGATCCACCTGCAGATGGGATCAGGCACGTTCATCTGGGACAGCTTGTTTTGGAGGAGGTCTGGGAGGATGGTATTGAAGGCAGAGCTGAAGTCCACGAACAGGATCCTGGCGTAGGTTCCCGGTGAGTCCAGATGCTGCAGGATGAAGTGCAGGGCTATGTTGATGGCGTCGTCTACAGACCTGTTGGCTCTGTAGGCGAACTGCAGGGGATCCAGGAGGGGGGCCGTGAGGGATTTGAGGTGGGACAGAACCAGGCGCTCAAATGACTTCATGACCACAGAGGTCAGTGCCACAGGTCTGTAGTCATTAAGTCCAGTGATCCTTGGCTTCTTGGGGACAGGAACTATAGTGGAATTTTTGAAGCAGTCCGGCACGTGACACGCCTCCAGTGAGGCACTGAAAATGTCCGTAAACACTGGGGCCAGCTCGTTTGCACAGTGTCTCAAGGTGGCTGGAGAGACACCGTCTGGGCCGGGGGCTTTCCGGGGGTTCACACGTTCGAACTGCTTCTTCACCTGCTCTTCCCCAATGGAAAAGGTTGTGGGGGTGGGGAAGGAGGGGGGCGTTGTGGAAGTCCTTGATGATGCATTCTCCTCTGAGGCGGGGTAGGAGGGGGGGTAAGAGTCTTTGTTGTTGTTGGGACTGGGGCTGGTGGAGGTGTGAGGGCTGCCTGATGGTCCATCAAAGCGACAGTAGAATCCATTTAAGAGGTTGGCTGTTCGCAGGTCGTCAGTGGAGTGGGGGGTTTTGGGCTTGTAGTTGGTCATTTGCCTAAGTCTTCTCCACGCTGAGGCCGGGTCGTTCTCTGAGATTTCCTGTCGCATATTCTCAGAGTGCTGTGATCTATCAGTGTCCACTTCCCTGCTAAACCTGTATTTAGCCTCTTTGTAGCAGTCTTTGTTCCCACTCCTGAAGGCCTCCCTCTTTTCTAGCCACAGCTGTTTGAGTTTAGGAGTAAACCAGGGTTTGTCATTGTTGAAACTCACCCTGGTGCGTGATGGTATAATGCTGTCCTCGCAGAAGTGGATATATGAGGTCACAGTGTCCGTATACTCATCCAAACTGTCCGTGGCAGCCCTCATTGAGTCCCAGTCTGTAGTCTCCAAACACGTGCGGAGCTCCTCCACAGCCTCGCTGGTCCACTGTTTTATTGTCCTCACCACCGGTTTGGAGAGTTTCAGCCTCTGCCTGTACGCGGGGATCAGGTGGATCATTTCGTGATCAGAAAGACCGAGTGCAGCGCGGGGCACTGCGTGATAAGCTCCGCTGATCGTGCTGTAACAATGGTCCAATGTGTTCTCCTCTCTGGTCTGGGCAGGAGGATGGACTTAACTGTGATGGAGTCTAATGCACCAGTTGTTTGGTTTGCCGGCCAGGCTCCAAGAGCAGAATTCAATACAATGAAATCATCTTTGTCTGTTTTTTAACTGTCTTGGGTCCCACTTCCTTGTTTTCACTTACGGATCATGACAGGACAGAATGAACTGGCCAACAATGGACCCAGCAAGAGACATAATTACTCTTTTTGAGTTTTTTGTGGGAAGGCAGCTAAAATTCTTTGATGCAACTGGAATCTGATCTTGATGCCACAACAGAGAGCAAGGCTCCAGGAGAGATATCTCTGCTGCCTTTTATCACAGTTAGCCAAAGACTGGTCTGGAGGAGATAAAGTCACCTTTCTGGGAGGCAATTCTGGCTTTCAAAACCTCTCTGCTCAAAAGACTTGGCAGTGTGGCCCTCCTGTTTCCAGTTCTGCCTTCTTTCCATCAGTCAGTCTCCTGCCTGGCTCTCGTGTCTCAGTGTGGGTGGATGTGGTGTTATCTAGGGGTCCTGATAAGGTAGGTTTTATGGCCTCTCAGCCTGTATGATCATGCTACAATTGTTTTAGATAGTTGTACATATTCTTTAGAGCAGTGGTTCCCAACCTATTTTCTTGAGGACCCCTTTCACGCTTATACTGAAAAGCTATGGACCCCCTACCTCACCCCATGCTGAAACTATTCTGGTTTTATGCTTTCAAAAGTTAGATTCTCACCATAAATTATGCATTCTGGTTGAGTCCTGTCCTTCAAATAAGGCAAAGTTAAATTAACAACCTATAGTCTATGTTTTTTTTTTTTCTTAAACTGTGTGGACATTAATCACAATGGCTCTGAATGTTCAAAGCATCAGGGACCAACTGTACTCTTTCAGGGACCTCCTTGGGGGTCCCATATCCCAGGCTGGCAACCACCACTTTAGGGTTTCATGCAATACAGCTCAGCATCACATACACACAAGAGGATGATCTAAGGATGACCTGAAAGAGTGTCCTTCCTGAAGAGGGCAACGCTCTCGGACTAGGGAATTTTTATCACTACATACACACAGTACAGCTCAGTATATTAAACACAACCACTGCAGGATAACAAAAAGACTGCCATGCTAAAACTAGAGCTTTTCTACTCTGTGTTTTACAAAATATTACCCTACTAACATACACAATCTACCACAGTTAGCTGTGGTACATACATCACATGAACATGCTAGTGTTGTTGAAGATGTATTATTTCCTGGTCCATCCAAATGCATCCAAACATTTTGTGATTCAGTTAAAAATTCTGTGTTTCTCATCTTTTCCAGGTTCAGTCAAATCAGCTGTAGCTACTTCCATCACTGTTTTTTTTTCTGGCCGTCATCCTGTTTATCTGCATTGTTGCTGGGTGAGCAGCTCAGTTCTACAACAGTTTCTGTCTTTAATTCAGTTTCCTGCTCAGCGACGTCATGTCATGATGCATTTGATGGTTTTTTCAGCGTTCTGTTCAGAAGAAGGAGGTCCTCAAAACAAAGCTCAGAGTCCAGAAAGAGACCAGACAGCAATGCACAGGTAAGGAGGAAGAGGTCTGCTCTCATCCTTCAAACTAACATGAAGAGAAAACATTCTTTTCATACAATCACATATTTGTGATCAGATGTGTTCAGATGTGATATGATCACCACTTGCTTTGTTAATACAGGTTTTGAGGTACACCATCAACCACACTCAGATGTTTTTGTGTGTGTGTGTGTGTGGGGGGGGGGGGGGGGGGGGGGGGATGGGGTCCAAAGTCAGGAGGTCATTTCACATTTAGAGAAATTTGGGTTATTACTCCTACTAACTTATAGGTATTTTGGGTACTTGTGTTGATGGCATATTTTGATATGGTGTGAAATTGATTGACTGGAAAATGGCAAAGGCAAGGCAAATTTATTTGTATAGTACATTTCATGTACAAGACAATTCAAAGTGCTTTACATAAAACATTAAAGCAGGGTGCAGAAAGTAATACAAGTGCATTAAAAAATCAAAGATGAAAAGAAATGCAATTAATGAAATAAAAACAGAAAGAAGCAGCTAAAATAAAATGGATAAAATGCAACAAATAAAGTTCCAGTGTGGGGAAAGACAATATTAAAACATGGTTCCAGCTCAAAAGAACCAGATGTAGATTTTGACTTCTGAATAAAAACTAGTGAAATACAGCAGAGAACAGGTGGGTCTTTAACCGGGATCTAAATAAACTGAGTGTTTCAGCTGATCTGAGGCTTTCTGGGAGTTTGTTCCAGACATGTGGAGCACAGAAGCTGAATGCAGCTTCTCCATGTCTGGTTCTGACTCTGGGAACTGATAAGAAACTGGATCCAGATGACCTGAGGGTTCTGGTAGGTTCATACTGGGTCAAGAGGTCTCTGATGTATTTTGGTCCTAAACCATTCAGAGCTTTATAGACCAGCAGCAGAACTTTAAAATCTATTCTCTGACGAACAGGCAGCCAGTGTAAAGACCTCAGAGCTGGACTGATGTGGTCCATTTTCCTAGTCTTAATGAGGACTCGAGCAGCAAAGTTCTGAATAAACTGCAGGTGTCTAAGTGATTTTTTAGGTAGAACCTGTAAAAATACTCTTACAATAATCAAGCCGACTAAAGATTAAAGCTGGACTAGTTTTTCCAGGTCCTGCTGACACATCAGATTTTTTAGCCTTGATATGTTCTTAAGGTGACAGTAGGCTGACTTTGTAATTCCCTTAATGTGTTTAAGTTTAGGTCTGAATCCATCCATACACCCAGATTTCTGGCCTGGTTGGTGGTTTTTAGGTGTATAGACTGAAGCTCTGTGGTGACCTTTAATCGTTTCTCTTTGGCTCCAAAAACAATCACCTCAGTTTTGTTTTTGTGTAATTGAAGAAAGTTCAGACACATCCAGTTATTAATCTCCTCAATGCATTTACCAAGAGCCTGTATGGGGCCTCGGTCTCCTGGTGACATTGTAATATATATGTGTGTCATCTGTATAGCTATGGTAACTAGTTTTATTGTTCTTTATAACCTGTGCCAGTGGGAGCATGTAGATGTTAAACATATGAGGCCCCAGGATGGAACCTTGGGGAACTCCACATGTAATTTTTGTCTGCTCAGATGTAAAATTACCTATTGATACAAAGTACCTTCTATTCTCTAAAAAAGATTTAAACCAGTGTAGTGCAGTACCAGAGAGGCCCACCTAGTTCTTCAGTCATTTAAGTAATATATTGTGGTCAACTGTATCAAATGCAGCACTGAGACTAAGTAAGACTAAGACTAAGACTAAGACTGACATTTTTCCATCGTCTGTATTTCAAACATAAGTCATTAATGACTTTGGTCAGAGCATCACAGTGCTGTGGTCTCATCAGAATAAAATCAGACTTTATGGTTGTTTGATCCTTGATCCATATTTTCAGTTAATTTCAATTTATTTGTTTAAAAACAGGAACTAGGCATATTAATGTACATTATTTATGTAAATATCCTAAATTATATCTAATGACTAATTTCCATATTTTAGTCCGTAGGCATGTAGATGGACTTACAACAGGAAAATATAATGACATTATATGGAGACAACATTAAAAAACATAATATAGGAACAGAACATGTGACATGGACAACAGTACACATTTACATCCAAAGGTCACAGAGTGAAAGGCAACTAGTTAATATGTCTAAAAATCTCAAATAATAATTAACAAGCGTCTGTGTTATATGTGGCGGGCATGTTGTCTGTGTTTTTAACCACTGCATAAGTTTTTAAATGATGAATCGTTAATAATTTCCCCAACAGTTACATGTAGGTTGTTCTGGGAATGTTTGCCTCTGAAGGACGTGACCATTTAACAGAATTTTGGTTTTCATTTTGGAATCTTGATGAAGATCAGCGGATAATTGTGCCCTAATGCTCCGCAGAATGTGGCTCCAGAATATGACAATGTGTCGGTGGCAGGACTCAGACCACCTGAGAAGCAGGATGAAATTCAGTACGCCAGTGTACGTTTCATTAGGAAGCAGGAGGATGCTCTCTACTCCAACATTACGCTGGCTCAGCCCAAGAGATACAAGGATGAAGATGAGGAATACGAAGATGGAGAGTACGCACTTGTCAACTTTAGCAGAGCCTCCTCCTGGTGAGTTCTACATGTAAAAAGTTTCCACATTGAACTTCTGCAGTCTGTGGGTTTTTGTTTTGTTTTTTATGTGTGTGTATGTTTTTTGGGGGGTTATTTTTTTCTTTTCTTTTAAAAAGTGTGTCTTTCCTACACAGACTGAGACGTCATGCTTCTGCAGAGGATACATCAGCAAAGTTAACAAAAACCACAGAGTGTAAAAACACCTCGATCTATGGCCACACTTCTCACACACAGCTTGTTGTTTTTGTGCACAAACACACCTTCAGCTGGTAGATTGTTCAATAATGTGCAGGAATTCATCACCTCAGATTCTACACAGAGATCAGCTGGTATTTATTGTCTTAACAGATGCATTTTGGTATCTTTTGTTAAATTGACTTGATTGTTCCGTTTTTGTGTGTATATCCTGTTAAATGTTATTGAATAAAGGTATGAAATTCTTAAATGTGTCTCTTGGACTTTGTCAGGTATCTTCTTAACGAAAGGGGCTCAGAGTTTGTAGGTGAAACAGAAACATAAACCCCTTTAAAAACTCTGTGTGAATTCAAGTTATCAGAGCAGAACTGGCATGATTCATGCTTTTGTTCCTTTATTCACTTTTATGTTCTTTCACGTTCTGGGGTTTTATCATGTTTCTGGTATTTAGGGTCATGTTCAGAGGGGTTTTCCGCGAAGCTGGATTAAGGGAAAGCCTTGCTTATCATGAGAAGTCTGCAGGGCTTCCAACTCTCACACATTAGCCGTGAGACTCACACATTTGAGTGAATTCTCACGCCAAACCTTTGATCTCTCACTCTGAAACATACATCAAGAGCAATGTCAGCTAATCGGGAGGTTCAGGAGGATTCCCAGTGAGCTATGTTACTCTGGGGCCGGTGTCCCGGTGAAACAAGTAAATAAGTAGGAACGAGTCTACGATATTATCTGTCTGAGAAGAATAAATAGTAGTGAATGTGTGGATCAATAGTGAAATATCTATTCGTCCTATACCAACATTTATATAACTAAACTTCCAGGATAAGTAAGAACTACTTCTTCCTCTGCTGTAGGCATGTTTGAAAAATCACAGCGTAGCATCGCAGCAGCCGTTCATGCACTGTCCGACGTGCAGTGATGAGGCGAAGTAAAGAGGAGAGGAGAAGGAGGCCAGGTGTAGCTAGGGCGGAAAAAAGATGTTGCAGACAAATACTATCAGGGGAAAAATGTGGAGCTGTTGGATATGTGTAGCACTGTCACTGCTTTTGGGGGAAGTGATTTACATCTGCCTGCTGCTAGATTTAAGTTTTTGTGCTGATGTTTAAACATCAGGAGTCCCTACAATATTAAAACTAAAGCTTCCTGTTTAGTTCAGATGGGCAGTAATAAACATTAGCCACATTGCTGACAGCTGAGCTTATTTGGAATCTATCTGTTGAGTCTGAATAAAGACATTCGTGATCAATAACATATGCCTACAGAGACAGAGGGCAGGGGCGTTGCTAGACATAGGGTTCTGCAGGGGCCCAGGTCCCCCATTACTCAGATTATTTTATGAGCATTATAGAATTAACAGTGTTATGTTCCGTCTGCTTTCCTTTGCTAATCTGACTGTTACTCTTGCTTCCAAACCACTGCTACTGTAACTGAAACAATAGTAATAATAATAATAATAATATGGTTGAAAAAGACTTTCTGGGAAAAAAATCCACATTTTTTTGTGCGTTATCAAACAAAAGTCAAACATACTAATAGAAAATTTACAATAAAATGTATAAATTCATATGGATTTAAGTTAGAAAAAACTTCCAAATGAATATCAGATTACTGTGGTAAATGCAGTCCGCTGACATCATTTTGAGCTCTTACGTGAATTTGAAGGTTTGCTTTAAAAAAAAAAAAACTAGCATAAGATTCATATAGTCTGACTTTACTCATATTTATTAATATTTACAGAAATACATTATTATAAGTAATTGATGGAATATGTGATACAACAAATATTTTTAAATAATATGTTGAAATTTATTCTCCAGTAAATGTTACTGAGTCATGTTTTTTATTGAAGCTGCTGTCTGCCTAGGAACTGTCTAAGTGGGAACTGCCTGATCGGGAACTGTTTGACTGGGAACTGCCTAACTGGGAACTGTCTGATCGGGAACTGTTTGACTGGGAACTGCCTAACTGGGAACTGTCTGATTGGGAGCTGTCTGACTGGGAACTGCCTGACTAGAAACTGTCTGACTGAAAGCTGTCTGACTGGGAACTGTCTGACTGGGAACTGCTTGACTGGGAACTTTCTGGCTGGGAATTGTCTAACTGGGAACTGTCTGGTTGGTAACTGTCTGGCTGGGAATTGTCTAACTGGGAACTGTCTGACTGGGAACTGTGTGACTGGGAATTATCTGACTGGGAAAGGGATAAAATATCAACACAAAGCTGAAGTAATTTTACCGTGATGCCTCAGTGTCAAATGATTAGCGGTAACAGCGTTGATGAATTTCTGATGGTAATTCAACAGTGTTGTCCCTAAATGCAGTGGTTGGACTGGGGAAGTAAACTATACCATTTACCCAGGGCCCGCTGCAGGAAAATTCTGGATTGAAAAGTTATTTTGTGTTCCATTTTAAAAAGTCTAATTATCATTATAAAAGTCAGTTTGCCTGAATTAAGGTGCAGACAGACTGAATTTTGCATTATAATAATGATGGATGTCCTCAGAGGCTCTATCACCCCTCTAAAAGTAAGACAGGGGCTACAGTACAAAACATGACACGTGTTTGTTGATGTATCCAAGCAAATGGCTTATTGCATAACAATCATATATATTTAACCTTAAAGCATCACTTCAACATAGTAACATCAGTATTGGCAAAGATTAACATCATGAACCACATGATCTTCAGGCTCAGACCCAGCAGCAGCAGGTCCATCTCTTTTCACGTGCTGTAATCATTTTCGTACTGTCTCACTACCTCGATCATCTGTTAATTAAGGCCTTAATAAAGGCTAAAAACCAGTCTGACAAGGCACACAGATCTTGAGAAACTATTCTCAAGTTCCCTGTAAAATTCCCTGTGTCTTGTCTAAATGTCCCTACCTTTGTTGCCAGCTAACAGCGTGCCTTAGCTTTAGCCTGCCTTCCTTCTTTAGCCGATTAGCAACCGTTGCTCGGGGTTAGCTTGGTTAGCTCTTGGCTACAGGCAGCTTGGAGTTTGATGGTTGTCAATCATCCACTCTCACCTTCATAGTCCCCCTCTCAGCCAAGTGGCAACCTCCGCCTGTAAAATGTGAAGCCTGTGAAGCAGAAGTCTGAAAAATTGCAGTTCACCCCTCATCCGCTAGGGGCTGGCGCCAAAACAGAGCAAATCCCCATAGACTCCCATGTTAAAAAGACCAACTTCACAGCAGAAATAAACATATTTAAAGCCTGGTACAAAAATCCATTTTAAGAGTTAAGTTAACCTTCATGAAAACTGTGAGGGGGGTGAATTTTTTTCTAACTTATCCCTTTGGATGTTATTTAATCTCGAAATTTGGCTTAATTAGTGGCGTGTCCTTTTGATTGACAGGTATCTAATATCTAAAGAGGGGCGAGTGCAGCATAAACGCCATATTTAGCCGGCTAACAACGCGCCTTAGCTTTAGCCCACCTACCTCCTTTAGCTGGTTAGCTACCATTGCTAGGGGTTAGCTTATCTCTTAGCTACAGGCAGCTCGGAGTTTGATGGTTGTCAATCATCCACCCCACTTTCATAGTCCCCCTCTCAGCTCCACCTCTTTGCCCATTTTTTGGTTTTCCGGGACTAATGACAAGCGTGACACTACCAAGATGGCAACGGTGGGAATGCCCAACGAGCTTCACTTTTGCTCTTCAGAAACCTACGGGTGACGCCATGGATATTTCAGTCCAAGTTTGAAGTGTCTTAGTGCTGTAGTTTTTTTTACAGGACCTGGTCTAAAGGAGGCCAGATGGCAAAATTGTCATAAAATTTGGCTAATTTTCATTTTCACAAATAGAATAAAGGTTTCACAAATTAGAAACTGTATTTAAATGAATCTAGATGTTGTTTAGGATATTTTAGTCCAGGTTTGAAGTGCCTAAGTGCTGTAGTTTTTTATCAAGAGCTGTCTAATATGGTCTAGATTGCTCCAAACTCAGTGGAAACGGCCTTTACACATTTTACGAATCGGAAGCTAACTTCAGCTTCGTGATGACCTGGCCAGATCCAACAGTTTGTTTGGCGAGAACGCTAAAACACTTGGGTGGAATAAACAATCAGATTCGGTTTGCTGATAAACTTGGAAAATGTCCCAAAACAATAAATAATGTTAATCTTCAAACTTCTGCTGTTTTTATTATTCTTTTCAGCTTGTTTAGGCAGCAAAGTTATGTTTCAAATCAACTAATTGTCCTCAAGAGACCTACAATGAACACTGTCCCACTTTGCAAAGAAAGAAATGCGTACAAAATTATGGCTTTATTAACTTTTTATTATTTTTATTATCAATTTTTCCTCGTAAAATCCATGCCTCATTTGTTTTGGTAAAGCCTCTTTCCTCTGGCAAACACTTTCCTCCATTTAAATGGAAACCGTCTCCTCTGCTGCTCGCCATCATTTCTGAGAGAGAGAGAGAGAGAGAGAGAGAGAGAGAGAGAGAGAGAGAGAGAGAGAGAGAGAGAGAGAGAGAGAGAGAGAGAGAGAGAGAGAGAGAGAAGAAAATAAGTGTCAAGACTTCAGTTGCAGCTTTTGTGTTGTAGCCTGCTGTGGACAATTTTGTAGTGTGGTGGCTTTTGTGTTTGTGCAACACTTCAGGACCACAATGCAAATATCACAGAAGTCAAATAAAAGACAATTACAAACTTTATTTGTTCCTTTCTGTTTTATTTAGAACTTGAAGTCTTAATGCTGAATGATGCACTCAGAGTTTATCAGGATGTGTTTTCCCTGCTAAGATACACAGATTATGGCAGCAAAAGATAAAAACATACAAGCTGTATTTTTCTTTTTAAAAAAATAGGTGGAGAACATGGACAAACCTCACAGGTCCTGGAAAGACACGTCATTCTCTGTAGTACAGCACAGCATGTCAGGAACGAGTTTTCAGCGAGAGCGCGCTTCTATCCACACGTGGAGGGGGCACCTGCGTTCAACTAATTCCGTAACAGTTTAATGCAATGATTGGCCCATAAGGAACTTGTCATATCTTAAAAACCAAAGCAGCTCAAACGAATTTTTTTCAGCACAAACCAGCACTAATGCAGCGCAAACGATCGAGACCATTTCCACTGTGTTTTGCGTGGGGTGGAGAGCCAGCTTCATGCAGGTGGAGGGGGCGGGGCTACAGCGGAAACAACTCTCGAAAGAAAAACTGAACTCAACAAGACCCGTTTCCCTGTTTAACGTTAACTGCATCACAGGTAAGAACAGCTCTGTCTTGTTCCTTGTTTTTCATAGTTAGAATAGTCTGCTCAGCGTTGTGGTGGACTGTACCCAACCCTCATAGCAACCGTCTTCCGCTTCGATCCCCGCAGAGGCGTTCCGGTCTGGAGTGTTCGGTCCGTGACCGTGGTAAAGTTAGTTTGACGTTCGATATTCAACAGATATTCGGACACCAAGTCTCCTCGTCATATTTAGCCGAGCCTTTGCGCTTTGTCCCGGATTTGAGAAGCACGATGCAACACTTGTGTGGTCTTCACTACAAGTGCAAAGTTAGGGACTGTTAGCAAATTACAGATACCATAATTTTTAAAAAACAATATCTCCTCAACCACATGAAACATAAATGTCAAAACAATTTAAACTGTTCAACATTTCTTCGTGCATGTTGCACAAACTTTGTTTTTTCCATTTTCATCTCATACTATTTTATGTTATTTTTTTAATATTTTAAACTTCAAAAGCTTTTTGGTCACATGACCTACACACCTCAAATAACTACCTGATTGCACAACCCACCATGACACATGTTGCACAGCCTTTGTTTTTTTCCATTTTCATCTCATACTATTTTATGTTATTTTTTTTTATTATTATTTCAAACTTCAATAGCTTTTTAGTCACATGACCTACACACCTCAAATCACTACGCGATTGCTCATGTAGTGCTGCCAAAAAAAGTTTTTATTGATAAATATGTGTATCCTTGTATGTAAGGCCTCCTGTATGAAAAAGAAAAGCAGCAGATAGACACAACAACAGAGGAACCAGCACATCCCAAATGTTGTGGAATGTCTTTGGTTTTCTGAAAAATAGATTTATCAACATTTTAGATTTTCACATGCATTTTTATGGTATATGTCTCAGTTGTGCAAAGTAAAATATTGTATTGTGTTTGTATAAAAATAAGATAGATTTTTGCAACTTACAAATGTACATCAGCAACAGAGACAGCACTTCCATTTCCCTTTCTTAAACCTTTTGAGGAGTGTTGTAGTCATGCCAAGGCACAGTTGGTAAAACCATCGTTTGCATGAGTCACACTGAATCTAAAAGGTAATTAACAAACAATAAAAACAACAAAATCTTATACACGGACTTAACTGAGTTCAGATAATCTGATCTTAAATTATAAAATCTTTAGTCATTATCTGATAATAAAGGACTCACATTATTGTTTGCAAATGTGTCATTTTAAAACTCACATTCAAAACCATTTTACTCATCTGGCAACTTACATATTTAAAAATATACAAAATACTGATAATGTATAGAAACGCTTAGCTCATGCTGATTGCATTGTAAATATACATGTCCTTTGCATCTTGAATTATTCTCTAATTAAGAAAAGATATGTTTGCCCCAGATTACTTTATGTTTATATGATAGTAATGGTAAATAGTAAATGGAATGCACTTATAGCACTTTTATCCAAAGACCTAATAATTTTGGCCTCTCATTCACCCATTCACACACCAATGATGGTAAGCTGTCACATAGTGTGCTAGCACAACTATCTTTACCAATTACAATTTCAGTGTGAAAATTTATCCAAAAGAAAATCTAAATCTAAATACAATAGCACACACATGTTTATTTTACTGAATTTGAACCTTTCCTTATACAAAATGTAATAAATAATCATTTTTTATGGTGACCTTTTCATTTGAAACAATGACCATTGCTGTCGTCTTGCATGACATAGATATGTCTTAAATGTATTTAAGATGTTATTAAATTCCAGAGCTTGGAATTTTTTTTTACAAATGATGTATGGGTATTAATATTTTGAAGAAATAATTAAATACATATAATACAACAATTCAGAGATGGGGAGAGGTGGCCTATCTTTGCCCATCCCTGTCAGTACAACAGCATAGTAGAGTACTCATCATGGAGTCGCATACTTTTTTTCAATTCAGATGATGTCATTTTCAAGACATCCTTAGTTAGACTCCTTGTGATATTGCCTGCAGAAATTTCATCCTTGTGTGTTTTGCTGAGCTGGTGATAATGGTGGTTGCTCACACCTTTTTGAAGAGCTCTGGCAATTTTCCCTCGTCTTCTGTAGTTTGCAGGACGGACTTTCCTTTCGTTTTTTGGATGGGTGACTTCACCATATGAGCACTGTGATTGTTATGTTTTCTTTCATAGTTCCAGGCTTTTGTTTTCTTGTGAACACATACAAAGCTTTGCATCTCTTAAATGTGCACACTGCAGATACTGAGATTCTTTTATGGCCTGTTTAGGTTTCACATGTTGATATTTAAATGACAGAGTACAGCAAGGGTTGATTTTCATGAACTCTTTGGACAGTATGTCTGTCCATGGTCGCCTAAGGCTTGTTGTGCCTGGCAAAGGTTTTATTTTATTCCATGCCCCTCTTTTAATAACAATGTTGAAAACCTTAGGTCCAGGTTTTGTTGCTCTAAACTCTACCGATTTCAGAGAGCCTCTGTCATCCTTTCTCCTCCCTCTGACGTTGTCTATCTCTTCTTCTGTATCACCTGGTAGATTCTCCTCTTTTACTTGTGTGTCACTTTCAGCAGGGGTAGGAGAGCGTCTCTCTTTCGTTCTTCTACCTGTCATTTCTTTCTCTGTATCTGGTAGCTGTTTGGATTCTTCCATTTTTTTTCTCTTGCTGCTTCTCTCCTTCTTGTTTCATCAATACCTGTCCTCTAATCTCTCTTCTGTTTTGGCTCAATATAACATACAACCATTTACAGAGTTTTTCTGAATCAGCATTAAAAAGCTGCTGAGCTAAAAAAGACCATGTTTCCGAATTAGTTGTAATTTTCTTTTCTCAAAAGCCATGTGCAACAAATGCCTGTATCACTACATTTATCCCTCCTGCTTTTTTCCAGAGATCTGTTTCTGCTCTTCGTCCTTTCTTTAATCGCCCCATGATAATCCGAAGGACAATATGTTGTACAGAGGAAATACACAGTTAGTGTTCTGCTGCTTCATCATGGTCTGAATGAAAACAATTGAAATCTGACCTCCTACATAACATAACCACCCATGATAATAACATATGTCTTGCATATGACTATATAAACACCACACCATGAACAAGTAAACCACACTAAAGAAGGGACATAAACCTTTCACTCAGTACAACCAAAAGGCAAGAACTATTGTACTCAACTACAGACAACACAACCACAACATCATCACTATTGAGGTGAACACACACTGACTTATTTCCTGTCACATGCATAAGCTATACACTGAAATGGACAAGTAACATTATTAAGGACATAAGTAAACTCTGTCTAACAAGTCTTGACAGCTGAATTGTGGATTATAATCAGCTGCAGCATGTGTAGAAATAAGAATGATTATATATGAATTTAGGATAAAAAAAATATCTTACCCTATAGTTCTGTTGGGGTTATACTAAAACAATGACAGCTATAAACTTTACACCACTGAAAGCCTGTTTTATTTTTAAATCATATTTGATATGTCAGGCATTTATGTTAATTTTGCAACAAGAATATTTCTTTTATAAACTAAAACAAATGGGGTCCACTGCATTTACAATATTTTAAACATTTCAGTTGGTTTGATTTGTTATTTTTTCAAACAGTAACCTGTTTACAAACGTATTGACTGTTATATTATATTATATTGCCTTGTGGTAGAAATTGCCTTAATTTTCTCTCAGAATTGAAGATGATAACACACCTTATAATAGCCAATTGATGTTTTGTATGAAAACTGATGAGCTATGTCAATAATTAGCAGGGAAGTCATTGCAACATCCAAGTGATTAGAGCAAGTTGTATAAACCTAAAACATAAACACCAAATGTATATTAATGATGACATTTCAGTCTTTAATTAGCCTAATTAAATAATTAAAAGATTTAATTTGGTATTGGGTTCGGCATAATGCAGATTGCATCATGAAATGCGATACAATAACAGGGATTTACAATTACTTTCTAAACCTGCAGTATCATATTAGATTTACACATTTTCGAGGTAGTTTTACTATAAACTTCGATACGCTTCAATACAGTAAATATTCATTTGGAAATATAAACTACAATATAAATAGCACTCTTACTGTAACTTTGTTAATTTCAACCAAGATTTCAGACCCAAACGCTTGCTAGGCAGGCAAGGCGGTTTATTTGTACAGCACATTTCATGTACAGGACAATTCAAAGTGCTTTACATAAAACAAAAGCATTACAGGTATTTAGAAATACTAAAAGGCATCAACACATAATCACAATAAAATAATAAATTACATTAAAATGATTAAAAGCAAGATAAGTTAAAAAAAGTTACCGTGCAGATTTCATGCATAGGCGCATGAGAAAAGAAATGTTTTTAACCTGGATTTAAAAATGTCTACATTTGGGAAAAGTTTAATCTCCACTGGCAGTTTGTTCCACTTGTTTGCAGCATAACAGCTAAATGCTGCTTCTCCATGTTTAGTCTGGACTCTGGTCTGGACTAGTTGACCAGAGTCTTTGGATCTAAGAGCTCTGCTAGGTTTATATTCTCTGAACATATCACAGATGTATTCTGGGCCTAAACCATTCTGGGATTTGTAAACAAGCAGAAGGGTTTTAAAATCTATTCTGTGACTGACTGGAAACCAGTGTAAAGATTTCAAAACTGGTGTGATGTGTTCAGATCTCTTAGTCCTGGTTAAAACTCTAGCAGCAGCGTTTTGGATGAGCTGCAGATGTTTAATGCTCTTTTTAGGAAGTCCTGTTAAAAGACCATTACAGTAATCCAGCCTACTGGAGATGAATGTATGGATGAGTTTCTCTTGGTCTTTCTGGGAGACTAAACTTTTAATTCTGTTGATGTTTCTGAGCTGGTAAAAAGCTTTTTAGTGAAGCTTTGATGTGGCTGCTGAAAGTCAGATCTGAGTCTATCAACACTCCCAGGTTACTAGCTAGTTGTTCTGGGATGGCAGCCATTTTGGATTTGGCATTGAAAAGCTTGGTACTGTTTGCAGTGCATATATAATCCACCAGAGGGAAGAAGACACGTATCAGTTTGCATACATCAGGTTTTTGTTTTATTAATAATTTTGATTACTCAAGGTCAAATAAATTCATGTTTCAAATATGATATACTAGACAACTTATAGGCTCGGCTAAATATGACGAGGAGACTTGGTGTCCGAATATCTGTTGAATATCGAACGTCAAACTAACTTTAGCACGGTCTCTCCGTGGACTTTCTCTCTGGTTCAGTCCAGCTTCCTCGTACAGTGAAAAATCAGGTGTGTTAGAGTAACTGGTGATTATAGATTCTACTTAGGTGTGTGGTTGTGATGGAAAAGCCTGGCGATGTTTACCGGGTGTATCCTCCTGCAGACATTTTTTTTCATTATTATATATATATATATATATATATATATATATATATTTACCTTTTCCTCTAATGGAAGCACTGTTGCCAACTCCTCAGTACGAAAAGTAGCTACTGGCAGTCCTATTTTTATTTATTTATTTATTAATTTATTTTTATCAGAATTCTCAGAACATACAAGAAGTAGTATAGAATTCATATTACATATTGAGAACAATCAATTAACAACAACAACAAAAAATAACTTGGTAACAAACATTAACAGATGGTTTTACATACAACTTATTAAAAACATTGAGTTTTAAGCACAGAGACACTGTTTTTAAGGCTTTTCTATTGTTGAAAGAAGTTAGAGTGCAAATACAAAGCTTCACTTCTTTTATAAAACAAGCACATGAGGGTTTTATCTTAGTAACTTTGCATTTGTGGATATAAAATTTGGCCAATTACAAGATGAGATTACATAGAAAGAAATAATAATCCAGTTCTTTTTTAAGGTTTGTGAATCCAAATAAGACATCCTTACAAAATAGTTTAAACTTGTCATAGCAAAGATGGAGCAAAGATTGGCTATTGCTACTCACACCATTATCGATCTGGAGTTGGTAAATTGTGTTATTTATAGATTGAGATTTTTCTAGCCTGAAGAAGGATGCAGAGTTTTGCTCACCTTCCCCTAACCACTGCCTGTAAGCACCTTCAGCTTTAAGTTGATAAAGTTGATCTAACTTGGTCTGGTACTCAGAAAGTTCTTCCTTCTCTATTGGTGACATTGCATTAGGAGAAATGGAAGACAGGGCAGATATCATAGAGATCACATTTAAATAATTTCAGCATCTTTCAGGTTATATGAAATGAACCAAAAGTCAATTTTAGATGGTCTAGATCAGGGTTGTCACACTCCGGTCCTCAAGGGCGGGTATCCTGCAGGTTTTCATTTTTTCCCTGATCTAATACACCTGACTGAAATTAATGGGTTATTGTGAAGAAGTTGACAAGAAGCTGTTGGATCCATTGGATTTTTGGGTGTGTTGGAGCAAAGAAACAACTAAAACCTGCAGGATAGCGTCCCTTGTGGACCGGAGTTTGACACCCCTGGTCTAGATCTTGACTTGTTGCTCCAAGTGAAACTTCTAATACACGGGTATTTTTCTCTCCAGATATCTACTAAGTCAAACTTCTGCATTAGTATTTTTAACTTTGCATTGACATAAGTTTGTGTTGCTGCTGGCCATCTATCTATTGTGTTGTCCTAAGTAAAGTTAAAATCACTACCGACAACCAAATAAGCATGAGGAAATCTGGGCAGCCAGTAAAAACATCTGTTTTCTACCTCATTTAGTAAATTATTGAATGTGGTTTACTGATCCAAGCCAGACAGAGATGGATGTGCAGAGTACAGACTGGATGATGGCGGTGTAAACGGTGATCAGCAGCTCCTGTGGCATGGTAAACTTTCTGAGCTGGCACAGGAAGTACAACCTCTGCTGGGCCTTTTCCCTGACAGTCTATGTGAGGTCCCGAGAGATTGTGGTTCCCAGGATCCTGAAGGTGTCTGCAGTAGTAACTGTGTTGTTGAGGATGGTGAGAGGGGCGGGTGTTGGGGGATTTCTACTGAAGTCCACTGTCATGTCCTGAGCGGGTTCAGCTTTCGTACTTTGTTTGATCTAATAATCATTATTGGAGTATCCAAATACTTAATGTCATTCTCACCTTTGCTTTCAGTGTGTAGACATGGCTTCAGCCGACAGTCTGCAGTCTGATCAGTTCCTATGCTCCATCTGTCTGGATCTGTTCACCGATCCCGTCACCACACCCTGTGGACACAACTTCTGCAAAAACTGCATCACAGAACACTGGAACGTTAGTGGCAGGAACAAATGTCCCCTATGTAATGAAGTTTTTTATACAAGACCTCAGATGCGGGTTAACACTTTCATCTGTGAGATGGTCACTCAGTTCAGACTGGAATCTGAGAGGAGATTCAGCAGGGCAGAACCAGCTGCAAAACCAGGAGAAATTCCCTGTGACCTCTGTAGTGGGGCACAACGGAGAGCCCTGAAGTCCTGCCTGGTGTGTCTGGTCTCCTACTGTGAGACTCACCTGGAACCTCATCTCACCGTGTCAGGCCTGCAAAGACATCAGCTGGTGGAACCTGTGAAGAACCTGGACGCCAGACTGTGTTTGCTGCACAACAAACCTCTGGAGCTGTTCTGTTGTACCGACCAGACATGTGTGTGCATGCTTTGCTCGGTTTTAGACCACAAAACTCATGAAGTTGTTCCTCTGAAAGAAGAATTTGAGGGAAAGAAGGCAGAGCTGAGGAAGATTGAAGATGAACTTCAGCAGATGATCCAAGAGAGGCAACGCAAGATACAAGAGATGAAAAAGTCACTGTGGGTCAGTGAAGATGCTGCAGACAAAGAAAAAGCAGAAGGTATTCAGGTCTTCACTTCAATGATGGAGCTTATTGAGAAAGGCTTAAATGAGTTCCTGGACTTCATAGAAGAAAAGCAGAGAATGATGACCCAGAAGGCCAGAAGACTCATCACAGACCTGGAAGAGGAAATCTCTGAGCTGATGGAGAGAAGCTCAGTAGTGGAGCGACTCTCACACTCTGAAGACCACCTGCAACTCCTCCAAAACTTCTCATCACTGAATTCCAGTTTACCCACAAAAGTGTGGACAGAAAGCAGCGTCCATCCAGCATCGTATGAGGGGAGTGTGGTGAGAGCTGTGGCTCGGCTGGAGGAAACGCTGAGCGAAGAGATGAAAAAGCTGTTTGAAACGGAGCTGAAGAGGATCCAGCAGTACGCAGTGGATGTCACTCTAGACCCAGATACAGCGAATCCTGAACTCAACTTGTCTGACGATGGGAAGCAGGTCAGCCATTGTGAGGTGAAGAAGAATCTTCCAGACAACCCGAAAAGGTTTTCCTATTATGCTTCTGTTATAGGAAATCAGAGTCTCTCCTCAGGTAGATTCTACTATGAGGTTCAGGTTAAAGGAAAGACTAAGTGGAGCTTAGGCGTGACCAGAGGGTCCATCAGCAGGAAGGGGCTGATCGTACCAAGACCACAAAACGGTTTCTGGACCATTTGTTTGAGAAATGGAAATGAGTACAAAGCTCTCGCTGCCGCTTCAGTCTGTCTGTCACTTAAGTCTCGTCCTGAGAAGATTGGGGTGTTTGTGGATTATGAAGAGGGTCTGGTCTCCTTTTATGATGTCACATCTGCAGCTCTTATATACTCCTTCACCAGCCTCACCTTCACTGAGAAGCTGTACCCGTACTTCTGCCCTGGTGTGAACGATGGTGGTAAAAACTCTGCGCCGCTGGTTATCTGTCCTGTCAGTCAGGACAAACTGTCTGTCTGATTTTTTTCATGTATATATGGAAAATTATGTTTAATTTGTGTTCTCAATAATTTACTATGAAAATAATCCAGTAACTGTAACTGCTGTCTTCAATCACATATGGACGTTTGTTTATATAAAACAATGAGAAAAATACGTCAACTCTGTTTTTTGTTTTTTTTTTTTTTCTTCACATGATTAAAAATGTTTTAAATCATAATTTAATGGGGAATACAACAAAAGCTGATTATTTGGGATACAATAAAAGAATGAAAAATAAATGTTAATTGATATGCAGAGAAAGATAGCAATTCTGTTTATTGTTTTTATTATTATTATTATTATTATTATTATTATTACCTTGCACGTTGGTGTGGTGGTTAACACCGCAGCCTCACAGCAAGGAGGTTTGAATCTTGGCTGGGGGGAGGTTTGAACCTTGAGGGCAGTGGCCTTTCTGTGTGGAGTTTGCATGTTCTCCCCATGTATGCATGGGTTCTCTCCAGCTTCCTCCCACCGTCCAAAAACATGCATGTTAGGTTAATTGATTATTCTAAATTCTCCCTAGGAGTGAGTGCGAGTGTGAATGGTTGTTAGTCTCCTATGTGTTGGCCCTGCGATGGACTGGTGACCTGTCCAGGGTGTACCTGCCTCTCACCTGTTAATGCTGGGATAGGCTCCAGCTCACCCGCGACCCTTAAGGGACCAAGCGGTACAGAGAATGAATGTATTATTATTTATTTAGAAACAGTAAATAATCAATTTACAGTTTAGTGTTTTTTCAGAGGGTGATAGATGCTGGCAGGAAGGACCTGAACCTTTCTGTCTTCCAGGGTACTTAAAGAAGCCTCTGCCTGAACTCACGTTGTTTCTTAAATGTGTCAAGGATGTGAAGAAGAAGAGGGTTTCCTTTTCATTGCCGTCACGTGTTTTCCTATTTGTAACAGGTAGGTGCGACACAAGCTCTAGCTTCCGTCTACACCCTTTCAGTTTTCCATTTGGTATTTCCTTTATGTCTCTATTATTTTGCTTTTACTGTACTAAATAAAGATTATGTAAGAATTGTCTATTATATTCAGCAGCTTTTGCATAACGTGTTTTTCAGATAATCAGCTTCAGGAGCTCCAGATCATTCCACAGAACTTCTGGATCAGTGTGTTCAGTTTCTCTGAATCTCTGGTTCTGGTTCTGCTGCCACATCAGATCCTGCAAAGCAGATTGAACAGATTTAAAGAAGATATGAAACATCTCTGTGCAGACATTGATGGAAAGAAGTTAATATGTAGCAATAATAATGATAATAAATAATAATAATGTTCTATAGCAGAGCAAGCTGTTTGGTGGAGAAGATTTGGCAAATTTTTCATGGGTGCAACCGACAAGCTCAGCTATGCTGCTCATCCCACAAATACATTTTCCTTACAAATTTGGCTAAATTTAAATGAGAGCGTTGTAACTGAAAGAAGCAGCTTTTCAACTGTTTAAGATTTATTGCCAAGAACCATTGTTACAACAAAGAAATTATATACCAAACACTAATTTCCTTACTTCATTACCTGTAATGAAAGGTAAGGAGGTAAGGACTTGTTTCTACTTTTTTTAAGCGGGATGATCCATCAGTTTATGTTGTTTATTTTACTCTTATTGCCCTGACATCCACATATTTAGAAGAGGAGAAAAGAATAATATTTTCTAACTTAAAGATTTTTTTAAGGCAGTAAATAATCCAAAATCTAAAGTTATTTCACTCATATTTTGCTTTAAACTGATTTTGCATATTAACTTCTTCTACTTTTATGTATTTATTTTCTAAATATTTTCTTCCTGTTTGGGTAATTTGGAGCAGATTATTTTGAAAGTTCCAGGCGGAAGTGTGATGAAATCCATCAAATCTGACCAAACAGCCATGGTGATGCTGAGGAAAGAGAGAGCATCTTCTGCAGCAGGTTTCTACATAGACAGGCCGTCTCTTGTAATAATGTGATATTAAACATTATTACAACTATTATTATAATTATATATGATTTAGGTAGTGTTAGTTATCTAGTTTTTGACGTCCTGAGCTCAGCGATGGTGGATTTGTCCAGTGGTGCTGCAGTGTCGCCTGGACGGAGCAGACATGGACAGGGATCCGGTTCAAGCAATAATGTCAAAAAAACGTCAAAGAAGATGCGAACAAGAAGAGGCAAAAGAGGCCGAAGAAGGAGAAATAAAAAGAGCCGGAACAACAAAACGCCACCGCCGTTTTTACCGCCGGAGGTAGCTATGATAGCCCACGTAGTCTGGGGATTAACGGGACAGCCTACCGGCTAACTAGCAAGCTAGCTAGTGCTGCAGCAAAGACCAGATACGTACATGAATCAGTATCTAAAACTAGCTAGTTACATTAACAAAAACCTAAAACATGTCGAGAAGCACTCACTGAGACGTCCCTTTAGTTATAATACATCAGATGCTGTATTTAGAGAGACAATTTAAATAATCTAGGACACACAAAAAAGAAAACATACATAAAATTGGCTTAAAAACAGATGGTGAATAATTAATAATTTGGCTTATTTCCAGTATTGCAAATCGTGTAATATACTTTATACCACTGCTGTTTGTGTGCTAGTCATTGAAAGAAACCACTACAGAGGAAAGTATAATAGGCACATTCTCCAACGAAACACTGTCAAAGTAAAAATTTGAAACCCTTTACATCTCTAAGTATATCTTCATAATTCGGTAAAATATTAGTAGCAGAATTATAATGAATTAATTAATATTGAGTGTTAGTGGTGTAGTATGTTGAAAAACACTTATCACGTAGCAAAATTAAACCATCATTAAATGCTGACATCCCCGATTCCAGCATAGTTGGGAGGCGGTCTAAAATGTAAATTAAACCAGAATGTGGTGATTTCCTAATCCCATCAACCCATATTTTGCTGCCATTGAACATAACTTATCAGATGTTGAAACATGATGAAACAGATGTTTTTACAATTTCATGGAAAATGTGAGCTCATTGTGAATCTGATGGCCACAACACATCTGTAAAAACACTTCCAGGAAGATGTTTTGTACCGTGTAACATCCCATCTTTTAATAACTGTTTTTTAAGTTATTATTATTATTATTTTCATCCATCTGACCACAGAGCAGTTTTCCACTTTGCCTCAGATCATTTTAAACGAGCTTTGGTCCAGAGAAGATCCTGGATCCTGTTCACATCTGGCTTCTTCTTTGCATGATAGAGCTTCAACCTGTATTTGTGGATTTCAGGGTGAACTGTGTTCACAGACAGTGTTTACTAGGAGCCTTCCTGAGTCCATGCAGTGATTTCCAGCAGAGAATCATTTCTGGTTTTAATCCAATGCTGCTAAAACTACATTTTACAGCTGGATTACATCAGGGCTACTCAATTCGGTCTTTCAAGGGCCGCAGTCCTGCAGGTTTTTAATGCATTTTAATCCCTGCTTCAACACACTTGAATCAAATTACATGGCTCTAACAGCCTATCAAATTCAACACGATGATTCATTATTTTGAGTCAGGTTCGTTGGAGCAGGGAAACATAGAAAACCGGCTGCGTCCCATGTAGGACCAAATTGACTAGCCCTACTCCCTATGGTAAATCCATAATTATTTATCACATTTTCATCATAAAAAGATCACTATCACTACTATGTTGCTAAGAGACCTCTATTTAGTTCTGGAAGTGATGATGAAGCCACTTCCTGTCAAACTTTCCACCAATCAGAGAGCTTAGATTGACGGTAAAGTCCAACCAGGAGCAGCCAAGAATCAACCAGTGAGCAGAAAGTTCTATGTGTGTGTCTGAAATATTTTTTCTCCTGAAAGCCAAGACTTGAGAGAATGATGAGATGAGAAAAGGTTTGGTCACTGTTGATCTGTGTGTTATTTCTACAAAGTTCTGTCAGTAATAAATTCTGCTTTCTTCTTCTGGTCGGCTTCTATGCTGCTAAATCTATTCATACTTTCATTTTACATCATTTTAGCCTCAGAATCTGACAGCTGAGACTGGAAACATGTCTGATGCTGACTGGAATTAAAGGCTTTAGCTTCTACATGCAGGTTTATATTAAAACTAGCAACAAATGGCGTGGCGTTTTAAGGGTTAATGTTACATATGACAGCAAACTGCTTTCTGTGTTTAAGTTGGGTAATGAGGTGTGGCTCATTATGTTATGTCACATTATATCTGTGTGTAATACACACAATAGTATAATTACTACAGTATAATTCAAGTTAGTGTCCTTTCTTCTGTTTCTGTTTCCAGGCTGAAGAAGGGAACATTGAATATAAGGTAACAAACTCTTTTTTTTCCCGTCTTATTTGGTGTAAACTTGGTTTTGCACATTTTGGTTTGATCTGCAGAGCATGCTGACAGTGTTTCTTTCTCTTTGCTCCGACTGGAAATGTGGACAAAAATTACACTTAAAAACCTTTAAAATGTGCCCTTTCTATACGAGAGAAGATACTCAGAGCTCACACTAAGCTGAAAATACCTTCAACTTTTACTCTTAAATACTAACTGTTGCCTGCAGTTTGACCACAGATAGTTGGGCTGCTCAGTCTGCAAGGTGCAGCTGGGGTTTTCTGTACTTTTACTCTTCTGTACAGTCCTTTGGTCCACTGTGGTTGTTTAAAAGTGCTTCATAAATAAAGTTAGATTGGATTGTCATGAATCATGTTGTGAACTGACCCTGGTTGTTAACCCACAGGCCATATCTCCAGAAACCTGTTACCACATTATTCCATGAGACAACAGACACGTGTATCTTCAATCCCAACACTTTTAGGTTTTTTTTCGCAGGTGGGGTCTTTTCAACGTTTGAAGAAAATCGAGACATCCTGCTGAATAGATGTGGATGTTTTCATTGTCAGTGATGTAGAACAGATCAGAGAGAAAGCAGCACAAAGCACTTTCTCAGCTATTTGCTAATTCTTGTTCAATATGCAAAAGAGCTGCGTAAGCTTACCCCCATCATAAACCGGTTCATATTGCCGTTGTCTCTTCCAAGCTGCAGCCTTTTGAATTCTTGATATCAAAATTTGAGACATTTTCTTTGAAAAAGTCTTAAATTTGTTGAAACACCACAGATAGGAACGCTGGATGAGTTATAATAATTATATAATAATTATTATAATAATTCCTCCATCACGCATATGCTCCATAAATCCTGAACTTCTTGTTTTCTGTAAGTTTAGATGCTAAAATTAAGAACTGTTTCTTATACAGACTGAATTCACAGACATTTTCAAACACGCGTTTATATGGTGGTTTGGCTGCATACAGTAACAATAATCAATAAGGTCTGCATTTGAAGTCATTCCCCAGAGAAGAAGTTTGCAAGTAAGCTGGAGACATACCTGGTGAACAATTTATCTAATCATCTAAAAGCTTCTGAAATCTGAGTTATGGAAAATTACTTAGATTTTTCATAATTTCCTCGTAATCGCTTATAGAGAAACAAATAACCACTAAATGGAGAAAAAGATAAATAAACTATCTAAAGTAAAAGTAATCACCGAACTTTAGCGTACAGTTAAAAGCTGAATCTTACTGAAAGTTTATCAGCTTTAGTCTTCTCCCATGATGGTTTCTACAAAGCTTTTTCTCTGTGGATGTTTACCTTGTGTTTGTCTGTCCTGATGCTGCAGCTGAAGCTGGTCAACCCTACTCAGTATCGCTTCGAGCATCTGGCCACGCAGCTGAAGTGGCGCCTGCAGGAGGGCCGCGGCGAAGCCGTCTACCAGATCGGAGTGGAAGACAATGGCCTGCTGGTGGGCCTGACCGAGGCCGACATGAAGGCATCGCTCAAGACCTTAAAAAGGATGGCAGAGAAGTAGGTCTTCTTTCATTTGTTGGCTGAAAAATGAAACACTTTTCTACTGGAGAGCCCAGAGTCTGAGATTTTACTGTCCTTTTTTTATTAATCCCTGTAGCACAAAATATCCTTCTGGTGTTCGCTTGGTCAGTTTTTAGCTAAAACATATGTAGTAAAGGCTTTGACGTCTCTTTTAGACACGTTTCTGTCTGTATGTTGACATTTATAATCTGCTGAAATGAACTAAAGCAGAACCTTAAAAAATCATGTTTACAGTTTGAGGGTTGAAGATTTTGAATGTGTGCACATGTGATCAGACTTTCGTGTCTTTCTTTTAGGGTTGGGGCTGACATCACTCTACTCCGAGAGAGGGAGGTGGACTACGACCTGGACAGAAACACACGAAAAATCGCAGAGGTCCTCGTACGAAAGGTTCCTGATGATCAGCAGGTAAGTCCTGGAGGCTTCGGCCATGCAGCAGATGACACGCTCCAATGAGACTGATTTTAGATCTGCTCAAAGATGCACGACAAAGGAAAACTTGACTAAACAATGCAGGAAATATTAAAAACATCTGCCTTTCTTTAAACCGTGAAACTCCAAGCCTTGTGTGGCTATTTTTGGTCCACCAGTTTTTTTTTATTTAATGTAAACATGTAGAAGCTGAAGCTTCATTCATGACAATCCAATCTAACTTTATTTACAAAGCTCTTTTAAACAACCACAGTGGACCAAAGTACTGTACAGAAGAATAAAAGTACAGAAAACCCCAGCTGCACCTTGCAGACTGAGCAGCCCAACTATCTGTGGTCAAACTGCAGGCAACAGTTAGTATTTAAGAGTAAAAGTTGAAGGTATTTTCAGCTTAGTGTGAGCTCTGAGTATCTTCTCTCGTATAGAAAGGACACATTTTAAAGGTTTTTAAGTGTAATTTTCAGTCGGAGCAAAGAGAAAGAAACACTGTCAGCATGCTCTGCAGATCCAACCAAAATGTGCAAAACCAAATTTACACCAAATTAGAGGAGGAAAAAACAAGAATTTGTTACCTTATATTCAATGTTCCCTTCTTCAGCCTGGAAACAGAAACAGAAGAAAGGACACTAACATGAATTATACTGTAGTAATTATACTGTTGTGTGTATTACACACAGATATAATGTGACATAACATAATGAGCCACACCTCATTACCCAACTTAAATACAGAAAGCAGTTTGCTGTCATATGTAACATTAACCCTTAAAACGCCACGCCATTTGTTGATAGTTTTAATATAAACCTGCATGTAGAAGCTGAAGCCTTTAATCCCAGTCAGCATCAGACATGTTTCCAGTCTCAGCTGTCAGATTCTGAGGCTAAAATGATGTAAAATGAATGTATGAATAGATATAGCAGCATAGAAGCCGACCAGAAGAAGAAAGCAGAATTTATTACTGACAGAACTTTGTAGAAATAACACACAGATCAACAGTGACCAAACCTTTTCTCATCTCATCATTCTCTCAGGAGAAAAAACATTGTTATTGAAACAAACACACAACAGAAACTATTTCCATGGCTGTGTCTGAATGTGCACACTACTCCCTACATAGTGCCCCGCCATTTTGTAGGGGTGTCTGAATGTCCAGGGAGAAAAAAGTAGGGCACTTAAAATTACCCACAATGCATCTTGAAAAGTAGTGAGCATAGATGGTCTGGTAGTCACAGGGTTTGCGGCGAGGAAAAAATAAGCAGCTTCGTGTCTGAATCGCAAAGAAAATGAGTCACTATGTAGTTGCTAAATAGTGCAGCCCTACGTCATGAATGAGGGATTAGGGAGTAGGATGGAAATTCTGACACAGCGCATGTTTCCACTTTTTCCTCATTTCCAGTTATTCCTGCTACTATTTACCTGCTATCCTCACTAAACCAACTCCAGCTCAGCTGCTTTGTGGCGCCACCGTGCATCAGAAACATCTTCTTGGCTTTATTCCAGCCATAGAGGAGCATTATTTTTCTTCTTTTCACACACACATAGAACTTTCTGCTCACTGGTTGATCTTTGGCTGCTCCTGATTGGACGTTACCGTCAATCTAAGCTCACTGATTGGTGGAAAGTTTGAGAGGAAGTGGCTTCATCATTTCCAGGTCTAAGTAAAAGTCTCAGCAACATAGTAGTGGTAGTGATCTTTATGATGAAAATGTGATAAATAATGCTGTTATCATGGCTCACTCGTCTGAACAAATAAACTGAATAAACACTACATTTAGTGGCTGGATTTTAAACCTCCTGGACAGGATAAAAATGTCTGGAAAACTTCCGTAGATCACCTAAATGGTAAACTATCCATCACAGTTTACCCCATAGAGCCACACACTGCCGCTTGTGAGAAATAGTTGATGATATAAGTGATAGCGCCCCAGCGGTGACCAACTGGAGTTTTAAGGGTTAAACAGTGAGTCTAATTAAACTGGGCAACATGTGGCAGCCACCTACAACATTGTGTTGTTTTTGCTTTCCAAAAGTTCCTGGACCTGCGGGTGGCGGTGCTTGGAAATGTGGACTCAGGGAAGTCGACCCTGTTGGGCGTACTGACCCAGGGCGAGCTGGACAACGGGCGAGGCCGAGCTCGCCTTAACCTTTTCAGACATCTGCATGAGATCCAGACTGGACGCACTTCCAGCATCAGCTTTGAGATCCTGGGCTTCAACAGCAAAGGAGAGGTACTCACATGGCCACGCCCGACTGATCATACAGCAGACAAACTGCAACAGAAGCTTCTATAAACATGTACCAAGTTTCACACAGTTAAAGATAAAAAATGTAGCTGACAGAATAAATTAGATATCATTTTGATTCTGTCCTGATGTTTTTTCTTCATCCTGCGCAGGTGGTGAACTACAGCGAGTCTCGGACAGCCGAGGAGATCTGCGAGAGCTCGTCCAAGATGATAACGTTTATCGACCTGGCAGGACACCACAAGTACCTGAAGACCACCATCTTCGGGCTCACCAGCTACTGTCCAGACTTCGCCATGCTGGTGGTGAGCGCCAACACTGGTATAGGTGAGCTGCAGCCACACAGTACAGCACAACCAGTACAGCCGAGCTGAGACCAGTTCGGCTTCTGGGACTGTGTAGACGTGTAAAAACTACATTAAATTTAGGTAAGACATAGGGTGGCATCACATTTCATTAATTTGGTACTTCCAAAGATTCTCTTCACTTCACTATTGTAGCATATATTATTCCACAAAGTTAGAATCAACTCTAAGGGTAATGAGTAATAACAGAAGATCCACAATTCAACTCAGGGAGTGAAGTGGTGCAATGTTTAGAAACACACAAGACAGTAGTTGCGGTGAGCAATAAGTGTGTTGTTTTTCACAGTGTACAGTTATATTTACAGTATATACAACAATTTTGTGCTCAAAGAATAATCCAGTCCGTGGTAACAGGTTGTTTCAGTTCTTGGGTTCGAACGTGTGCAGTCACTGAACTGTATGGGAACCAAGACAAAGAGAATGTGTCTGCACTTCAGTGAATGGGGCAGGTTATAGAGCCTCCTACCGTACAGCCAGAGTTTCTAGCACAGTCAGTCTCAGAGTGAGTCTCAGGTCTAGGCCTTGGGCAGCTCGCCATCCAGCTGGGACACATCATGGATCAAGGAACCTGGCCAGTGTAAGGTTGGACCGGAAATTAGTGACAGCATATTGTTAAATCAAAACAAACAGTGTAAACTAAATCCAAAATCATGAAATCAAAACAAACAGTACATG
This sequence comes from Melanotaenia boesemani, assembly GCF_017639745.1. Classification (NCBI taxonomy): domain Eukaryota; kingdom Metazoa; phylum Chordata; class Actinopteri; order Atheriniformes; family Melanotaeniidae; genus Melanotaenia; species Melanotaenia boesemani. The sequence continues at coordinate 3,883,028 of NC_055685.1, forward strand.
GCCCATTTTGTGGAGGGCATCCCTGACTTCTGGAGCATTGACAGAACCGATTTGTGTTAACTCAAACCCAGTGTGTTTTATTTTACCGTCTCTCCTGCAGCCAGACTCTGCTGTGTCTCTGGTGACGCTGTTAACAGAGCGGCCACCAGGGGGAGCTCACACTGCATACTAACTCATGGTTTGTGTCCTTGATTGCAAAACCTATTAAAATTTCACCCTCCTCATGAGTACATGGGCTACTTCAATGACCGACATATGCAGCCTACTTATCTGTTACTGAGTGTTCCAGTTACACACAAATACAGCATACATGTCTATGAAGGTGAGCAGAAGTACAACTTAGACACTTGTTTTGACATTGCAGGAGAGTTGGCCTTATCCAGACCCCTGCATGATACTGTAGTGTAGACTGATGCCTGTGCTTGGAAAGTGTCAGCACTGCTAACACCAAACCAGGAATTTTCTGTACCCATCATTATTCTTCACCAGTGACACATTTACTGATATTTACACATCTTAAATAAAGCTCACAAGGGTTCCCGTCACTGAATCTAAAGGCATTCAAACTGACCTTGTGGTTGCAGAAATGTACTCATTTCATTATGTAGATGCAGTTTTTGAGCAGAGGCCTAAAATGTAGGAACAAGGCTCAAAAAGGGAAATGATTAGAAAATTTGAATATTTATTTTTAAAAGTGTTTGCATTAATATTATAATCAGCTGTTTATATGTGACATAAGTTAGTGTCAGTAAATATCATGCAAACACGGATACACCAGTATTACCGTAAACTTTATTACTATAAAAGTCACCACTAGAGGTGAGTCACAGACACACTGTCAGTTACACACACACACACACGCACACACACACACACACACAGTCACACACAAAATCTTGAAAAGCTGAATTTGAGAGGCTTAAATTTGTTTTGTTTACAGTGTTGGACAGCATGTTATGTTTGTTTAGCTTATAAAAGAAAAGCCCATCAGCGTCCAGCTGTTACATCAGTATCTTAACCAGCTGTGAGGCTCTGTGTTCTACCAGACACGTGCACTTTCAGTGTGTAAAATATTCACTGCTTTTACTTTGTCATGTCCAACATGTGAGGTTCTGTACTGTTAATCACCTGCAGTGATTTGCTGCTGAACCTCTAGTGCAACTGTTTATGTAGTTAATCATGAGTTGTTTCATCTGAATGAATAAACCTCTGGTCTAGAGTTTGTTGGGTTTTTCAGGTTGTTCATGGTTAGTTAGATTGAGCTCCTTTAGACTCCTGGCTGCCTGTGAACTGTCTCTTGAATGGATTCATGTTCTTATGTTGATGTGTGTCTTTAGTATGTTGGTTATGTTGATTTTTACCTTGCACACTATCTCAGAAGCAGCATTGCACACGTTTTTCCTGATACAGTTTTTAAAATTTGTGTCTTGTTGATTTTTAGACAGTGCTTATTCTGATGATTTTGAACTTGGCACCTGATAAATGATAATAACAATAAAAGCTAGAAAATCTGCTCTAAAAACTAATTAAAACTAACTGAATCCTAAAACAAAAAGTCAACACGAATAAAAACTAAAACTAATAAAAAATCCCAAACTATTATAACCTTGTTATTCTGTCTATTTTTCTCTTTCCTTTATTAATAATGTAAGTAATATAAATAGAATAATAAGAGTGTTGATATCCAGCTGCTGTTATGCGGTGCCATAAAGCAAAACACAGCTGGAAAAAAAGTTGTGAAGTTTTCAGCCTCCGGATGCTGCATAATGGATGTCAGTATACCATTAAAACGAGTCAAAAACACAAAGTGTAGGGGTCAAACGTATGTAGTAATGCTTAATTTTATTTACAATGACATAAAAATAAAATAAATACAGTATAAAAATAAGGAAAAACATAAAATAAAATAAACTACATTTAAATATTAGATAAATGAATAACAAGTAAATAAAATAAATTAATTAGTTAAATCAATAAAACAAAAATAAATAAAATTTGAAAAGACCAAGAGATTCATTTCATTTCATTTTGGATCTTTAGTCAGCATTAAAGGAATTTCTATATCGGATTTAAAAACAAGTCTGGTTAAAGTTCTTTACAAGTTCACTTTAAAACAAGAACCATCCAGCTGTGAAATCAATCCAGTGAAATGAAACATAAAAGCAAACAAATTCAAACTGATTAAAAACAAGTTCAAACACCATAACATAAAAACCTGATGGTTTTCAAACTGAACTCCAATTAAAAGCAGAGGTTAAAAACAAAAGTGAGTTTTCAGACGGGATTTAAAGGATGCATCCGCTCTGGGAGATCAGTGATGGTTTTATAAAAGGGGATTAAAAAGCTTCCATTTAAAACTTTGAGATTAAGTCAAAGAATCTTAAAATGAATATGAAAATGGGCAGAGGGCAGCGTGAACCTGCTGAAACAGGAGTGATGGAATTATCTGACCTGTTAAAAGATGAGCAGCATCATTCTGGACTAACTGCAAGCGATGGAGAGGCGAGTGTTAAACAACTACGACCGTGCAGCCTGGAGGTGACAGAGTCTTTTTAGGTCTTTTGAAGAAAAATCTGATTTTGTGTTGATCATTTTCTGTAACTAATAAAGTGGAGTTGATCACTGTGTTCACTCAGTGTAGTAAGAGGACACAAAGTCCTGCATTTGCTATATAAAAGTTCCGTAAGATAGAGAATAAATAAGGGCAGTAAACGTAACTAAAGTTATCTGGATAATTAGAAATATTTCTTGTGTGAGAGTTGCTTGCTTACGGTGTTCCTACTCTTCTCCCTTCAGCTGGTACGACTCGGGAGCACTTAGGCCTGGCCATGGCACTGAAAGTTCCCATCTTCATTGTGGTCAGTAAAGTGGACCTGTGTTCTCGTGGCACCGTGGAGCGAGCGGTGCGGCAGCTGGAGCAGGTCCTGAAGCAGCCGGGCTGCAACAAGGTGCCCATGGTGGTGTCCAGCCCCGACGACGCTGTGACGGCGGCGCAGCAGTTCACTCAGTCCACATGGTCAGTAAAGGACGGCAGGTTTATCTGTAAACCACATTTTTCTCTTTCCTTTATAATAATGTAAGTAATATAAATAGAATAAGAGCTTTGATATAGAATAGATAGATAGAAGTACTTTATTCATCCCAAGCTGGGAAATTTAGGTGTTGCAGCGGTACAGTCATTTAGCAGTTGTGCTTCTTAAGGTAGCAAAAAAAATAGAAAACAGTATAAAAATTTCAATATTTACAAGACTTATACAAGGAGATATTTAGCTATACACAGTAAGAGTGAGAATAGCCAGCAAATAATATAGTCCAGTGCAATGATTAGTAGTGAAGATGAGTTTAACTGTGCAAGGTTGATCCAGTCAGTGCAAAAATTCACCAGTTAGAACAGTCACTCATATTGTTCTCTCTGAGACCATGATGATGAGTTAAACAGTCTTATTGCGTGTGGCAGGAAAGATTTCCTAAAGCGGTCCTTGAGACAGCGAAGCTGTCTGAGCCTTTTGGAAAAGGAGCTCCGCTGTCTGTCCAGCACAGGGTGGAGAGGGTGGTCCGGGTTATCCAAGATAGATAACAGTTTGTTCAGTGTCCTCCTCTCCACCACTGCTTCTAAAGTGTCCTGTCTGCAGCCAATGACAGAGCCAGCCTTCCTGATCAGTTTGTTCAGTCTGTTGGTGTCACTGGCTGCAATGCTGCCCCCCCAGCAGACCACAGATGAAAACAGGGCACCGGCCACAACAGACTGGTAAAAGATTTCCAGCATCTTGCTGCACACGTTGAACGACCGCAGCTTCCTCAGGAAGTAGAGTCTGCTGCAGGCCTTCTTGTACACAGCTGTGCTGTTGGTCTTCCAACTCAGTCTGTTATCGATAGTCACTCCCAGGTATTTATATTCCTCAACCGTGTCCACATCACTACCCAGGATGCAGAGGGGCTGTCGAGCTGATCCCTTCTTCCTGAAGTCTAACACCATCTCTTTGGTCTTGTCCACATTAAGCAGCAGGTGATTCTTACCCGCCCACTCCACAAGTCCGTCCACCAGCCCCCTGTACTCCTCCTCCCGTCCACCACTTATACACCCAACAACTGCAGAGTTGTCAGAATATTTCTGAAGGTGACATGACTCTGAGTTGTACTGAAAGTCTGTGGTGTATAAGGTGAACAGGAATGGAGAGAGCACAGTGCCCTGCGGGGCTCCTACATCACTCATCACCACATCAGACAGGACACCGCCCAGCCGGACAAACTGCGGCCTGTCTGTCAGGTAATCAGCGATCCAGGAGACAGAGGACCCGCCGACACCCATCAGCCGCAGCTTCCCACTCAGTAAAGAAGGCTGGATGGTGTTGAAGGCACTGGAGAAGTCAAAGAATGTGACTCTCACAATGCCTCCACTACCATCCAGGTGCGAGTGAGCTCGCTGCAGCAGATAGATGACAGCATCATCCACCCCCACACGTGGCCGGTAGGCAAACTGCAGAGGGTCGAGAGAAGGTTTCACCAGCGGCCTCAGGTGGGCCAACACCAGCCTCTCCAGCACCTTCATCACATGTGATGTAAGGGCAACTGGACGGTAATCGCTGAGGCCAGATGGAGATGACTTCTTAGGAACAGGAACCAGGCAGGAGGTCTTCCAAAGTTGTGGCACCTTCTCCAGGCTGAGGCTCAGATTGAAGAGGTGCTGGAGAACTACAGACAGCTGGCTGGCACAGGTCCTCAGTATCCTGGGGCTGATACCGTCCGGGCCAGCAGCCTTGTGTCTGTTCAGTCTCTCCAGCTGTCTCCTCACCTGCCAGGCTGTTACAGACAAGCCAGGGGAAGGGGTTGGGGCGGGGGAGGTGTTATGGGTTGAAGTCCAGTCTGATCCAGTGGGCTCACTGTAGGGGGGGGAGGGGAGAGCAGTGGAGCAGTTGGAAGAGGAGGGGGGAGGTGTGGGATGGCTGGGGTAGGGGCAGAGGAGACAGGGGCAGTCTGAGAGCTAAACCTGTTGAAAAAGGTGTTAAGCTCATTAGCTCTCTCCCTATTACCATCAGCCAGTCTGCCTCTCCCCCCACATCCTGTGATCTCCTTCATTCCAGACCACACCTCCCTCATGTTGTTCTTCTGGAGTTTGGCCTCCAGCTTCCTCTTGTAAGAGTCCTTACACTCCCTCAACTTGTCCCTCAGTTGGTGTTGCACCCTCCTCAGCTCCTCCCTGTCTCCAGACCTGAAGGCTCTCTTCTTCTTGTTGAGTAGGGTCTTCAGGTTGCTAGTGATCCACGGCTTGTTGTTTGGGAAGCATCTAACAGTCCTGGAGGACATGACAGTGTCCTCACAGAATTTGATGTATTCCGTGATTCTGTCCGTCATATTGTTGATGTCCTCCCCATGAGGCAGGCAGAGTGCATCCCAGTCTGTGCAGTCAAAGCAGTCCTGCAGGGCCTCCTCAGCCTCCTGTGTCCACCTCCTCACTCTCCTTGTGGGCACAGGCTGCCGCTGGACAATAGGCACATACTTTGGTGAAAGCAGAACCAGGTTGTGATCTGACCTGCCGAGGGGGGGAAGGGCGGTTGCACTGTATGCTCCCTGGGCGTTTGCATACAGTAGGTCCAGAGTTTTATTGTCCCGAGTGGAGCAGTCCACATACTGAGTGAAGTCAGTCAGTGTTCTGTCCATGCTAGCATGATTAAAGTCCCCTGTGATTACCATGAAGGCATTTGGTTGCTGCGTCTGCAACCGGGAGACGACGGAGCTGATGACGTCAGCGGCGGCCTCCGCATCAGCTGATGGGGGAATATCCAGCTGCTGCTGTTATGCTGACAGCTGGTCAGTACCAAACACATGGTCAGTAAAGCAAGGCAGGTTTATCTGTAAACCACATTTCACGTACTATTAAACGGCTTTACTTAAAATATTGTAAGAATTACATTGGGCTGCAGAAGAAGCATTAGAACACCCAATAAAATAGACTCAAAAAGAATAAAAAGTTAAAAACAGAAAAAAGATGAAATAGAAAAATCTAAAATGCATTTCTTATGTATTTATTTATTTATTTATTCTTTATTTTAAAAATGAAACTTACAGATTGAGGAACTAACAGTTGTTCTGATAAAAGGCAGCAAATAGAAAAGTTTTAACCTTGATTTAAATAGATTTTCAGCAGATCTGTGGGTTTGTTCCAGAAACTGAACGCTGCCTTCTGACTCTGGGAACAGGAAGTAGACCTGACCCTGACGACCTGAGGGATCTGGTTGCTTCATAACAAACCAGAAGATCCTGAATAGATTTTGGTCCTAAACCATTCATTCTTTGTAAACTAACAGCAGGATTTTGAATTCAGTTCTTTGACCAACAGGAAGTAAAGATCTGAGGACTGGAGTTCTACGATCCACTTTCTTGGTCTTAGTGAGGACTCAAGCAGCAGATGGATTTTAAAGGGAGAGCTGTGAGGACAGCGTTACTGTAGTCTAGTCTAATAAAGATAAATGCATTAATACAGCCGAGTCACCAGTCCTGTAATCCGCCAGATATTCTGTAAGTGATTACGGGCTGACTTCAGAACAACCATCTTGATGTGATGCTGAAATTCAGGTCCTGGACTACTTCCACATTTTTGGCTTGGTTGTTGGTTTTTAACTTCACTGTTTGAATCTGAGTACTGACTTCTAAACTTTCTTCATGGGTTCTAAAACTATTATTTCAGTTTTGTCTTCATTTAACCGAAGGAAGTTCTTACACATCCAATCATTAATCTGATCAATGCATCTGATCAGTGTTTGGATCCATCTCCGGGTGAGATGGTTACATAGATTTGTGTGTCATCAGCATAGTTATGGTAACATATTTAGTTGTTTTTCATAATTGGAGCGTGTAGATGTTAAACAGCAGGGGATCCAAAACTGAGCCTTGGGGAACCCCACTGGGTCTTTTAGTTCACTCAGATTTATAGTTACCTATAGACACGAAGTAGTACCTTTGTGTCTATAGGTACCACAAATGCTGCAGTAGGTGTGCACTGGGGACTGAGTCTGGATTACTTCTGCAGCAGATGTCCTGATGGCAGAAAGGACTCTGACCAAAGCCAAGCTGGTTGTTAACTGGATGAAACAGTAGTGGTGTTCCAGATCAGACACAGCATATCACTAACAGTCTGAAGCCACAAAATATCTACTTAAAACGCTTGGTTGGTGTAATAAAAGTTTCTCTTTTTGTGTGTGCAGTGTCACACCCATCTTCACCTTGTCCAGTGTGTCTGGAGAGAGTCTGGACCTCCTGAAGGTTTTTCTCAACATCCTCCCACCTCTGAGCAACAGTAAGGAACAGGAAGAGCTGATGCAGCAGCTCACAGAGTTCCAGGTACACAAACATGAAATCACTGCAAACCATTTTTCTTCCAGATTTATTACACCTTCATATTTTTTCCAGATTCCTGTAACGTGGTGTGTTTTTGTGTGTATATGTTCCCTGGAAGTTGTTGTCAAACCACTTATCCTTGATCTAACTAACTCACTAGAAAACGTCTTCTCCGTCACCTCCAGACTGGACTCCAGACTCCAGACTGAGCTTTTAGAGCAGAGAACATGTTAAAGGTTTTTTCTTTGATTAAATTAATCTGAGCAGAGCAACTCTAAATGTTTGTTTCCAGATCAGCTGCTTCAAGCTGGTTCCATCTGAGTATTAGTGATGCACAATATGAAAAATTTCAACCGATAAGCTCATATTTTTATGTTTATATTATAATCTGCAGTTTGCGCTGGAAGCAGCGATGAAAAGCTGATATTTAAGTAGCTCTGGCTAATCTAGAACAGCAGACTAAAAGTTTTGGCTCTTCAGATGTTTATGTTTTTCATGTCATAGCACAAAAATGTGGTCATTTGCTGTAAATAACAGCAGCAAAAGACAATTTCATTCAGTCAACAAAGTGCTTCCCTTCAAAATTGTGTAGCAGATGTATAGTTTATCTCCAAAGGTATTTGCTGTTAAATGGACAAAATAATGCCTGCAATCCATTTAGCATGTTTGCCCTTGATAAATATGCAATATGAGCGTCTCTGCCAGAAAGCACAAAATACTGGGAGGAGTAGATGCAAATAGATCAATGTAGCACACACACTGATTTACCAAACATGAAACTGACTGCACTGGTAATTTTGTGTCTACATTAAGCACGTCTGAAAGGCAGATATTACCTGGCACAACTTTATGCAGAAATGGCTGCAGTTAATGTTGCAGGGAGGCATAGACGCCTCAACGACGATGGAGGGATCTTATTAGCACACACAGCGCGCACCTCGTGCATAATGAAAGGTGCTACAGGAAGCATGTTTATTTGATCAATATGTCTTGGGCTGAAAGTTTTATTTCGTTATTGAAAGCTATTGTTCTGTAACATACCTTGCTCTAGTGCGACATTCCCGGTATTCCAGCCACCTGCTCCTCCCAATAAGCGAGCAGCACCAGGTGCTAAATACTGGTCAGAGGCATCTCCTGTCCCGGCCCCCACTTGTCTTATTTGCCGAGGTTTTTTTTATAAGCAATTTGTTTTGGAACTTCGTTTTAGATCTTATCACCTCCTCTTAACCTGATCTGGTTCTTGTGGTTTTGCCAACTGTTTAGCAAATACTCTTCCATACTGAAGTCGTTCTGGAGACGTTTAGATTTCTTTGCTGCAGCTCAGCAATGTCGTTTATTTTCCTTTCCACTAATATCTGTATTTCCATCGGGTTGAGTTTAATTTTGCGTTTGCAACTTTCCTGCTCTGCTTCTAAACTCTCCATGGCAACACCACAACACACAAAATTCTCATGTAAATACTGTTTGCTGCTTTAATCAATGGCACCAACATTCTTAGCTGATCACCTGCAAATCATGGTCGTCCTGTGATGTGCTGGCTTGGATTTCTGCTCTGAAGTGTCTTCTGGTCTCCCCAGTCTTTGGTCCCTTTTATTCTTTTTATTTTGCATCCATATTCACTAACATGCCGGTATGTGCCTGTGTTGTCCAGTGGGATAAATCACCAAAACTACTGTTATGTTTTTGTTTTTTGTTGCTGTTGTTGTAGTTTATGTTGGCATTCATGTTTCTCTCAGGCTGTCTTCTTGCTGGTGCTCCTGATGATTGTCAGCTTGGTTTTCTTGCAGAGCCTGCCAGGTGTTTTCTGTTACGTTTCCTTGCAGGTGTAGCAGCAGGTTGTCTGATTTTTCTGTTCTAGTTGAACAGCTGATCTTTGTCTTTTTTTTTCCTCTCTTCCCTCTCTCCTTTTTTTTTCTTTCCTTCCTTTGTTTCTCCTTGTCAGGTCCAACATACACAAGTCACTTAGTAATAGCTGAAATAACGAGAAAGGCCTCTTTTAAGCGTCAAGGGGGCTTTACATCCATAAAGCCCTTCTTGGAAAGCAAATTTGTTTGCCACAACACAGCAGCCAAACCATCATTCTGCTGCCATGATAATGGACAGAATGAGTTACTTTTAACAGAAAAATCCTGGAGTCATGGAAAAAGAATGTTCCTGTTATTCAGTTTCTGTTTCGTACATTTACAACCAGAAATAATGACCGTGTTTAGTAATTTATATAAATGCTTAAAGAAAAATCAGGTTTTTGTGATGAAAATAAAGGTTGGATGCTGATGTTCTGTCTTTGTGTGAGTTCAGGTGGACGAGATCTATTCAGTTCCTGATGTTGGGACTGTGGTGGGAGGAACTCTGTACAGGTGAGAAAATTAATTTGAGTAAAAATACTGAACTCATCAATAATTAAATGGTGCACTTGAAAGTGACCTGTCAGATTATTTTTACAGTCGCTGGAATGGACCCGGTCAGGCTCAGGGTCCTGGAATTTATGCAGATGTTGTCACAAAGTACTGGAATGAATCCCAGTATGTGTGTGTTTCAGTGGAGTGTGTAGGGAGGGCGAGCGGCTGGTGGTGGGTCCGACGGATGAGGGCCGTTTCCTTCGTCTGAAGGTTGGGAGCATCCAGAGGAACCGCTCGGCCTGCAGGGTTCTGAGGGCCGGACAGGCGGCCACGCTGGCTCTGGGAAACTTTGACCGCTCGCTGCTGCGCAAGGTCAGAGTTCACCTAAAGACGTGCATGCGGGAGGTGACTGAAAGCTGGTGGAGCCACCACCAAACTTTTTATCAGAGCTGAGGTTAAACGCTGTGTTAAGGCAGCACTATCGTTTCCATGGAAACAAGTCACTTCTTCCTGTGATTAACTCTAGTTCTGCCCCTATTATGGTTCCAGACCCGTTGTACTGGTCCCAGTATTACACCATGTTCCAAAGTATTATACAAATGCTGTTTTTGTCTATCGCTCCTAAGTAATCAGTGTTAATGATGTTAAAAATTAATATTTTTAATGTTTAATAAAACTTATATTAGGTTCTATAATAATCTGGATTTTATTGAACTAAACTACTTTTGATTAAAATATCCCTCAAAATCCAGAGTTTCAGATTTTTCTGTACACCTGTTAAATATGTTGTAGAGAACTGAAAATGTCCGCCTCTCATATTATTTCATCAGTCGATGGTTGATTTTCTACAAACCAAACGGGGCGATGTGGTGAACGGTTAACTGCCGTGTCTTTGCAGGGCATGGTGATGGTCAGCCCCAAGATGAACCCGACCATCTGCTGTCAGTTTGAAGCTGCCATCGTCCTGCTTTTTCACGCCAAGACTTTCCGGCGGGGGTCACAGGTCACCGTCCACGTGGGTAACGTCCGGCAGACGGCCATCGTGGAGTGCCTTCATGGAAAGGTTGGCGTTTCTTCTGCGCGGTGTTTGGTTCTTGATGCTTGGATCTGACCCGGTTTGTTCTGTTGCAGGACGAGCTGCGTACCGGCGAGCGGGCCGTCGTTCGCTTCCGCTTCATCAAACACCCCGAGTACCTGCGTCTAGGTGCCAAGCTGCTCTTCAGGGAGGGCGTCACCAAAGGCATCGGCCACGTGGCTCGTCTGCTGCCCCTCTCCCAGTACCACGACCAGAACCAGAACCAGAATCACGACCAGAATCGGGAGTATTAAAGACCGTCAGAAGCTGAGTTCTGTGAAAACGGTCGTCCACGTTTCTCTGATCGGTTTACTCCTGCCACTCTTCAGCGTATTAATCCGCCTTTCTGGATCAATGTTTTTCTCCTCATCCATGCCTGCTGTGTTCAGTTCATCATCATCATCCTCTTCTTCCTCAGCAGGCATTCGTGAAGGCTGGATGACCTCAGTGGACTTAAAGCTGGAGACTTAATCTGATGTTGTGCCACAGATTGATTCAGGAAGCTTCTTTTTTATGGCTGCAGCTGTCATGAGAAGACAGCTGGATTATTTTGGGGGGATTGAGGAACAATTTTAAAGCAGCAGAGGCCGACTCGTCCTCTGACGAGGAGAGGAAGAGTAAACAGGTCGCACGCTGCAGAACTCAGACTGCGTCTGGAAATTTGGGAAGGCAGATTATCTTCAGAGGGAGAGGTTTTACTTCTGGTTGGTCTGAGCTGGATTTCTTCCTTCGTTCTGCTGCTTGTGCTGTCACACATTCCTGATCCTGTAACTTCTTTCTTATTAATACTTTACTTTACTTCTAAACATTACTCATGAGGTTGTTTCCCAGCAGCTTGTGTTCTCACATCAACAGCAGCTTTACGTGGCCGCAGGAACCAGAATTTTCACCAAGACATTAAACGCTCCTTTCATGTCCTGCTGTTCGTTTGAGGATAGATCAATTTATTTAACTTGTGCACACTTCTTAAACATTTTTAATAAATCTAATTAAAATGATTTGTATAGCACAATTTAAAAACAGCTGAAGTTGAGCAAAAGGCTGAACAGTTTTCAGAAATCGAGGCAATAAAAAAGTTCATGAAAATTTTTCCAGACTGGAGGGGAAGTCGCAGCACAGCAGATGCAGGGAACTGATGAGAGAAATTCCTTTGTGCTCATTTCTTTTTCATTCACACAGACATGAAAGTTAATATTAGATGAGGGGACATTTTAAAATCAGGATTTAACAGATAATTCTCGCTGATACTTTATGACAGCAGGTTAACATGCATGTTAACGTGTTCCACTCGTAGTTTATTACAGAGAAATCAAATATACACTACCCGTCAAAAGTTTTAGACACTCCAGTTTTTTTATTAAAGCTGTTCAGTCCAGTACATATTAAAGTTTCAGAGGTTAAAAAAGGTTTACCAAAACCTAAAAATAATGTTTCTGGGTGATAGAAAGGGCATTTTCAGGGAACAAGAAGTTAAAGCTGGAGGCGAGTGAAGCCTTGAACGTGTTGCTGGTTCATAAATGTGTCCCAATGTTTGCTGCTGACTTCCAGCCCTGCTGTCTGCATTAAGCCGAGGTAAAAACGCTGTAGTATCATAACCTTGGTATTTAAATAAAACTGCAGAAAGTAGTGCATTAATATAAAAAAAATCCAGGAAAAGTCTATTAAAGGAAGAGAGACAGTTTATAAATGTATTCAATGATTTCTTCATTATTTATTTGTGCTGTTATTTCAAAGCACAAGACTTTGAGCTGCTTTAAAATTACCATTAGGGTATGAAAAGTTCTTGAATTTCTTAAAAATTGAGCTTTTCTAAAACTTCTGACTAGTAGTGTTGCAGCCATGTGGCTGCATCATTAAAGCTGTACAACCAGCAGGGATTAACATGTCATTGAGTTGCTAATCCAGCATGCTAACACAGCTAGCACAGCGAGATATTGTCAAGCTTCCACTCATGAAGCCGGCTATCTCTTTAAATGACTTCTCATGAACTTGTTAATCAGTTTTCACCATCAGACTGCACACACACCCCATCGGCAGCCCCATCTGATTTCTTTTTTCGGAATCTGTGTGACGACAGTTTTTATGCCCCAGTCTGACCACCAGCTGCCAGTTTCACCCTGTTCCTGCTTGTTTTTGCACTTTATAAAGGTCTTCTGTCCAGACGTGATGCAGCAGATCCAGCAGAGGTCCAGATTCCTTGTTGTTCCAGATGATAAACCCCAGCTGGATCTAAGGTTCAGATGAAAGCGTCACCAAGTCCAGAAGGAACAGAGGTTTTCTGTTCTTTACATTCAGATTGTTCGCTGTTGATGCCTGAACATTCATTCAGAATGAACTAAAGCTGAAATCTTGTTTCTGTTATTGTCCATGTGGATTTAGAGGTTTGTAGGTTTGATGCACCAGGCAGCTTTATGCAGCTTAAAATAACCTGCATGGTACTCTTAACCTCTCATTTATAACACGCATATCTAGTGAAGCGTTGAAGCAGTTCTGAACTTTTTTTTTTCTTTGTTTTGAGGTTCTGTGCAATTAAATGTTGAATGTACTCTCCATGGTTTTTGTATGGGTAACTGTTGACTTTGCACTTTGTATTCTGAGTCTGCATGTGTGTGTCGGAGAGCTGTAATCACTGACCCTGCAGCACGAAGAAGACGGCAGTAGCACCAGACCACCTCATGCAAACGCTACAGCTGAACTCTGAGACATTAACGTTTCCTGGCCGTCCCTCTTGCTCCTAAATAAACAGTTACGGTGAACAACGCACACGTTTGAAATATCTTGATTCTGCTGTTGATCGTAGAGAAAGACTTCAGCTTGGCTAAGCACCAAGACAGACAAGTTCTTTTTAAAGTAAATCTAAAGCAGTTTATTTTATTTATCTTTTAGAAAGATGAAAAACAAAACAAGTTCTTGTCAATTAAAGATGAATTCAGATCAGTTTAATGACATTTTTCCTCCACACGTACAGCATTAACTCATCTGAGCTGAACTCTGCACATCATTAAAATAAAAGTAAAAAGAAGCACTGCGGAGCCCCTAAAGGAAAAGGTTGTTTATGCCATTGTTGTTGTTGACAGTGTTGTTGTGGAGTTAATAACAGAGAGGCGTCATCCTGGAGAAGCTCTGTGCTACAACCAGCAGATTCCAGAAATATGACAACTGATCATTCTACCTCTGTTTCTCCTCCCCCAAAGTTCACGTCTATCAAAATCTCTGACACATTAAATAAAAATGACAACAGGAAACAGAAGATGTCTACAGATTGTCTCTCGTTCCGTTGATGAGGTTTTCCTGTCCTCTCCAACAGGGATACATTCTTTGTGCCGAGGCTAGAAGTCCAGTGGCGCTTCAGAAAACATTTTTCCTCCTTTTTAACACTGAAGGTTTATTCTGCTGCTGCGGTTAGAAGCACGTCGAGCCTTTGAAGGCGACATCGGCCAGCGGTTTAAGCCAGACTCCTCTGCCGTGGCTTGATCCTCAGATACAGCTGGGAGCAGAAGGAACAGAGTTTCTCATTAAAACATCATTAAGATAACTTTCAAATACCGAAACATCTTATGTAAGACTTGAGTAGCAGAATTCTCAGAGCTGCAGTTTAAGTCTCATTAAAACAAATGAGATTTGGAGAGAGTCAACAGTTCAAACGTCCTCTGCAGCTCACAGCTGCAAATTAAAGCCACAGCAGGGCAAGTTATACTGCTGGGTTTCTTTAGGTTGATTTCATTGTTTATGTTTGACCTAAAGAACCAAAAACATCCAACGCTTTGCAAGACATCAGTAATAATAATGTACAACATTTAAAACATCCTATTAGTCTCCATGATAACTTATTAAATGTTAAAGATGCAAAGAAAACGAGGATACTAATGAAATGAAAAATATGGAGGTCCTGAGCTGCTGAAGTCCTGAATCAAGCAAAATGAGAAATTCCTGGAGTTCCTCCATGACGTTGGCGTGGGGAGCATCACGAGCCTGAAAAGCACTACTTTTTATCAACTAGTGCAATAATTCACAATTCATTTGGTTTTCTTTTTAACACATGACACGCATGATATTCATGGGATGTAATAAAGGGAATTTTTCCACCAGCTTTCACTAAAACATTTGTCTCAGTTTTTTAACAGAAACCACTAACAGGGATGTTCATGAACTGGACCAGATGAAGCCAAACTGGGATGAAAAGTTTATTTGGAAACGTCACCTGAAATGTGTGAAAAAAAATGGATAGCATTTAGAGATGTATGCCAGAAAATACTTCCCAGTACTGCTTTTTTTATTTGTTTTAATTTAATGAAACATAAAATGCAGTGTGTTTCTCTGCATCTCCAAAAAGCCTGACTTCTTCAGGAAATACCACCTACACTGATGACTAACAGGTTTATACTGAATGTTAAATATTGTTAAAAAAAATAATGTTTTTCATGAATTACTGAATTGTTTTTGTATTTTAATAGATTTTTATCTGATTTCTTTTGGATAATTTATTTATTCAATAAATATTTCCTATTTAAAAACTAGGAAAAATCCCAATGTCCACCACAGTGGACATCTTGTACAATTTGAACAAAATCTTTTAAAAAATAATAAATTCTTTCACAACCACACCTAATTTATTAAAGAAAAAACATAAAATTGAAAATATTTTTTGCTGGGAGGCTGTGATCTGAAAGAGGTTTAGAGCTACTGCTGCATCATTCCAGAGAGAAAAAATTCATATTTATCACGAAGGTGGGATGACAATCAGGGATGTATGTTTAATATTTTGGTTAGATTTTTGTGTTCTGTGGTTCAAGCAGCTCTCTCCTGTTTTTGCAGCTATTGTGTGAAAACTAGTGAATATTGCTAATTTTGTATCAGGTCTTAAATCCAGAATATTCTCAGAACTTTCAGTATTTAAGAGCGGGACTTCTGTGGTCAGCATTTTTATATAAAAATCTTTGAGGGAACAGCTGATGGAGGAAAAATGTGACTTGGCCGGCTCACCCCGAGCAGGTTGCGGGGAATGTATCCCTCATGATCACCACATCGTGCCCACCACCACTCTGTCTCAGCCTCATCCTCCCGTCTCAGCACCGTCATGCAGTCGCCCTCGCTGAAGCCGAGCTCATCCTCATTCTGAGGGGTGTAGTCCCATAGGGCGTACACCACACCTCGGTTCATCACACCCATCTTCTCCTGAACCCCTTCAAAGAGGAGAAAAAAGTTTAACACCCAGAGAGAAATAGACGGAGTGGATGCTTTGCTCAGAGGCGTACTCCAGAACTAAAGCTGTGGTCATCCTGTAACCTCAACATGAACAATCAGAGCTCATTTGTTGCCCTTCTTTATGTTCTTACCACAAGTACCCTTTTCTTTTCCCACTGAACAACCAACCCCACTATTAACACATTGGCCCAACTTAACAATCCAAATCCATTCGTCCCCATAAAACCTGCTCTTATTGTCCCAAACTGACATAGAGTTTCTTTAAAAATATTTACAGATCAATTTCTTATTAACGAAATTTATTTCACTGGATTATTTTCCGCAAAAACAAATGTGGCTAGATTGGTTGATAACTCCAGGAATCTAACGGAAACATTGGATGCTGATGAAAACCGTTCATTCATGAGGGTCAGAGGTCAGTTTACCAGGCTGCTTGTCGTAAGGAAGCAGACCAGAAGAACAGTGTGTGGAGCTGAAATTTAATGCTAATAGAGTACAAACATAAGAGACAACTAACAAACGGTTCTGTGTGGAACCTCTTCAAGAAAATAAACAAAAGTGAGGTTCAGCCCAACCTCTGCAGGTAAGCTAGCATACCATAGGTCTACCATGACTGTGTGGCAGTGTTGTAAGACGTGAAGAACAAATAGCGGACCTCCTCTCAAAGATGATGGTGAAAGATATGTTTCGTCAGTTTCTTAAGTTTGATGGAAGTAGCTGTCATCTGCCAAGGTCAGTGGTCAATTCCTGGCTTCCCCAGAGACTATGCTGAAGTGTCCTTGGGCAAGACAATGAACCCCACATTGGATCCCGATGTGCCTATCAAGGTGTGAGTGTGTGTGTGTGAATGTGATATGTAGTGTAAAGCGCTTTAAGGGGTCAAATTGATTGGAAAAGCGCTATATAAGTACAAGTGCCTACAGCGGTGAGGAAGGACCAAGCAGCAACTTCCGCCTGTAAAATGTGAAGCCTATGCGGAAGTGTAAAAAATTGCAGTTCACCCCTCATCCACTAGGGGCTGGCTTCAAAACAGAGCAAAGCCCCATAGTTTTTTCTAAATGACACGTTTAGATGTTATTTAACCTTGAAATTTAGTATATTTAGGGGCGTGTCTTTTGGATTGACAGGTATCCAATATCCGCAGTATGAAGGGAGAGTGCAGCACAACCACGGTTTTTAGCCTTAGCTTTAGCCCGACTACCTCCGTTAGCTCTGGGTTAGCTCGGTTAGCTCTTAGCTACAGGCAGCTCGGAATTTGATGGGTGTCAACCTTCCACCCCCACACTCACAGTCCCCCTCTCAGCTCCACCTCTTTGCCCATTTTTGGATTTTCCAGGAATGACAACACACGTGACGCTGCCAAGATGGTGACGGTAGAAACGCCCAATGAGCGTCAGTTCAGCTCTTCATGAACCTACGAGTGACGTCACGAAGGCTCCGTCCATCTTTTATGTAGTCTATGAGAAGGACGGGAAGCCGTCTGCTCTCTGACTGGATACTTTAATTGGTCACCATCTAATCAAATAGAAGTGAAAAGATATGGACAAAATTCACAACCGCAACTTCACAGTCTCACATGCAGTTTTGTGCTTTGCATCTGTGAACAGGGTTTCGCAAAAGAACTTTTTGTTTTGTTTTATCCACAAATACAAATCTTTTTTACAACCATCTGCACATCTGCAAACTTGAATTTTTCAGGCAGATTGTTTTTACAGGGCGACAAGCTGGATTTACAGATGCAAACTCTGAAATTACTTGAAACATTTGTCGTAATTCATGGTGCTGGTCATAGTTCTTGTGTTTGGCTTTTGTCTGTTTTTGTTTGTGATATTTTGATCTTGGTTTATAGTTTGTGGTTTTCAGGTAGATCATAGTTTGGGTTTTTTGTTTTGTGTGTTTCATGTGCTGTGTTTTCTGTCCCTGGCTTATTAGCTCACCTGGTTTGAGTTTGATTCACTTCACCTGTTTCAATTTGTTCCCCTGTGTACATATACCCCATGGTTTCAGTTCTTCCCTGTCAGATCCTTTTGGTTCATCCCTGTTTTGTGTGGTTCCCTGTCCTGAGTTTGAGGAAATAAACCTTGTCACCTGCACAGTTCTGCCTCCGGTCTCGACTGCCTCCATTTGGGTCCTCACCACCTCCAGCATTCATTACAACATTCATTTACAACTACAAAAAATTTATGAATTACTATTGAACCCATGAACTGGGGTCTCATTAGATTCTATATCCTGCTTTAATGTCTATAAACACAGATTTATTGTTTTCTTTTACAGGAACAATTTAAAGCTCAGCATCCAGAATGTGGTTCAGTCTGTTTTTGTTGAAAGAACAGTTCCCGCTGCCTCCGGAAGGCTGGCAATATGATCCAGGACTCCTCTCACCCCGGTCACCACAAGTTTGATCTGTTACCGTCAGCCATGCGGTACAGATCAATCACTGTAAGGACAAACCGGTTCTGGGACAGTTTTTACCCAACAGCAGTAAGAGACCTGAACAAATCTGTACCTGAGTGTCTGAGTCTTTAAATGTTCATGGAGGTGCCTGTCCATGCCCCTCTCTTGGAGATTATCCGGCTTTTGGGCAGCATGGCTCAGCAAGGTGGAGCGGTCGTCTCTTAACCTGAGGGTTGCCGGTTTGATTCTCAGCCAAGTTGAGTTCATGTCGAGGTGTCCTTGGGCAAGACACCGAACCCCTAATTGCTCCTGATGGGTCGTGGTTGAGCACCTTGCATGGCAGCTTGGGTGAATGTGATGTATGATGTAAAGTGCTATATAAATACAGACCATTTACCATTTACCATTTACCGGCGCCGGCTCTGTGATTTTAAAGGGCAGGCTCAGCTCTCCGGGGGGAGGATTTCCCTTTCTGAGGTCACAAAGGGAAAGATCTCAGACTCACCTGTTTGAGCACACATTTACTAAAAAGTGGTGCAAGCAAGTGAGAGAGGAAACCAAATTTTCAAATTTGTTGTTCCTTATGAGGACACATGACTGTTAGAAAACCTTTAGGAAGTGAGTTTTGCATTATATGGAACCTTTAATTAAAATAAGGGGGTGTTGCAATAACTATATTATATATTATACTCTGGCAGCTATTTTTTTTTTTACTTTATTTTATCTTGTTTACTTGTTGCAACTACACTGTATTTTGTCTTATTTATGTTGTTGCAGTTATTCTATTTTATTCTATTTTATTATTTTGTTTTGCACTGATTGGAGGGCTTTGTAATTTTGTTTTTTGTTGCAATGACAAATAAAGTTGTATTCTATTCTTTTCTAGCTTTATGGCGGAAGTCTCACCATAGAGGAACTGAGAGCACTGGGCATAGCCGTCCTCCATCTCCTCACACTTGTCAGCAGCCGTCTGCATGTCGCTGTACGTGGTGGCGAACACGGCTGCCCCCGACTCCACCAGGAACTTACAGACCTGAACGTTGTTACAGGAGGCAGCGCAGTGAAGAGGGGTCCTGGAGACGGATAAGATGGTCATACGTGGACATGATGACACACCTTAACTCCAGGTAAATGGTGTTGGACAGCCCTCTGCTTCAGACTCACCAGCCGTCGCTGTCGGCAGCATTGACATTGACGCCAAACTGAACCAGAAACTTCACGATCTCAGTGTGTCCGGCACAGACGGCATTGTGCAGTGCCGTGATGCCCTCATCATTCGGCATACTGGGGTCATCCACCTGAAAGACATACGTGTGATCTGACATACTGATCTGAAACCCAGATTTTCACACTGACACTAAAGTTTTAATATAAAGGATTTAGGCTCAAATTTTAGAAATACACTATGTTCAACATTATTCTGCTTTTTCTGTTTATTATGTTTTACCTAAATCTTCAATGTAAATGACAGTGTGTGATTTTTAATAATCAAAAATGATATTAAGTTGTATAATAATCTGGATTTTATTCAGCAAAACTATTATTAACTATTATTCTGCAGAAGAGGTTATAAAAAACTGAAGATAATTTTTTTAAAAAGAAAAAACACATGTTTTCAGATCCAGTTCCATGTTAACATGGAGTCCTTTTCTGATATCACCTTAATGACTCTCTCATCATTGAACTTGGAAGTCCATGGATAGTTTTGGTCTGGATCTCATTGAGGAGACCAGAATTTCCCCCTAAAGTTGCTGTTTGGAGGTTCACTGTCCACTTATGGAGCTAGAACACTGACAGCTTATGGTGCGTTCCAGTTGTCTCAGAATTCCGAGCAGTCGAGAGTAGGCAACGTTATTACCAGGTAATTGGAATTCCAGCTGCACTAACTCCATAACAGCCAATCAGTGAGTTTCTGCCAATGCCGTATAAAACCAGAAAATGACAAACCCAGCGTGAAAATGTTCACAATGAGAACAGCAGCCAATTTTAGTGATAATGATTAATAAACCATGCACATTACGTGATTTTTCACAAAAAAAGCCACCGCCGTAACAACGTAATTATTGATAAAAACTCACTGCTGTTTGGTGGCCTCAGGATTGGGTCTCTGCTCTTTGCGGATGATGGGGTTCTGTTAGCTTCATCGGGCCGTGATCTTTAGCTTTTACTGGAGCGATTCGCAGCTGAGTGTGAAGCGGCTGGGATGAGAATCAGCCCCTCCAAATCCGAGACCATGGTCCTCAGCCAGAAAAAGGTAGAGTGCTCTCTCCGGGTTTGCAATAGGGTCCTGCCCCAAGTGGAGGAGTTCACGTATCTCGGTGTCTTGTTCACGAGTGAGGGAAGGATGGAGCAGGAGATCGACAGGCGGATCGGTGGACGCTGCATCGGCCTGTCGTGTTGAAGAAGGAGCTGAGCCAAAAGGCAAAGCTCTCGATTTACCATTCAATCTACGTTCCAACCCTCACCTATGAGGTGTTCCGGGTACTTCCCACCGGAAAGAAGCCCCGGGGGAGACTTAGGACATGCAGGACGGACTACATCTCTCAGCTGGCCTGGGAACGCCTCGGGATCCCTCCGGATGAGCTGGTGAATGTGGCCAGGGAGAGGGAAGTCTGGGTTTCCCTGCTTAGGCAGCCGCCCCCGCATCCCGACTCCGGATAAGTGGCAGAAAATGGATGGATGGATGTTTACACTAGATACTTAACGACCACAGAATATTTTATCAAAGGATGCTACTGGGCGCAGCCATCTTTAAATCCGAACTCTCTGTCTAAAACTAATGAGTTCGCCAGTCAGGAAAATGAGATCACTTTGTCATTTCCCCCCAAAATTCTTTGGAATTCCAAGTTCCATGTACAACTGGAATGCACCATAAGTCTTAAGTTAAATGGAGGGGAAGTGTTTGACAGTGGGATAAGATGTCACCAGAAAATCCTAATTTGTTTTCCAGATATTGTAGTCCGTGTAATGTCTGGCAGACAACTAAACCACAGAATCATAATATCAGCAGGAGTTGTTTCTGGAATCATTTTGTTAGTGATCTACTGAACTTAAATGAAGGTCACACATCAACATTATTTATCAAGTTACAACATTTTACCAGCAAACATACAAACATTGGTTTGTTCCAGCCAGGTGGTTTGAAGGGGAGTGCTCTCTGAACGAACTGTCAGATCTGAGCAGTTCATCCGACTGATAATCCGTTTCATCCTTCAAAACCCTGCCCATTAGCCACTTAGTTGCCCAGGCAGTAAATGGAGCGGACCCAATGATGTTATTTCCAGTTGTTTCCAGTTTCATCCACTGAGGCTTTGGCTGCTGTCAGTTCAGGTGGAATATCTCTTTTTATTGTATAGCTGGACTAAGTTAGTAACTAGGTTTAGTTTTGCAGTTTAATACAGGATATTGGTTTGGAGAGGTCTGCTGGAGAAAGCTAACTTTAGCTAATTTATGATCTGCTAGCATGACCGTGGTCTGTCTTTATGGATCCGGCTGCTCATGAACATTTAACCTCACATTACAGCAGAATCCAGTTTTCTTATTTTAAGGCCCTGTGCAGTTGTAATAACCCTGGCCTTTAACTCATAAGAGGCGAAATAGAAGGTTAGCAAACTAACACACACGTGACTCACGTCGTAAATGACTCTCTGGACGAGGTCGTACTCGCCCTCCAAAGATGAGTCGAGCAACAGAGCCAGAGGGTTGAACTTGACTCGCATGCCGTGGTCAATTCGCTCTGAGCAGGCTTTACGGAGGATGGATCGCTTTCCCTAAAGAGACAGAAGATCAACGTTATGATGATCCAAATGTACTGGGAATGTAGGAAGAAAAGGAAATCTTTAGGTTGTTACTAACAGGGGGCAGTGTATCCTGTCCTGTGACTTCTGGTGGCTGCAGGTTGGTGGTGTCATCTCCCTGCTCAGCCTCCACAAAGCCGGGGTAAGGTGGAGGAGGGTATGGTGGGAACTCCTCTAGGAAGTTGTCTTGGCAAGCTAAAGTGGATGAACATTCTTCTTCCTCTTCCTTGTCTTCCTGTGGGGGGGGCAGGGAGCAGCAGGAGCTGGGATCAGAGATGGGTGAGCGGGGGGGCAGAGGGGGTGGGGTCATGCTGTCCTCCAGAGTTTCAGCTGATTGCTGGTTAAAGTCCGGTACACTGTTGTCTTCTGTTCTGGAAGTTACACCAGTCCGGTCTTCAGGAATTGTGGACTCGATATGTGCGCCTGCTGGACTGACAGTCTCCATGGGGATGGTTTCCATGGCAGCCAGAGTGGTCTTCTGGTAGAGCAGCTTCTGGATGTTGGGGCCAGCCGGGCCCTCAGGCTCTGTGATAGAGCTGCGTTTCTTCAGGGGCCGGGGGGCGTGGTGCAGCCGACGGCGGAGGGCTTCCAGGTCGGCATCGCTGGGGTTCCTGTGGGGATTTGACAGGAAGGGCAGGAGCTTGGTGGGGCTTAATGGTCGAGGGGTGGCACGCTCTGTTGTGTCTCCTCCAACACTGTCGCCCATAATTTGAAAGTTGTTGTCACTCTCACTCCCATTGGGCCAAGAACAACCCGAGTTTGATGGAGTGTTTTCTGAACCAACACACTGCTGCCCACTGCTGGCTTGAAGGACCGGTTTTCCATAAACTGAAAAGGAAGAGACAGTGGGTGAAGTTACCAGGAGAAGTTTTAAAATAACCACTAGAGGCTGTGACATTACAGACTTCTTCTTGACCAGACCCCCCTGTACAGGAGGCAGCATGAGATGCTACAGTACAGAAATGTTTGCAGACACCAGGAAGCAGCAATGCAAAGATAAGTAGATAAACATTTACATTTTATAGAGTTCCAGGTGAATTTACTCTGACACAGTAACACATTTTGATTCTGACAATTATGTAGTAATCTCACATGTCTCATCTTTCTTTAGAGACCAAGATTATACATGTAGCCCTGATAGTTGTAAAGATATACTTCACTTATTTTAGGAATGTCATTTCAGACATGAGGCAGAAAAAAAAATAGGTGCGGACAACAGTGTCAGTGGCTGCATCTGTATCAGTGCATCACCTCGGTTCTGGCTTCGAGGCAGTGTCCCCTGCCCACCCGGTTGGTAACCCTTTCCAGGCGTAGCCTGCTGTGTGTACATGGAGTAGATTGATGAAGCAGCCAGAGTTTGAGGCTTTTGTAGCACAGGAGGAGGGCCGTCCAAGAGGTCGGGGGTGTAGGGTCGCACAGCAGCAGCTGGAGGACTCTCCTGTTTGTTGGGCAGAGGTAAGGTGTTGCTGTGGCTGGACCGAAATCCTGGAGCTCGAGGGTGACCTCCGACTGGCCTGACCTTACCAGGGAAGGTCCCAGTGCTGTAGAGGGGCTTAGAGAAGGTTGGCGGCCCAAATGAGTTGAATGGTTTAGTCTTGCTGGGAAGTGGAGGTGGCGCCACCCCAGTGGACAGACCTTTACCCGAGGCCTGTGAACCATGGAGCAAACACAGTAACAAGAATGATTAAACTCCTTAGAGATGGATGACGTAACTAATGTTTCATACAGAAAAGGTAGCGATCAAACAGGCCTCATTCAGCAACAGTTCTTATAAACGTATTTGTTCTTAAATCCTACTTACAAACTTCTTATTGTTGCATTCACCAATATTTTTACATCCTGAATTTGTTCCTAGCCAATCATAATTCTACATCCAGGAGTGATAACAATAAAAGCTGACATGCTTGAACAAAATCAGTGTTTCTGTTTTCTGTTGTTTAGTTAATTAAAATACAAAAATACAATTACAGTCACGTTTGGTCAGATTTTTGAAAATAATTTTGATAACTTAGTATTTTCATATTTTAAAATAAATAGCAAGATATTGCAGATTGTGTCCTGATATCATTTCCCTCAGAGGACAACTGAACTACTTTTCATTTGTACAAGAAGAAGTAAGTCTTGTTTTATAAATTCCTTCTTGACTCAAGAAGGAATTTAAAACCATAATAAAATACATCATAAAACCATTAATGCAAATGGCTAACACACATCAGATCTGTTCCCTCAATCACAAAAATATTACTCCATAAAAGTCCAGGTCACCTGAGACTACCAGATCCACATTCCACTGAATGTGGTGACTTTTCACCATAATGATTAGATTCATTAGGAGATGGAGGTAATTATGGAGGACTGAAACAGCCCAAATCAAAGATTAATATAGAAACATTAAATATTAACAAATTGATACAGCAAAAAATGATACAGAAAATATTTTTAAATAGTTTTTCATTAAGAAGCCAATGAAATGTTACATGAATTTATATTTCTATTGCCATTTTCAACTTGTTTAAAATAACTTTATAATTAACTTTTTATTTATATATAATTAATGTATTAATACTTCTATTTATTTATTTTTCCAAGTAGTTTTCACTTTCATTTTATTTATCTGGTGCTTTTTAAAAATTCTTTTTTACTTCATTTATAATTTATTTCCGTATTTTTTTTTTGTCTATTGTGCCGTTTTTTTTAGTTCTGTATATATTTTTGGTTTTGGCAATTTCAGTCTTCCATAGATTATAACCTGGTCATTTGTTTAATAACATCGCTGACCTGGTTAATAACACAATTAACCTTGTTAATAACACCACTGACGACCTGGTTAATAAAAGAAACTGAAACTGTTACGAATTATTGAGCATTTTAATGGTCAAAAGGTTCAAAATAAGAAAGAAAACCCTTCTTCCAAACTGGTACGCATTGTGCTCGTCAAAACCATTACGATGGTATTTAATTTGCCAATCGTGTAAATAAAACTGATCGGATCGCTTTATCTAACAGGCTTTTCACCCTCCAGTCCTCATGTTTGTCCACACAGCCTGTGCAGCACAATGTATCTAGAACACACCACAAGGTGGCAGCAAACTGTCCGACCGTACTGTTTTCTTTTTTTAGATACAATCAACTTTTTTTTTTCTTTTCAAGACAATAGATAAAGGCACGGCACATATTTACCTTCATACAATCACCACGTTAATTTTTTAAGAAGATTTTTTTACACTGGTTTGGAGGATGTGTTGCTCAAGTGATTGCTCCGTGTATTTTTGACCCTTCAAGACTTCAACGGAAGAGTTGTTTGCCAGCAGTACCTACTGCTAGTAAGTTGGTACGGCCAGCAAAATAACCGCATGGAGAGGACAACAATGCCATGACTGAGTGTGTGACAGATTATACCAACTTCTTGTGGACAACATCGTCCCAACAAGAACAGTGAGATACTTCCCGAGTAATAAACCCTGGATCACTAGTGATCTGAAAAAGCTGCTAAACATAAAAAAAAGCCTTCAGAGAGGGAGACAAGGAGTTACTGAAGACAACACAAGTGCAAGGTAGACTAGAGGAAACAGAAGGCTGCTCCAGTGGAACGACATGAGGGATGTGTGGTCGGGAATGGAAAAGATCATCAGCTTCAAGTTAAAGGGCATCAGACTGATGGTGGTCTGGACAGAGCTAATGAGCTGAACAAGTTCTTCAATAGGTTCAGTTCACCCCTGCCTCCAGCCAAAAAGACCACACCCCCTCCATGAGCCCACAGCTTTCCTGTCACACCTCCACTCTGTCACCCTGCAGCTCAGTCATGGACCTTAACAGCCTCATCTCCCTCCATATCAGGACATACTGAGACCTCCTCTGTCTCCACCTCTAGCCCATCTGTCTTCTGAGACCTCCTCTGCCACCACCTGTCTGTCTCCTACAATCAGGTGAAGAAGCAACTGAAGAAAATGAACCAGAACAAGGCTGCAGGTCCAGATGGTTTTCAGCTCCAGGGTTCTAAAAAAACAGCTCAGAACAATTATGTTGGATTTCGTCAGCACCTTTTTAATACCAATCTGAATCAGAAGAGTTCCCTTTGTAGAAAACATCCTGCCTTGTTCCATAACCTAAAAATCCCAACCATCTGAAACAAACTACCAGTGAGGAAACAACAGGGTGTGTTCAGCCAGAGGCTTCTTCAGGTCCACCGGGAAACAGAAAGATACAGGAGATTATTTCTGCCAGCAGCCATCACCCTCTAGAACAGGGCTTTATCTTCTTCTAATTAATAATTATTGTTTTTATTTTACAAAACAAACAAAAAAAGTACATTTTAATAAAGTATAAAGTATTTTTCATTTAATATTATTTAATGAATCATCACTTAGAAAGGAATTGTGGGCCAAAATTATCGTTCATACACGATGCTCCAGTGCGTTAAAGGACAAACTGCTACCACATTGTGATATCTTATTTTGATAACGATTTCGATTATTTTGGTTAAACCATCTAGAAGATTAATGAAGTGACAGTCCACTGATACCTGATCGTCCCTAGGCAGATTGTCTGTGGTGTGACTGGATCGCGAAGGGACGGGGGGCGGGATGTTGGACTCAGAGAGGCCCTTCTGGTCTGTGAAGGTGTCCCCGCCTACAAAAGACACAAGAACACCAACTTCTTCTCATTTGCAGAAGCATTTCTACCTCAACATCCATCTACCAGACTTCCCTCTTCTGTCTCTGTTTTTATTAACTAATATGGCTGAGAGAAGAGCTTTCCACCATGAAGTCAGGACTCAGTCTGTCTGAGCAAATCAACACTCTGTAACAAATTACACTGGAAATTAAACCATTACAATGACAGTGAAAAGAGAAGTCTGAGCTTTTCTACTCAAAGACATCACCAACCAACCTGGGCCGCGACTGCTGAGGCTGAACATCCGAGGGAGGGTGGAGGCGTGGCCGTTTCCCGCCTTGGACTCAGAAAACGAGCTGCTCCACTCGGACATTTTGGTAATTTTTGAAGTGTTGAAGCCTTTAAAGATCAAAGAAACTGATATTTAACTCAGTGTGGGTAACAGACAAACGCCTCAGGATGTTGGGTCAAGAGGCAAACACAGTAATGTGCTTCTCTTCCTACTCAGCTACTAACAGCTTACCTGAGGCTGGTTTTGCTGGTCTGGGTGGGGGCTTCAGGGATGAATCAGGCATGGGCAAGGTGGCAGTGCCATCAGGGTAGGCCGGCTTAACCTGCATCGCTTGGCGAGGTGGCACTGGAGGCCCCTGGGAGCTTGATGAAGAGGATGACAGGATGTACGGCCCCACTGCTGCCACCCTGGAACTTACGCCATGTTGAGAGGCCACGCCTTCCGTAGCCACCTGGACAAGAAAGGAGATATTTTGTTTTATTCAGGAAAAGGCCTGATGAAACTGCGGTGGTTTAACTTTGATGATAATTCTGATGATGAGAAATATCAGAGTGTGTTCTGGTTACCGGCAGGTTTTCCTTCTGCTGCAGGGCAGCCTTCTTCTTCCAGAGCCGCTGGCGGAGCTCGGCTAGCCGCTGGTCCATCGTAGCCACTTCCAGGTTCCTCTTGTTTAGACTGTCTCTCTGCTGCTGCAGCCTAGCACTCTGATCCTGGTTGAGCTTGTTCCTCAGCTGAAGAGGAGAAGGAGGAGGAGGGTGTCAGCTCAGGGTTGGAAATTAAATCAGGAGTTCTGCAGGGTTCAGTCCAAGTTCATGTAGAGAATTCCTTGACAGTCATAGCAGAAAGTGCTAATTTTTTTTGGGTGGAGATCCATTTATTTATCTTGAATGTGGTCTGTTAGTGTCACATCGGTCTGAGCTCTAACACTGCTGCTGCAGGAACTTAGGTTCCATCACATCTAACTGTAAATAAAGACCAAACGCCCTGAAAAAATGTTACTTGTGTTGTTTCCCCTGTTTATTTAGATCACTGGCAACAACCTCAGACAGGTTTAATCACTGGATTCCCAGATGAGCTTAATTTAAGTTTACTTATTAAGACAGTTCCAGTTTCCATGCAGTCTGGGGAAAAGAAGGATTTTTCTGTAAATGAAAAGAGTGAAATAGTTTAATGGCCTTGAGACAGGAATGAAAACACTGGACGTTTCAGGAAAACTCAGAGTAAACATGTTGGTTCAGACAGAAGCAGATGGAAACTGCATCGTATTCAGAGATCAGCTGTTAAAACACAAAGATGAGCAGCAGCAGGTGTCTGAAGCTGCAGGAGAACCTCTGGAGGTCTGGATGGTTCAGATGGATGGAGGTCTGGATGGTTGGTGGATGTTCACCATGTCCTAACAAGGCTGTCATGTTCTGGGCTGGAATAATGGGGAGTGAGATGGTAGGACCCTTTATGGTGGCCTCTGATAAACCCGTCCAGTTTCTAACGGAGCATTTCCTGCCGTGGTATAAAAGGAAGAAGCGTTTCTTTTGCTGTAAAGACATCACTCCATCCCATGCTACAGAAATACCAGCAGAATCTTTGGCTGCTACCGGTATAAAGGGGGGGAAACTCATGGTGGGACCACCATCATCCTCTGGAGCATCATTAAAGGAAGATCTATGAGGGTGGGGGGGCAGTAGACCTCCAAACAGCAACTTTAGGGGGTAATTCTGGTCTCCTCATTGAGATCCAGACCCAAACTATCCATGGACTTCCAGGTTCAATGATGAGAGAGTTGCTAAGCTGATATCAGAGAGGGACTCTGTGTTGACATGAAACTGGATCTGGAAACATGTTTATTCATTAGTTTTTTAGAAAAAATGGTCGTCTACAAAATTTTCATCATTGGTAGTTTTGTACAATAAAATCCAGATTATAGAACTTAATATAATTTTAAATTATTAAAAAATTGTAAATGCAGTCATTCATATTGATTATCCAGGAGAAACTAACAAAAGGCGTAGATGCAGAATAGCTTGGAGCACAGTGTTAGTTTTGTAACAGGGGATTTACACCTGAGGTCTCACCTGCAGCTCTCTGTAGAGCCGATCCAGGTCAGCTGCAAAGGAGGTGTTGTGGTGAGGAGGAGGAAGAAGAGGAGGCTCCAGCCTGTTGTTTCTCAGCGCCTCCAGCTGGTCGCTCAGCTCCTCCACCCTCGCGGCAGCTACCGCCAGCTCCCTCTGCTTCTGGTAGAACAGGCTGGTCATCTGCTCGATCTCCTCCACTGACATGAACGCAGACAGACGCTCATTGTTTCACATAATTCATCAGATGTCAGAACCAAATATTTTTATACAAAACTTTAAAATACTTCCGAAGGCTTTTTTTAAAAAGGCTAAATGCATTCGTTTACATGTGATGACACTATGATTTATGCTATAAACTATGTGAGGAAACTATAAGAAAACAAGACAAAAGGAAACAGAAGCGACATATAAAAGACACATCTCCTGGATTTTGGCTTCCACACATCACATAAACATGAAAAGTTCCAGTTACATTTGAAATGACTAACATGTAAATCCTGGCATTTCCATGAGATGACTGCGACTCAGGGTCAGATCTCTGATGTGGTTGGTGCTGACGGATGTACGGTTTTCATTAATTCCACTTCATATTCTTAAAAGTCCATCTGTTCTGACTATACATAAGGCTTTGGAAGGATTACTGCAGACGGCTGATGTACATTCAGTATTTCCTGCTGTTGCTTTTAGCCAGATTTATGTTGATTACAAACCTCCCAGGCACACACAGAGAGCGACTTTAGTAACTTGATAATAAATGAATAAATTCATCATTATGTCAAAACACTCCAAAGGAAAACAAACACAAGCTTCATCACAATTAGCGAGACCAAATTAAACCTGTAAAACTTCCAGCAGAAATTTTGTAAAATCTTGGTATAAACACAACCAAACACCCAGTTTTCCAACCTAGTTTGCTGTTGCTGAGGCGTTTTTGCTCCACTTGGCCCCTGAGGGCCCGGACCCGACGTAGTTTAGCTTCTTGGTTGTGTGCGTTCTCTCTGAGCTGTTGCACTCGCTCCTGGTCGGACGCGTCCTGATGCTGCTGATCCTGCAGCTTCAGGTAGCGCAGCTGCTGCTCCTGCAACACACACCCAACACACTTGTCACACTTCAAGGGATGATGGGAAAAAAACAGAGAGGGGCTTCATTAAGGCCCAGAGGTATTTTCTTACTGTATTACTTAACTGTGATGAAAACTAACCCTAGGCCTTAAAGATATCAGAGTTCCAGATATTAACAACAGAGAACTTCACTCTCACTCCTGGAGGTTCTGAAAGTGGAATGGGAGACAGACCCATCTCTGAGGAACAAGCTCCCAGTTTGGCTACAGGAAGCAGACACCCTCTCTACCTTTCAGATCAGGCTTTTGATGAAGTTTAGTCAGGACTGACTTCAGTAAGACTTGGCTGTCCTGAACTTCTTCTTGTCATTTACTTTGCATTTATCTCTTTTTTATCTCCTTGGTCTTGTGCTTTGCTCTTGTGTCTTCGCCTTCTCAACCTCAAACAATCGAGGCAGATAGTTGCTCTTCCTGGATCCGGTTCTTTATAGAGTTTATAGACTGCAAATCTGACGTCACCAAAGCTTGGTCGACCATGTTGGGGGAACCCAACTACTGTTTCCATCCCACTTTCAGGTTTCTCTCCAGTAATCTTTGTTAAAAACATGTTAAAAACACACAAGAGAAACGTCCTCACCGTGATCAGCTGACAGGAGAAGTGAAGACACTAATTATCCAGCAAGGAGAGGTCATGTATTCTGTGGCGCTGGATTGTCTGTCTGTCTGTTAGCAACATTAAAATAAATTTTAAGGAAATCTCTAAAATGAAATAACAAAAACAAATTAGATTCTAAGGGTGATCTAGATCACCGCCTGGAACCTCTACACTGGAGACATGGAGAGCATTTTGACATAAGAGCTTCTAACACAAAAATAATGCCCATCATTCGCAAAAAAAAGAAGAAAAAAAGAAAGAAAATCTAATGACTTGGTAAAGGTCTTGACTCTGAGTGTTTCTAGTTAATAACGTAGATCTTTACAAGCTGCTGAACCATGAATGAGGTTCAGGTTTAGATGTGTTTCCGCCTGTATATTCTCAGACGTCGTGTTTAGCAGGTGTTTGGTGGGAGTTCCTACATCTGGATTTATAAACTACTGGATAGCTCAGTTGGCTATATTAACACCTTCCAGTTAGGTCCTTTGACAAGACCCTTAATGCCTTCCCACCTTCAGATTTAAGTCACTTTGGAGAAAAGTATCTACTAAATGACTGTAGAATAGAAAACGATTCCTCACCTGTTTGTCCAAAGAGGATTAAATAGCAGAAGGAGTAAATAATGCTGTAATGGATTTATTTATAACAAGAAGAATAAAATAAAACTGGAAAACTGAAACGTGTGAAACCAGTAAACAAACCTGAATGCTGTGACTGCATATTTTCCTTTACCAGGCTGTTGGTTTGCATGTATATTCATATTATATAAATATACCTGAATTATAACTGGACTTAACTGTTAAACTAGTTTATTCTCTGTTATGAATAAACTGAACTAAACTGAAGCATAACTACAAGTTTTATGAAGCTCCAGTATAGACAAATCAAACGTAGAAGTTTTATTTAATGTTTCTGTCGTGAAATAATTAGTTATAGAATAAAACAGTGCATTGTAGCTGCAGCGTGTTGCGTGTTATACCTTGGACGCCAGCAGCTGCTGCTGAGCGTTGATCTGCTGCTGCTGCCGGGTTGCCAGGTCCTGCAGGTCACTCAGCGTCACATCCAGACGAGCAGCTGAGAGCTGCAACACAGACAGAGTTCACCTTCACATGTTCACACAACTCATGCAGGTCAGCTATCACACCCTCGCAAGTAGCCGAGATATGCAGCCATCAGTATTTTCCAAGAAGCTGCTGGATTTATTCCATTTTCTTTTTTCTGTAAAAGGAGCAGCACCAGCAGGTAACCCTGCTTCCAGGCTTTACACTGAGGAAACTAATCCTGGAGTTATTCCTATGCTCAGCATATTCTCTCACCCCATTCTCTAGATATCTCTCCACAGGTGCCTTCATCTGACTCCTCTTCATCACCTGATCTGCAGCCCTGGATCCATCTGGAACACAAACACACAGTCAGTGTCACTTAACAGTTCTAGCCAAAAAAGACTGGAAGGGAATCTCTGTGTGATTTGATACAGGCAGTCGTGTCACACAGAAGATAAGTTTCCACTGATCCAGTGAATAATCTGCTGAGATGTCTTTATGAGGTTTGCTGACATGAAAAAAGATGTCATGAATCAGAAAAGTCTGGCCAGTTTATGAGCTCAAATAAACCTCAGGAACAATGTCATTCTTTAAGAGCAACAGTTAAAATGACCCGTACCGACACGTGTAAAACAAGAGTTGCAGCTGCTTTGATTCCCTCCAGTCTGAAGCTGGTCGTGTGATCTCCTGTAGTTACACACTGAAGCGCTTCTGTCTGCAGGTCCTGCTGCTGATCAGCTCCACAAACAGCTGAGATCAGGTGTTAAAAAGTGATCTGACGAGGTTGTTTCCATACAGTCTGTGTTTTTATTGATCTGAGCTTCTCACATTTCCAGCATTTTTAGCCGCTTCTGCATAAATCTGCCACATTTCTTTATGTCTCGTTGGCACTTATTAGGATGAACTCGGTTCATCTGTAACAGCTAAATCATTTCTTTTAACCAGATACACACAGATAAAAACAGCACAGTTGCTCGGACTTTCAGGCCCAAGTGTTTGAGTTTGTTTGTTAGACTAAATATTTCTGCGGTGGCATCGACCGGCGCTGCAGGATGAAGCCACCCTGCAGCGCTGGGAAGGAGTTTCCTACCTGACTCTTGTCCAGGAGCTCTCTGGTGGCGCAGGATGTAACGCACCTCCCCTCTCTGCTGGCCCCATTTCTGCAGCACCTCCAACATCCGCTCCCCCTCTCCGACCACACGTTCTAACCAGTCAGAAAGCAGAATATCTTTTGTTTTATAAATAGAAAAACAGAAAAAGTGTTGACAAACAGTGGATGGATGAGTCCGTGTTATTGGATGTTTGTGTTTTAAACATCATAGTTAATCAAACTCACATAATATCTGCTGCTTGTCTAATTATTCCACATCTCTGCAACCAGTCAGCCTTTAACTTCTTAGACTTTAACCTTAAATACATTTTGATTGAACGTATCTATTGGCCTGTTTATCCCAGTTACTAAGGAAACTGTAGATCAGCCTTAGGCTTTCAATACAATCCCATCTATCACCTTTCTGATGATCTCAGTTACTGACTCAGAGTCAGATTTCATTGCCTAACGTCCCTGTCAGACCTCATTATTCCCCTTCAAACTGAATGAGATCAAATCACTGCAGCCAGGTTGGGTGTTTTTTCAATCTAAGAGGCTATAATCCAGATAAAAGCCTTTCTTTTGTCTCTGTGGGCAGTTTTGACTTCTGTAAATTGCTTAATTTGTTAGAAACTCACCCGAACCCCTCCACATCTCCGCCAGGTAGCAGTCGGCCTCGCCAGGCTCCTTGCAGAGCTCCACCACATCTCTGCACAGTGTGTCTGGCATGATGGGAACCTCAGAGAAGTGCTGCTCATTGTTGCTGAGGTACACAGTGAGAAACATCTACAAGCATAAAACAGATGACCCACATAAGATCAAGGGTGAGGCCACATAGTCAAGTCTCCTACAGAATGAAAGAGTGCAGGGATGCTTCTAACAAACTGAACATACAGAAATGCCTCAAGCAGATCCAAACATTCTGGTTTACAGTAGGTTTTACAAATAGTTTCCATTACTGTTCGACTTTTTAAGTGATCAAAACCAAAGGTGTTGGAACAGTCCTTTAACAGATTATGCTGATAGGTGAAGCCACATGTGATGAGATCAGTTCAAGCCACATATGGGTTAAAACAAAACCTGTTTTCTTCACCTCCATGACAGCTTTGTTTGCTATTTAAGACTTTAACAGATATTTGTGGACTTAACTCCCATGATGCACTGGGCCATCTGTTACTCCAGCAGGGTGCTGACAGGCCCAGAGCCAGATTTCCTCCCACAGCTCGCCAGCCTGGATGGAGGCCGTGTTCTGCATTTTCCAGCCTTTATTTATACTGTGAAGTGAGTGGTGGCTCACTCAAGAATCAGAGTCTCTAACTTCCCCATATATTTGAGGAGTTGAGCTATTTTCACCCTGGAGGACTGGCTCCTCTGATACTGCTCATTTTCAGCCCTCATCTCCTCCCCATCGTCATCTGGCCCTGTCTGAAAGAGCAGCTGCATATTTCGACCTTAAACTCCATCTGATGTAAGAAAAGTCATAGTACATATCTATCTGTGTGTGTGTGTGTGTGTGTGTGTGTGTGTGTGTGTGTGTGTGTGTGTGTTGGGCGGGCTGGGGGGCTACATGCTGAAGTTAACATGCATCCCCTCAGTAATGAGTGTGTTGTGCATGTCTACATGTCTACATTGTCAGACTTTGCTAAAAGAAGCACTGCTGAACTCCGTCCATCTTTTACATACAGTCTATGGTCTTCCCATACCGTTGTTTAAGCAATGAGAGGCTACTCACGGCATCAGTTAGAGTTAAATAAGTTCTTGCATTTGAATCATCATTCGTGCAGGAATCATCAGATGGGAGGCTCTTACCTGTACGCTTAGTTAAACCCAGGTGCTGAGTTTATTTATTTATTTTTAACCTGTCCTGTCCAGCATCATGACACCAGAATGATGCTCTGGATGCCACATTGTGCGGAAAAAAATTTGCTTTTCCAATAAGAGTCTTTTAGATCTGATGATCCCCTGGCTTCCTGTCTGTCAAAGAACAGACTTCAAAATCCTGCTGTTAGTTTACAAAGACCTGAATGGTTTAGGACCAAAATACATTCAGGATCTTCTGGTTCATTATGAACCAACCAGATCCCTCAGGTTGTCAGGGTCACGTCTACTTTCTGTTCCCAGAGTCAGAACTAAACATGAAGAGGCAGCGTTCAGCTTTAATGCTCCTCACATGTGGAACAAACTCCCAGAAAACTGCAGGTCTGCTGACTCAGCAGTTTTACATCAGGGTTAAAAACTTTTCCATTTGCTGCCTTTTATCAAAATAACTGTTAATTCCCCACACTGGAACTTTATTTCTTACATTTATCTATTTTAATTTAGCTTTTCTTTCTGTTTTTACTTTGTTTCTTTTAGTTTGTTCTTAATGCACATGTTATTGTTTCCTGCACCCCGCTGTAAAGCTTTTGTTTTATGTAAAGCACTTTGAATTGTCTTGTACATTAAATGTTTTGTACAATTAAATTTGCCTTGCCTTGAATCTGTAATGATCTTTTTAGTGTTACCTCCTCCAAGGTGAATAATGATTAATCTGTATTCAGCATTAGCCTGTCTGTCTGTTAACAACATAAGTCAAAAAGATACGGACGGATTTTAAATGAAATTTTCAGGAAGTCTCCAAAATGGAATAAGGAACAAGTGACTAGATTTTAGGGGTGATCCGGATCACCGCCTGGATCGGGGTATAATGAGTAGCTCAGGCAGTAGACCCAATTGCAGGGCATGGATCAGTCTAACAGGCTTAAATAAACTTGGCAAGAAAAGGGAATCATAAGACAGTGATCTGGCAACAAAACAAGGGGAAACGCAGACAATCTAGACACAGGAGGTAATGGGGAACAGGTGGAAACAATCGGGGCGAGGCAGACAATCTCACAAAGGGAAATACAACGGCAGGAAGTAAAAGTACCTGAAACGAGAGGAGAGTTAGAGATTTCAAAATAAAACAGACAAGCCAGAACAGGAAACAAAACGAGACAGACAGAACCTAACAAACTTGACGAGACATCACACCGGGGGATTTTTTAAAGATTCTTTACTATCGGGCGATGGGGATAATCTTACCAGTCTCAAATCAGTCTTAATCTTAGCCCTTCTAACTCAAAAATAATGCCCACAATCACTGGCGGAAAAAAAAAAAAAAAAAAAAATATATACAATGGTTTGGTGGAGGTCTGCGCTCTTTGAGAGCTTCTAGTTGTAATTTAGTTTTTTTACAATTTGTTTATTGCCAGACCAGACCAGAGGAACAACAGAGAAGGGATAGAAAACAACCACAACTGTGCAATCAAACCCAAACAGAAAACAACAGACAACCAGCTGCTACACCTGAAAGGAAACAGCCAATCATCAGGAGCACCTGCAGGAAGAAAAACGGTAAAAATCACGAACTACAATGAACACAACAAGTATCTGAGTGTGCACGGATGTGTGTGTGTACTAAATATTAGGGAAGTGTTGTGCTGAGTGATCATGCAAATGCAACTGCACCCCCTCCAAGGATCAGTAGCAGACCAAGAGGGCACCCAGCACCTGTCAACCAGCAGCCAGCACAGAACCAGGAAGCCCACCGCAGGGATGGCCACGCGCCCGCCCAGAAGGAGGCAGATGAACGCTACAGTCAGCGCCCCCACCGCCACGGAGCCCGCTAGGCTTCAGTCCCTCAAGAATGAGTCAGGGCCCTGAGAGCCATCCACCTCCCCCGGGAGGGCCCAACCCAACTCCCGGGTGGACAGGGCTGGCCCAGACAACCACTCTGCCCCAGTGCTCATGGCCAAGCACCCCATTGACCACAATGCCCCCCAACCAGCCTGCAAAATCAACCCATACACCCTCTGAGGGAGCAGCCCAAACAGGCCAGAGGGCAGCGAGCCCCAGGCAGCCACAACCAAAGACAACCATCCCAACAAGATGTCTGTTTTAGGTAACAGCAGCCTCATCGCTGTAAAACCTGAACAACCAACGTTGGTCTCCATGAAAAAGAGACACAGTTCGGAGATGTAATAAATCTCCTGATCAGCAGGTCAAAACTAGATGTGAAAAACTCTTCTACTTACTCCTCTCTGTACGCCACAGACTGAGTAAAAGCCTGATAACAATGTTGGTAATACAGATGTTACTGAACCTGCTGCAACTTGGTCAAACCTGATGCAGACACGACGACAAGCCGTGCATCTGTTTCATTCATCGAGGCTCAACATAACCTGCACCAGGATTATTAGTTTAAACAACCCTCTCAAGGAACCTTCAGGGTGGAAAAGATTAAAGTCTTGGACTTTTATTTTTCACTTCCTTTAAGTATCTGAAAGTACTCTAGTAAAATCTCAATGACAAAAAAATCTGACATTACAACTCAGCCTCTCCCAAAGATGTCATATCAGGTCATAAAAGAGCAACTGTAACATCTTCCAGATAACAGATTGATCATCTAGTTATAACTGGATTCTTATTTTAGCTTGCTCTCATAGGTCATGATGCTGCTTTCTAATGTAAATCTGTCAGACTTTGTCTCTCAGGACATGCAGCAGCAGCTTGTTAGACTTTGGAACGGCTCCATAAAATCACCGTCTAAGAGCTTAAATGGTCTCTTATGTCGGTTTTAGACACCCATGAGATCACTGATGAGTTGTGCAGCACGTTCAAATCTAAAGAGTTTCTCTTTTTAAGCCCTAATTACACTGGAAATGTTTTAAAGATAATGCTCACTTTGTCAGCTCTTTCCTAATTCAGTGAAACTAAAAGGTTAGCAGACAGCCACAGTGGACTCCCAGTGTTCAAGTGCCATTTCAAAAATAGCTTCATTAAGTGCTGCAATACGCTGGTTCTTAAATAGGGGCTCGTGGGAGATTATTCCTGCTACTATCAGCAGCTACTGTCAGCAGAAAATCTAAATAATCAAAGTTTTAAGTCAGTCTTGAATCAAAATGTTTAAACGGAGGCTGGAAGAGAAAGAGAGAAACTCTGTGCCAGAGATGAATTAGCCTGGATGAGACGCTGTCCCACATTCAATGGTGGGAAAAGTGGAGCAGCGTCGTCGTCCTACAGGTTCATGCAGACGAAGTGGGTCACCGCCGTCAGTCACAGCACCAAGGTCAACCAGCAAACGCCTCAGCCAATCAGAGACGGAGGCTGTCTTTCCCTCAGGACGGCAACAGGGA
Source organism: Melanotaenia boesemani (assembly GCF_017639745.1). Classification (NCBI taxonomy): domain Eukaryota; kingdom Metazoa; phylum Chordata; class Actinopteri; order Atheriniformes; family Melanotaeniidae; genus Melanotaenia; species Melanotaenia boesemani. The sequence continues at coordinate 3,921,155 of NC_055685.1, forward strand.
GGAGACCGCATGTCGCTGGTGAGGCTGCTTGTAGAGCCTCAACGGGTCCAGGAACGAGTGCTCATACTCAGCAAAGTAGATTCAAACAAAATGAATGGGTGAAGCAACAAAAATACACAAATGAATGAGTGACATGCATCCAGAGTCGATACAAGACTATTAAAGTTGACATAAGTCTCCAGCTTCAGTCATGACCTGATGGATTTTCATTTTCTTTGCTAGAACACTCAGAGATCATCTCAGAAGCAGTTAACATTACATAATTATCCAAGATACATGCAGGTTTATGTGTTTTATGTCTCTTCTATGTGTGCAATTATCCCCTCCAATTATCCAGCTCGACTGGAAAAAAACATCTTATTAAAAGCTGCATCAGAGAACATGAAGGTGTTTCAGTTGAAAACAGCTGGGGAGACATTTTTCTTCTTTAAATTCTATTTAAGGTCTTTCACTTGAGTCTAATGGGAAAATGAGTCCAAACGTTTGACTGGGGCTGTACACAGGTTTAATAGTTTTTATTTACATGATATCGAAACTACCCAAACAGGTTGTTGTTCCTTAATTTTGCCAAAATAAAACGTTTTGCTCTAATCAAACTTTAAAGACAAGCTGCCTCTGTGTCTCACCATGGAGGGTTTGCTCTAGAGCAAGTTCATAAAGTCGAGCTTTTAGGTGTTACGCCTGAAGGCGTCTCATTGGACGAGTTGAATTCTAACCAAAACAGGAAGAGCTGAGTCCACTACTAAATGATGTGATTTTTTATGTCTGGTCACTCAGACAGGTGATTCCATCGTTAGTTCAGGCTTTCATTGGTTAAAAGTTGAAGAAAAACTGTCTAACAATCTCTTTGTCTAATTCCATATTTGCAGTAAAACATAGCCTCAGAGCTTATACTCTAAGATTTCCTTTTCCTACGTCTCCCGATGGGCCTGGGAACACCTCAGGATCCCCTGGACGAGCTGGAAGAAGTGGCCTGGGAGACGGGAGGGCTTCCCTGCTTGGCCTGCTCGTTCCACGGATAAACCAAACAGAAAAACGGATGGATGAAGACGTGTTGATTTGAGTGGGATTCCTTGTGAGGACGTAGTTTTATTATAAATATAATAATATTTATCCCTCTGATGTATGAATTATTAATAAACACACATTTTGTCTACATACCATGTTTAACTTCTACAGACATGTACAGTGATGCTTTAAACTTATTAGACTTTTCATTAAGTTAAATATGTTGTCATATTTATATTATATAAATATTCTATAAATTATAGCTGTATCTTCTTCTGTTGATCACTGAGGCAAACTTGGTAATTACATTGTATGTATATATATATATTAAATTTGATATCTATTTATTCTACAGTGAGTAGGAGTGTATTTGGATGACTCAATAATTGCTCTTTTGCAAACACAGCATCCATCGTTATGCATATACTAGAAAACAGCCTGTAAATGTTTGTCCACTGTAATGGGTCAGGATGCACGAAAGGGTTAAACATACATATAAAATCATGTTTAGTCTCTGTTGTGTTCAGCCTGACTGTGTATTTTGCTGACTGCTAATATGTGCAGCATGTGGGCTGACATGGCGTGTGGGGTAGGTTTGGCTTTTAAGTTGGATGTGATAAACTGTATCTCCAGCTAATTGTTGTTTTATATGTGGACCCAGAGAAACTTTACACAAATAAAGAAATGACCAGGTGGTCACTGACAGTCTGAAACTAGAAACTAACAACGGGGCACTGGTGAAGACTCGATGAGCACCTGCCTGTCAGCGGTCAGCAGGCTGAGGCTGCAGCTCCTAATCCAGCCAGGAATTAGCTCAGCCTAATCCCACCACGTAGTCACAACCCCCTCACTCCCACCACAGAGGAAACAACTGATCCAGCCACTGTCTGAGAGACTCCAACTGCTTCTTCTAAGCCATGAGACCAGCATGGAGCGTACTGGTGATTGCTGCCTGTCTGGATCAGAACTGCAGACTCAACATTTCCACTGATGCTGACTCAAACATCTGCTGTGTCAAAACACTCAACAACTCAACGCTGACACTTTGTTTTCTTCTATCAGACTTGAGATGAGCCTCTACGATCAGAAATCAGACCATAATTATCATTTATTGTTTCAGAACATTGATCTTAATAAGTTAACAATGTTTACATGTTTCACCAGTAATGAAACGAATGAATCACCAGCAGTCTGCAAACAACAGAATTGAAATGATTTCCAGATCTGATCCAAATATCAGCAGGAATGAAATAAATGAAGACATAAACACGTGAAAGGAGTTTTGGAGCGGTAACGCCTCACAACAAGCCGTGTTTCCACTTCCTAGTGACTGATTTCTGCTTCAGCTTCTGCTCCGGGAAACATGGTGGCAGCTGGCTCGCAGCAGGTCACATCCCAAATGTTTTGTAGGCAGCGCGGACGACTGGAGCCATATGTCCAACGGTGCCACGTGATGCACCCGTATTGGATTAACCACACACACACACACACACACACACACACACACAAAACCCTAAATACTGCCTTCTGTTCAGAATACTACCAGAGTCAACAACACTCAATGCTTCTGTTGCTGACAGGACGTCCTCTGATTGGTCAGCTCCATGAGACGTCCCAGCTCAGGGTTATCCGGTACTTCAGATGTATTTCCATCGAGTTAGATACATGTTCTGTATCTAAGTCCAGTTTTCAGATACATGTATTTTTCTTCAGTGCTCATATGAAACATGAATCTTTCTACATATATCTCAAGTACTGGTTTCTAGTCCCGCTATGCTGCCAGTCTGTCTGTTTCATCGTTGGTAAAACTTAAGTTGTACTTTCATTTATTCAACGATGATGATTTAATGTAAAGAAAAAAGGTAAAATTTAACAAACTCATACAACTCTATGATTTCAAAAGGAAAGTACGAGGGGGGGCTACACAGTACACCCTCTCAGCCTGGACCTACGGCACCAAACGCTTCACAGCGAGTACTTTTACACCAGTAGGGGGGATGAGGCTCTGTCCTGCATCACCGGGTATAAGAACAACATGCAGCATGAAGTTTCAGACAAGACTCAGAAATGTTTAGACGGTCAGCAGACAGGAATCCGACGGCATGGATGGAAAGTAAAACCGGTTCATTTAGGTGCACCAGAGACTCACACAGTGTCATCAACTGTCTGTTAGTATTTTAGCTTTTCAAAACCTGATTCATCTGAACCTTTATATAAAAGAAAGAAAGAAAAAGACTTTCACTGGCCAACTTCACCATATTTACAAAATAGAAACTAATCTAGAATTTGATGCAAAAACATATTAATAAAATATGTCATGGTCCTTGTGTATTCCAGTTTCAGGTTCCAGTTCTGGTCCTCTTGAACCCGTTTGGCTGCACTGGTCCTGGTGTCATGACAGCTTCTCCTGCAGTGTTGCTGGAAGGTTCTCAGACTGCTCTGTAGCTGCTGAAAAACTTCCATGAGCCACTCTTGCTGCACCGCAGATGCTGCTTTTATATCCAATCCTGGGTGTTTTTCCAGGATTCTGTTACATTCTGCAAACTTTTGCACTTTCTACCTTTTTTTGAAAACTTTTTATTATTCTGTTGCTGGCATGAAATCCTTCCCTTTGTTCTGTTTGTTAAAAGAATCTACAAACTGACTATGAGAAATGACTGATCTTCAGAAAACTTCCCAGCGTACCAGGAAATGGAATTTGTGTCATAACATGGTTATTTGCCTTTTGCTGCTCCTGTTCCAACATTTTACAGATGTGCTGCTGCCATCACATTTAAAATGAGGTCATATTTTCCATGAAATGGTAAAATGTCTCAGTTTCTTCATCTGATTTGTTGTTTATGTTCTACTGGAAATAAAATATGTTTTTAATCTACATTTTACCCAGCATTTTATTATTCTTTTATAATATTTGAGGCTATATCATGTCCCAACCATCCTGACTAATCGCATTAATCCTAAAATATGTGTTTTCTATTTTACTGTGGTTTAATATTTTCTCTCACATGACATCAGGAGAGCTGACAGATGTGAAACACAGCTGTAGCTTTAATTTAATAATGTGGAGTTCAACTAACAGCAGCACTGTGGGGATGAGCTCACCTGATGTCACTCAAAAACACCACAGTCCGTTCACAAAAACTAAAGCTGCTGTTCAGTTGGCAAATCGATGCAGAGTTTTCAGTGATTTAGTGGAGAACAGCTGCTCTTCCAGGAGTCATTTATCCTCCCTCTGACACATGCACTTCATCTGACGATTAATAAAGTTTGTTTAATTCAGTGCTTCCTGTTTCATGAGGCTTGGCGCCGAGTCGCTGTCTGACCTGCAGATAAAATGAATAAATAACTGATTTTTGCCTCTTTTGCAGACTGACTAGTTAGAAAATAACCAAAACATTTTTAGCTACTTGCTGGAAACATTTTGTCTCCTTTGCACTGATGCAATTTCACCCACAAACTGGCTGTAACTTTTTGGTGGCCCAATTTACAAAATTATAAATAAGAGTGCAGGACTGCAGTTCCCCTCCATTTATTTGGTGACACTCAGTATCTAAAATAAATGCTTTCACACCCCGCTGCACTCAGCAGGAAACCAGAGCAGAATTTATGTGAAGCAAAGCACTGATTTAGTGTTAAAACAGAAGACTGCTCAGCTTTCAGCTGTGCAGCGAACATGTGAAGCTGGTAGTGCAGCCAGCATGAAACCAGTCCAAACGGAGCAGAATGAGAGTGAGGAGTGTGAAAGCTAAAAGTCAGCAGCAGCCTTCGAGTGTGTGAAGGTTACAAATACTCATCGCCTGAGGAATACTAAAATAATAGTCTTCCTGTATGACCTTGAGCAGTGTGTGCATGTGTGTGTGTGTGTGTTTCTGGTCACTGTAGCAACGGTTACTAAGCAGCACAAAGAGCTGCTTGGAGGATGATGAGGGCGCACAATGATCGGGGTGTAGCGCCTTTTAACAGCAGCAGGTGTGAAACATTATCGTCTTCTCTCAGTCTGAGTCATCCTCACACTCACCTGGAATTAAAAGTTAGCTCACGCTGAAAGATCTGCAGCAGATTCTGCCTCTGCTCACGACACCATGCACAAAGTCACGGGTACTGTTTGAAGAACAATGATAACATCTGTACATGGTGACATTTATAAGAGAAGTTCAGCTCACTGTTTCCTTGTTATAAACTCTTTATTTCCTCAAACAATCCTCATCAAGTTCCTCTCTCATTTACCTTTTAACATGCAACAATAGGGGGGAAAGAACTACGTGAACAACAAGCAAACATCCAGTAAATCAAAGTGCAGCAGGTGGAAACGGCTGTTATGCAGCTGGATGGTTCACAGCTCTGCAGGAGATGAAGGCTGGTGAAGACCAGGACATCACTCTGATATCAACACTGGATTTTCCTCGATTGGAGAATCCACCTTTTAAAATGAGCGGTAGTTTTCTGCTAACGTTACTGCTGATGTAAGAGTCTACGCCGCAGCTCGTCTGCTGCGCGTCAGTGTCAAATGGAAAACTGCTTCATTTCCTGTCAGAACGAAATATTTTGTGTCATCAGAACATTTGAGGCGTCTGCTGTCCATGTTTCCAAGTTCACTCATCTCACAAGCTTTATGTCCAAAGCAACGAGCAGCAGGAGGAAAATGAAGTTTATTTCATATCATTTTTCAACATTTCATCACTAAATGAGAAATGATCTATAAGCGAAAGGATCTAACTTTGCTGACTGCGACCACATCTGTGCCATTTTTCAACAGCAACAAAAACTGCAGCAAATTTAACAAAACAGGGAGGAATGAAAATGACTGATGATGAAAATCATTTTGTAATACACTTTATCCACGGAAGCTGAGGGCGGCCGTGCTCGACTATTATTCTTTTTTAAATTGTTATCTTGAGATGATGAGTTATTTTTCTCATTACCTCCAGATAACGAGGATCGTATTCTTGTGATAAAGGGATCATTGAGCTTGTTATGGAGAAAACAAAGTCTGAATGTTTGTCTCACTGTGTTCGTTCTGAGATGAACCAGGAGCAGCTCCAGCAGCCTGGCCTCGCGTTATCTCAAGAAAACAAACTTTGGTTTTTACCCCAGGTAAAAAAAAAAAAAAAACCTGGGGTAAAGCCAGATAAATACCAATCATGAACAGAAATTAGAATCACAATAGAAATTGTGATTATAAATTAATGTTCTTGTGAATAACAACATGATCAATAACTAATCATACTTTGTGAGTCCAAGCAGACAGAAGGTATCATGACAAACTTCACTAGTGTGTTGAAGGGTGTCCCACAGGGATCCGTCCTGGGACTGCTGCTTTTCCTTTCTCATAATGTAGAATATACCTGCTTTTAATTACACATATATGTTTTTATCATGGCTGTCTCACATATTCTGTGTTTGTTTGAAGGGTTGTTTTGTTTCTTCAGAAATTAACACCTTATGTGTGCAAACTGCAGTGTTTGAGTAACCAATAGAGGGCAGCGTAGGGACCAGTTAGACTGGATATAACGTCGCAGGGTCAACAGGTCAAACCCAGTTGGGATAAGGGCCATTAAATTTGCTGCTTCTCTGAGAATCAGCTACAGAAATACTGATCTCAGTAAACATACTGAGGTAATTCAGCATGACTTGGGGTAAAACCTATTCAAATGTGCATGTTTTGACTGAATTACATTCAAATTCACTGTTGTTGATAATGACTAATGTCCCTTTAATAATTGTGTGTATCTCTTTTTGAACTTCATGTAAATTGTTATAAATCTAGTTATAAGTTTATGTCTGTAAATGGACAGCTTCCATCTCAGCCTGAACCCTCTTACAACAGATTTCTTTTATAATGGAATATTCTCAGTTCAGAGTTTTAAAAGGTCCAATAACATCTATATGAATAAACTTAAGCTTGATGGATAGTTAAGTACATGTTGGCAGGATTTATCCTGTATCTGTTTATATAGATATTGTCACAAATTGTAATTTTTCTTACTGTGATTGCTGTCTTTATCTTATCCTTTCTTGTCTGCTATGGAGCGACTGTGTGCACAAAATTTCCTCTGGGATTAATAAAGTATTCTGATTCTGATTCCAACACACCTGACTCAAATTAACGAGTCATTGTGCAGAACTTCATATTCTGTTTGATCCATATAATTTGAGTCACGTGTGTTAAAGCAGGAAACATTGAAAACCTGCAGGACAACAGCCCTCTAAGACCAACTTTGGGCACCCCTGGTGTAGATAAACGAGATAAATTGCGGGCTATGGGATGTCCCATGATGCACTGGGCTTACTGTATTTCTTTTCTTTCATAGCAGGAATCCCTGGCTTAGAGTTATGCCCCAACCGCTCCAGGCAGATGGTCATCCTTCCTGGTTGTGGTTCTAACTGAGGTTTTCCTTCCAGGTTCAGGTTCTGATGGATTTTTTTCCTCTCCACTGGCGCCTTATGTAGCTCAGGATGGAGGATTGAATCAAAAAGAAAATTTGATCTAATCCACTGCTTCCTTTATCTAGACAATTATGTTTATGGTTTATATGAAGACAGATATAAATCGGACTAATGTGGATCATATATTATATTTGTTTTAGTTGGATTATAATTGGACTATAATGAATTGGACCATGTCTGTAAAAAATAACTTGAAATGACTTTGTTGTGAAGTGGTGCTGTACAAATTAAGCTGAATTGAATAAATCCAGAATATATTCTGAAGGGTAAATTTTCTTGGTGAAGTTTCTTTGCATTGCAAGTGTGAGAACATTAAACAGACGCAGATGTAAAGTTATAATTTAACAAGCTCATTTTTCAGATCACTGTTCATGGAAATAATTCAGCTGCGGATTTAGATTGACACTTTGCAGCTGAAGGCACTTTTCTGTATTAATGAACAATAAAATGAGTAGTTTTCTTACACTCACCGGCATCATGTTGGCTGCTCGCCTCTCTGTCGCATCCACGCTGCAGCTGAAACCATCAAACCGTTCTTCTCTTCAGCGGACCCGCTACCATCATATTTAGGATAATTTCTTTTATTCCAGCTCCCTTTAAACCTGTTGCAGTGTTCCAGCGGGGCCCTCTATCTATTTCTTCTCTGTCCGGTTCCTCCTCTGGAGCAAAGAAAAAAAGCTGATTTGAGAGAAGAGAAAGAGGAGGAACCAGCTGAAGAAGCAAACGGACGTGGAGCTGAAAACAAAGCGCGGCGGGCGGAGCTGAAGCTGCTCCCTGCTGGGCTCTAATCCTGCTCTGCATCCGCGATCAGTCAGGCTCACAGCGCGTTTGCACCGTTCAATCAACGCAGAGCGGGTACGAGCACGAGCGGCGCAGGTAGGAACACATTTCCGGGATATTTTTTTCAAAATAAAAATTATTACATCTAAAAACACGATAGAGTTTTTCACACCTCCATCTGGAGAATACTGATCGAAATTGAAAAAAAAAGAAAAACAATATACACTCACTATACACCTTATCAGGTCCACCTGTTCAACTTCTTGTTAACACAAATATCCAATCAGGCAATCACATGACAGCAGCTCAATACATTTCGTCATGTAGACACAGTGAAGTTCAAACTGAGCACCAGAATGAGGAAGAAAGAGGCTTTAAGTGACTTTGAACGTGGCATGGTTGTTGGTCTGAGTATTTACTGGGATTTCCACACACAACCATCTCCAGGGTTTCCAGAGAATGGTCAAGCGAGCAGCAGTTGTCTGGACCAGAATGTCTGGTTGATGTCAGAGGTCAGAGGAGAATGGACAGACTGGTTGGAGATGATAGAAAGACAACATGAAGTCCAATAAGCACTGGTTCCTACCAAGGTCTGCAGAACATCATCTCTGAACACGCAACACTTCCAACCTTGAAGCAGATGGTCTACAGCAGCAGAAGACACACCGGGTGCCTCCTGTCAGCTGAGAACAGGAAACTGAAGCTACAATTCACACACACTCACCAACACTGGACAATAGAAGATGGAGAAACGTTGCTTGTCTGATGAGTCTCCATTTAAGCTCCACATTCAGATGCTAGGCTCAGAATTTGCTGGAAACATCATGAAAACATGGATCCATCCTGCACACAAATGCAACAAACCGTTTAGTTGTCAGTTATCTCCTGATTAGGAAAGATTCAGCTTAATTACACCTTATTTTAACCCACAACACGTGAATGGATTCATGATCATTCCGCCATCTGGCTTTTGATGCCCGTGCATCTGGTTAGGATGCCTCCTGGACGCCTCCCTGGTGAGGTGTTCCGGGGATGTCCCATTAGGAGGAGACCCCGGGGGAGACCCAGGACACGCTGAAACGATTACATCTCTCGGCTGGCCTGGGAACGCCTCGGGATCCCCCGAGCTAGTGAATGTGGCCAGGGAGAGGGAAGTTTGGGTTTCCCTGCTTAGGTGGCTGCCCCCGCGATATATATATATATATACACTCTGAGTTTGAGCTGTTCATAATGCACAACTTCATAATTATGTAACAAATTTTTTTTAATGTATTTGGAAGTATTATATTTACTTTAATAATTTAAAAAAAACAAAACAAAAAAAAAAAAAAAACGCAGACACTCGCAAGACACAAAAAGAGAAGGGAAAACTCGGAAGAACAACCCGAGGCTTTATTTTGAAACCGGAAGTGTTGAACGAACATCCGTTCCTACCAAGATGGATGCACGTGGATGACGGATTATCGACAATAACTATTCTAACAGCAGCTTTCTGTTTAGGTATTTCAGCTCTAATTTTTCTGAACTATTAATGAGTTTGAAATAAGAAAAACTGATGGAAATAAGAGAAGTGATAATAATACGCGAGCTAAGTTTTCTGAGCGAACCTCACGCGCGTCAGCTGGAAACTAAATATTTCTATTTAAATTATTTTACGTTTCACTAAAGATGTTCTGTTTCTAAAACTCATCTCGCTAATCTTTAAGGTTACATGTCATAAATGTAAATTCACCTTAAAAGAGAACATTGTGCATGACATGTTTCCGCTTGCAGTGTGTAAACAATGTTGGTGAAGGTTGCTCATTTTCATATTCATAACTTTATCACAATAATGACTTTTATTACCCAACAAAGACCGAATGATAGTGTGTCTGTCAATTAGACAAAAAATGGTTATATTTAAAAGGTGTCTTGTAATAACTTACCGATTTGTAAAAAATTAACAAAATTCTACATTTTTTGTAAAGAGTTTGGTGAACGGTCATCTGTTCGATGAGAGGGCTTTAATTACCAGTTTGAGTCATTCATCAGGTGTTTGCTGGTTTAGTCGGGATGTTTTACTTGTTCTGTAATAGAGAACAATGCGTTTTTACATTATTTGAGCACTGTTGCTAAGCTAGTATTATGCAACAGCTGGTTAGCAGGTTACATTATACCAGACCAGGTTTAATAATAATTGGGAGAATTTTATCTTTCAGATTTATCTTTCATTGAGGAAAGTTTTCCTTGCTTTCGTATTTATTTCTTACATCTGCATGTCTTTTCCTAAAGGGCTAAATTGAAGATGAAGGGCAGAAAGAATCAGAAGCATGAACTGGTGGACTCAAAGAAGAAGAATGTGGCAAGCAGCACCGATGATGACGACTCTGATGTGGAGAAGAACTTTGCTCTACTAACCCAGAGAGGAGGAGAAAGTGGAGGATCTGAGGAGTGGCACCATGGAGGAGCAGAAGAAGATGAAGCTGAGGAGGAATTAGAAAGCGAGGAGGAGGAGGATTCTGACGATAGTTTAGAAAAAGAGGAAAACGAAGGGGAATCTGAAATTGGGGAAGAGGAGGAATCTGATGATGGCGAGGAAGAAGAGGAGAATGAAATCAGTGAAGCCTCTGATGAAGAAGATGATAATGAAGAAGGTGGGAGCAGCAAGATCCAGACTAAAGATGACATCAGGAAAGGTGAGAACGTCCACAGCTTCTTGATTTCAATCTCTGAAAGCTGCTCTGAGTGAAGACGTTGTACAGGTGGGACTACATTCGGAGGCAGCCCACATGTAGAGCTTTACAACGTCACATATTTTTACTTTTGAAGGATCCTCATGTCATTGTTACTGCGCAGTAACCCGCAGGAGTCGATGATATTACTAAAAAATTTTATCACAACATTTTTCTAGAATAACTTGATGACGATACTCAGGGCTTAAAGTACTCCAGCACCGTGCCGGATCTCCGGCGTGCAGATTTTGTGTTGAAAAATCAAAGAAAAAGACAATTTCATGGCTGAATGTGTGCACTAGAGATGTCACCATTACAGGTTTTGTTGGTACAACTATTAATAATCATGATTTTACGATTGTCAGGATTATTCTGTGTAATTCATTTCCCAACATTAAATGTGTAAGATCACATTAACACTCCGAACAGGTCTTTAATTTTTCTTAATTTTTTATTAGGGCATGTCAAAATTAACACATTAATCCAAAGAGATTAATCTGTGGAATTAAGCCATTAACATAAACATAAACAACACAGTTATTACTCATTCCAGATTAAAAAGATTTTGGGCATATCAGTGTTTTGTCACAGCAGTCAACCCAGTCCACTAAAAACCACTTCATCCTCGTTACTGATGAAGATTCTGACAGCTGTCCAACCTTACATTTACAGCATGACCCGTTGGATAAATCACATGACTTTGTCTTCGTTCGGGGGGGAAGTTGTGCTGATCTGCTGTTACGCTTCAGACATGATCGTTGATGGAAAGTGACATTATTGAAGAAGTAATTAAATGTGGCATTTAATACCACGATTAATTGTAAAATTAAATAATCATGACATCCTTAGTGTGCACTAACGGGGACAGTTGTCACTTTTACTTTATCTACCAATGATGTGAGAGGAATGCAGCTTTGCTTTCATTTAAACACACTATTAACCTAACAGAAGCTGAGCGGGGCCCCAGAAAATGAGCAATCCAGCTTTAGTCCAGACCAGGGGTGTCAAACTCTGCAGGTTTTAAATGTTTCCCTGCTTCAACACACCTGACTGAAATGAGGGGGTCATTGTGTAGAAGTTGACAAGAAGCTGTTGTACTTAGATGTGTGTGCAGGAACATAACAAAAGCCTCCAGGGTGGTGGCTCTCGAGGACCGGTGTTTGACCCTCCCTGGTCTAGAACGATGTTGGACTGCAGATATGATACAGCAGAGGCGTTCGTGAACAGCTGTAAACGTCAGTGCTGTTGGTGGGATGGAGCGAAATTACTGAAGCTGGTTTTTATCTGTTATGGATGCCAGATGTTTTTCAACATGCTGTCTGCAGGCTGCTGGGACCGTGCACACCTGCGTGGACGTGCACGTGTTTGAATGTTTGAGCATCGGGTGGAGGAGATGAGTCTGAGATGCTGTTGTTTAAATCAGATAAATAACTGGACCGGGACGGTGAGTGTGGGTTAAGGTTCGTCAGCCTGACGTGAAGTGAGATTCTGATTTTGTGATTTATACAAAGGGAGATTCCACTACTTTTTTTTAGGCACTTTGACGACATAAGACCAGGTCCTGATGAAAACTGCAAGACGAAAGATGTTCAGATCTAGACTGAATTATTGTACAGTGCATGTAGATTCAATAACACAGCTTCTGGTTTGTAAAACCTTTATTGTATATTTAAAAAAAAATGCATGTAAGGCTCATTTATTTATTTCTGTACTATTTGCATGTAGACCACATCAGACCTGGGGTCACTTCCAGAAAGCCACAAAGTGAGAATGTCATTCTGAACACGCGACAAGTAACAGATCATTATATGGTGAAAATATTTTAATAATAATAGTGTTTTGTAGATATCACTGTTTTTTGTGACGGAGCTGAAATCAGCTTTCTACGTCCTGCACAACCCGACTCATCTCTGCTTTGCTCCGCCATGTTTCCCCGTTCGCTCGCTGGCTGTGCTGTATGAGGCGCGTGAAAATTCTATTCTATTCTATTCTATTCTACAGTCATTTAGCAGACGCTTTTATCCAAAGCGACTTACATTTGAGAGGAAGAACAACACAAGCATGAATTCAAACAAGATGGGACGTCATAATTAAGTGATAGTCAGACCGCTTTTGAGTCCAGTTGGACCCAGGTGCTGTCATGTAGTGCTAGTGCAGTGCATATAATTTTTTTTTTTTTTTTTTTTTTTTTTTTTTCTTTAGTCATTTTATTTAAATACAGGATCACGATTTCATCAAACAATATCAACTAGGTCATAAGTGCATGATTTCATCACATAATATCAAATTGGGCATAAGTGCATGATTTCATTACACAATATCATCTTGGGCATAAGTGCACACAGCTTCTTCAGTACTTGGTTGAGCCAAAAAGCTGGACAAATCTTTCTGACTCATTTAGTTAAGCTAAATGTGGAAATGCTCCTTAAACAACTGAGTCTTTAGCTTGGTCTTAAAAGTGGATACGGACTCTGCGGATCGGACGGAGTTTGGTAGATCGTTCCACCACCGGGGAACAACAGAGGAGAAGAGTCTAGCTACTGATTTTGCGCCACGTTGTGGTGGGAGCACTAGGCGTCTTTCGCTGGTAGAGCGTAAGTTTCGAGAGGGAGTGTAGCTCTGGATTAAGGAGTGAAGGTAGCCCGGAGCCGTTTGGGTTATTGTTTTGTAAGCCAGAAGCAGAGCTTTGAATTTGATGCGTGCTGCAACTGGAAGCCAGTGAAGAGCAATTAGCAGCGGAGTGACATGAGCTCTTTTGGGCTGGTTGAAGACCAGACGTGCTGCTGCGTTCTGGATCATCTGCAGAGGTTTAACTGAGCATGCAGGCAGGCCAGCCAGTAAGGAGTTGCAGTAGTCAATGCGTGAAATGACCAGAGCCTGGACCAGGAGCTGGGTCGTGTGTTCAGTCAGGTAGGGTCTGATCCTCCTGATGTTGTAGAGAGCAAATCGGCAAGACCGGGAAACCGAGGCAACATGGTCCTTAAAAGTCAGCTGGTTGTCTACCATGACACCAAGATTCCTGGTAGAAGATGTAGGCACTAGTGTGATTGAGTCAAGCTGCACACTTATCTGTGGCGGTAAAGAAGGACTGGCTGGGAAGACAATAAGCTCAGTCTTGGACAGATTTAGCTGAAGGTGGCGATCCTTCATCCATGCAGAGATATCAGCAAGGCATGCTGATATTCGCATTGAGACTGTTGTGTCATCAGGTGGGAAAGAAAGGAAAAGCTGAGTGTCATCTGCATAGCAGTGGTAGGAGAAACCATGAGAGCTAATGACTGCACCGAGTGAGGAGGTGTATAGGGAAAAGAGAAGAGGGCCGAGCACCGAGCCCTGAGGCACCCCTGTTGTTAGCCCATGTGATCTGGACACGCCCCCTCGCCAAGATACTTTGAATGATCTCCCTGTGAGGTAGGATGTAAACCACGAGAGGACAGATCCTGAGATGCCAAGCTCTAAGAGTTTGGAGAACAGTATATGATGGTTGACAGTGTCAAAGGCAGCCGACAGGTCCAGCAGTATAAGGACTGAGGATTGACCAGTGGATCTGGCAAGCCGTAGGGAATCAGTAACTGACAGGAGAGCAGTTTCAGTAGAGTGACCTTGCCTATATCCAGATTGATATGGATCTAACAGGTTGTTGTCCTGGAGGAACTGTGAGACCTGACTGAAGACGGCACGCTCTAGTAATTTAGACATGAATGGAAGCAGTGAGACCGGCCGGTAGTTTTCAACCTGGGCTGGGTTGAGTGTGGGTTTCTTCAGCAGCGGGGTAACCCGAGCTTGCTTGAAGGCAGAAGGAAAGACACCGGATTTAAGAGAGGAGTTGATAATATGAGTTACTGCAGATTTGACTGTAGGTAAAATGCTCTGCAGGATGTCAGAGGGAACAGGATCAAGAGGACAGGTTGTGGGTTTTGAGCTGACTAGAAGTTTAGAGACTTCGTCCTCATTTAGAGAGCGGAAGGAGCAGAGTGAGGCACCAGTAGCTGGTTTGGTAAGGCTGAGTTGGTCATGCTCAGTGAATTGGTTACTGATGGTAGCAACCTTTTCAGTGAAGTAGGAAGCAAACATTTCTGCAGTCAGCACAGTGGGAGGCTGAGCAGGTGGTGGAGATAGAAGAGAGTTAAACGCCATGAACAGTTGTCGTGTGTTGGGAGCATTGCGGATCTTGTTCTGATAAAAGGTTATCTTGGCCGCCTTTAGGCTGGATGTGAAAGTTACAAGTTTTTGCTGGTACTCAGACAAGTTAGCGTGTTCTTTTGATTTGCGCCACTTTCTTTCTGCCGCCCTGAGTCCGGCTCTGTGATCCCTTAGAGCCTCTGTGAGCCATGGACTGGGAGGGTTTTGTCTGGCTGGTTTTGACACCAGAGGACAGAGTTTGTCCAGAGAGGAGGCGAGAGAGGAGCAGAGTGTTTCTGTAGCCTCATTAACAGACAGTAAGGAGAAGTCTGAGTGGGAAGGGAGGGTAGAGTAAACCTCATCAGACAGCTGTGTAGGTCTGAGGGATCTCAAGTTTCTGCGGTAGGACACCATTTTTGGAGCCACCTGATTGACATGAGGAAGGAAGACAGAGAATTTAACCAGGAAGTGGTCTGAGAGGTGCAGCAGGGTGACGGACAGGTCGGCTGTGGAGCAGTTTCTGGTCAGCACCAAGTCAAGAGTATTGCCAGCTTTGTGTGTTGGAGGAGTCTGAACCCGTTTGAGATTGAAAGAGTAGATAAGAGCCAGAAAGTCAGTTGCCTGTGGTTTGTCAATGTGAATGTTCATGTCTCCCATGACAATTAGTGGTGTGCCATCATCAGGAATGTCAGAGAGAATCATGTCCATTTCAGAGACAAACTCAGCTATACTGCCACCCGGAGGGCGGTAAATGACCAGAATGTATGCAGTGATGGGTGTAGAGACCTTTACTGCGTGATACTCAAGTGATGAGCAGTTAGCCATAGGACGGACAGAAGTTAAGTTCCACTTTTTAGAAATAAGAATGCCTGTTCCACCTCCTCGTCCAGCTGAGCGAGGTGTTTGGCTAAATTCTGCATTGACAGAAAGGGCAGCTGGTGTAGCTGTGTTTTCTGGACGGATCCAGGTTTCAGTCAGGGCTAGGACCTGAATGTCAGAGAGATTTATCAATGAACCGATAAATTCTGTTTTGTTAACTGCGGACTGACAGTTCCAGAGACCAAAGGTAACAGAGGGTGTGACTGATGTGCATGCCATTGGAAAGGACAGGTTTTGCGGATTGCAGTGTCTATGGGTGACACGTCTTGGTCTGTACCCATATCTGACAGGGATGGGTTTGAAGCACATTGTGCATTAATATAGTTGTGAGGAGCGTTAAGCTTGTGCCTTTGCTCGGCGGACTCGCGCAGGTAGACTCGCAGGTCTTTACCCTTTGTGGTCGTAACCCGACGTGGGCTGACACAAAGGCTGACGCCTCGCTGACGCTTCAGCGCACCATGTGTGGAAAAGTACCTGGAGCTGACACAGCTGAGCACACTTTGCTTGATTGCACCCGGCTGAAACCGCCTCTATCTGCTTTGCCCTGAGCAGTACACAGTGGGTGTGACCCGCGTCACGGCCTCAACTGGTTGAAGAGAGAAGGTGCTAACGACAGAGCCCCACACCAGCAATGTAAACAATAACCCGAAACCAAGACAGAAACTCAAGCAGTAAACTCACCTAACTGACTGTCATGATGATGTCATCACGTCAGAAATGTGTGACATTATGACATTTCATTCCTTACTGATATTATTGTGAACAAGATTATATGGCACTCCCCTCGTAGCCAGAGATCACATCGGTACAAATGTCCATGAAACAGGCTGCGTCCTGGTGGCGAGAGCAGTGGAATAAGCTTCTGTTTCTGAGCTAAAAGTTTGTAAAATGGAGTTTCTGCCTGTTGTTAACATCCATTCAGGCTGATTAACACCTGAACAGTGTTAAAAACACAGGTGTGAGGCTGCATTGTTATATTCAGACATTTAAACATTTTAGATTCACCTGGTACACAATTACTGCACTTTTTTTTTCTAACTGGTATTTCCATAAGTAATTATATATATATATATATATATATATAGCTATTAATTATGCTAGTGATGGAGTAATCTGTTGATTATTCTGATAATCACATAATTGGATAAGTAATAATTTAGCGTTTTATTTGACTTGATCTTATTTTAAGTGGGCTTTAAGCATGTTTAAAATGTGATCTTTGAACACACCTGCTTGCTCAGGTGAATGTGCTGGAGCCATCTGGATGAAACTGTTGAAAATGTGACTCTTCGTTTAAATTTTACTCTGAAAAGGGTAAAATTGTTTTTTCATTATTAGACGTAAATAAATGGAAGGAGTTTTCTCCGCAGGGTGGCCGGGCTCTCCCTTTGAGATAGGGGGAGAAGCTCGGTGATCCGGGAGGGGCTCAACGTAGAGTCGCTGTTCCTCCACATCGAGAGGAGCCAGATGAGGTGGCTCGGGCATCTGGTTAGGATGCCTCCTGGACGCCTCCCTGGTGAGGTGTTCCGGGCACTTCCCATATGGAGGAGACCCCGGGGAAGATCCAGGAGATGCTGGAACGACTACATCTCTCGGCTGGCCTGGGAACGCCTCGGGATCCCCCCGGACTAGCTGGTGAATGTGGCCGGGGAGAGGGAAGTCTCGGTTTTCCTGCTGAGGCAGCTGCCCCCGCGACCCGACTCCGGATAAGCAGCAAAAAATGGATGGATGGAAATAAACTAACAACAGTGGATTTAAACATTTATTTATTAATGAGAAGCGATGTTTCCACCTGCTGAACCTACTGACTGCAATCCAAAGAATAACTTACCTGCTGTACAGTATTTATATTTACACACATTTATCTCCACTTGTA
The DNA here is from genome assembly GCF_017639745.1 of Melanotaenia boesemani. NCBI lineage: Eukaryota > Metazoa > Chordata > Actinopteri > Atheriniformes > Melanotaeniidae > Melanotaenia > Melanotaenia boesemani. Next base: position 3,938,978 of record NC_055685.1, read on the forward strand.
ATCATTGATTTGATTGATATGCTTTTGCAAAGGTGAGAGAGATATGACCAGTTGGGATGAAGATGTGATCTGACTGACGAGCCGGCGGCGTACGTTAGATACTTCCTGTTGAGATGTCGTAGCAGGGAGGGCGTTGGGGTTTTGGGGGCATATTGATTGTTATGGTCAAAAGCAATGAAATGGCCGGAATTAAAGAAACAAAATTAAAACAACAAATAATGAGGTAGCAATGTGTTTTCACTTCTCGTTATGGAGAAAGTCCCGCTGGCAGCTGTAAAAAATCTGCTGACTGCTGTGCATTTAAAGTAGCACAATGCAACTTTCTAAAAACTCTGTTTCCGACTCATTTTAATTCCACAGTGATGTTTATTATGTACAATCCAGGAGCCGTCGTTGCTCTGCAGCCCTTCATAACTTTATGTATCAGCTGTTACATAGCATCATGTAACAGCTGAGTTTTACTCTACGCACCACATCGTGTGGTAGGACTGGATATCAGCACACCGGCCATTTTGAACACACCACAGCTGATTCATTATTGGAGAAAGAGAGAAAAAAGAGAAAAAGAGTCATCATCAGACTGACTTTTATTGACTTGAGAAATCTCAGAGAAGATGAAGATGATGCTGGGTTAAGGCCCATTTATGCTCGACTCAGAAGACGAATACGCAGACGGATGGGCAGTTTCGTCCGTCTTCTGCATCGGCTATAAACATAATTTGGTCCGTTTTCAGAGAGCTTAGCTACCCGTCGCTTTGTGCAGAAGACGGACAGAACCACCGGAAATCGTGGGGGTAGTGCTGAGCAGAATAGCTGATGTACGACCAGAGAAAGACACAGACCAGAGATGAAGAAGATGACCAAGAAGGGAACAAAAAAAGCAGAAGAAGAATGAAGATGAGGACAACAACTGTAGAAATTTTGCGAGCTTTTGAATTTATTATATGCAAATGTTTAGGGCATGTCAGGCGGTAGGACAAAACTTTATAGCGACGCATTACTGCCACCAAACGGTGCCTGAATCTAATGTCGGCTCATGGAAGTGAACTCCTCCGCTAGTGGAGGAACTGACCATGGCAATGCAAAACGCACATGAAGTACGGGGACGACAACGTATGGCAGCATTTGAAATGAACTACGCTATTCACGCATGTAAGGCAGCATAAATGGGCCTTTAGCTGTCGTTAGGGAGACCTGAGAGAAGAGACAGGATGAAGATGAGGCTGCATTAGCTGTCGTTAGCGAGGGGGAAGGTCAGTTCTGCTCCTTAAACCAGATGTTCAGTGACCTAACAGCCACTTAACTCTTATCTGGTTCAGTCTGAAAACAACTCGGATGAAGCGCCTCTACTTATTCATCAGTGTTTAGTGTTGCAACGCTGTGGTGGACCAGTTACTGCCCCCTGGAGGCTGGAGGTTCACTGATTGCTGGTGATAACAGACATTTTTGAGGCTCTTTTTACTCCAGAGGCCACAGGAGGCTGTAGATAGACAGATGCACACTTAAAAACAAGCTTGTCCAATAAAACTTATTAAAATTTATTATTCAGAAAATGAAACAGATGAATGGGTTCATCACCCTGCTAGTGAGGACCTGATAAAAATTGCAAAGGTCTACTAATAAACAGTTCTTTACTCTGTTCTCATCCCGGTGCAGAACTGTCCAACATGTCATTTGAGGACATCATGAAGCTACAGAACAAGGTGGGAACCAAGGTTTACAATGAGGTGGCCTACGGCAGCAAAAAGAGTCCAGAAACCAGCAAGAAGAAACGGCTGAACAAGAACCGGTGAGTATAAGTTTTCTCTTACCCTCTAAGTCTGGCTGCCTGCTCTGTAAGGAAGAGTCTGCACAGTCTACATGTTCCAGATTATTAACACGTGTTTGTGATTTTAGACCGATGGAGATCTCAGCCAAGAGGCCAGCACCCTTCCTACGTCAGGTCGTCCCCGTCAAGAAACCAGTGAGTGGAGAAAACCTTTGGTTTTAAGGTCAAACCCTCAAATCTGACGAGTGCCTCTGAATTGCTGGTTTTTCTCTTGTAGACGCTGAGAGATCCTCGATTTGATGACCTGTCTGGGGAATATAAACCTGAAATTTTTGAGAAGACTTACAAATTCATTAATGATATTAAACAAAGAGAGAAAGAGGTGAGCGAAGAGAAACAGAAGCTCGCAGGCTGCATGTGAAAAGCTGTGAGGGTGAAACTGTTAACGTGGAGTTTGTGTGCAGATCATCCACAAACGACTGAAGAAGACGAAGAAGAACAACCAGAATAAGGAGAAGCTTCAGTTCCTGCTGAGGCGATTGGTGAGGCCTTCTTCATTTCTTTATTTGTGTTCCTTTAAAGACAAGAAAAGCTCCTCTTCTGTTTTTGATGCAGTTTCAGTGGATTAAATTATTATTGTTAAACTGAGCGGTATTGAAGATTTTACCAGCTGGAGTTTTAAGTTGTGAAGATGAGAAAAACCAACAATCTGGAAACAACTCCAGAAAATGGACTGAATAGAAGAGTGTTTTTATTTTACTTCAGCTGTGAGTGTTTAATGTGTGTGATGGAGGTGGCTTCTGAATGTGTCGCCTTTCTGCAGGAGAACCAGGAGCGAGCCAGACAGCACCGAGAGCAGCAGAGAGAGAGAGAGCTGCAGTTCAAAAGGCAGCAAAGAGAGCGAGCCGGTCAGGGTGGACGACCCTTCTTCCTCAAGAAATGTAAGAACCAGTTTAACACGTCAGCTGGTTTGTGTTTACACCTCATATCTCTCCGCAGAGAAGTCAGACACCTTCACATCTCCCTCTCTGTTACGCCACAGCAACAGACCCTGTATCAAGAAAATATTTGTATCGTGATTTTTAGAAAGTCTGAGGAATAAATAAACAGCTCAAAGTTAAATTTGTGGTACTTTGATCATCCCACATGTCCCCTTTCAAGCCTTTAAAGTCCTGTACTGAAAAGAAACATCATTTTAAGCCTCTACTTCATTTAAGTTCCTCCATCTTTATATTTCCTGCTATAAAGTTTGTTCCACGCGTCACAGCTGCCTCAGACTGCTGGTTTGTTCATGTGGGAACACGTTAGCTGGCATTAGCTGGCAGCGTCGCATGAATGAACAAGCAAACATCTGTACGTCTCCTGAGATGTAGGGTTTGCTGCTGCAGACGACCAGGTTAGAAAACTGGCATTTAAGGGTGGTACTTTCAAGCCGTCTGTAGGAAAACACATTTTCAGGAAAATTAAATGTGGATTCATTTGATGACAAAGTGAAAGATGTGGGATAAAAGGATTTTTGGGACGACGTTCCAGTAAGATCCTGTTGCTTTATTGGTCAGGCTGAAAAGTGTGACTTACTCCCCCTCCTTATATTCTCTGGTGGGCTTTGCACCAGTGGGGGATGCAAAGCCCATCAAGAGGGTGGGAGAGAGTGGAGTTACTCTAAATTTTCACACAGTTCAGATCTCAGATAACATGTTGATGTTAAATTAACCTGCAAATATTGGATCTATTTTCAGCTGTAATACGACTCAGAAATGACGTAGATCCAGTTTGTTCAGCTGTGTGATGGACATGAAGTCTCAGCATCTCCTCCCCGGGAGAGTTTAAAATACCAGGATCTGTCTGATTTTCAGCTTGATGAAGCTTCATATTGTCCGAGATGCATTCTCTGCTGGTGGGAATGTGCACACCTGTGTGCACGTGCTACTTACTGCATATTGAGGTGAAACCATAGACTGTATATAAAAGATGGGCGGAGCCTCTGTGACATCATCCGTAGGGTTCTGAAGCCCAAAAGTGAAGCTCATTGGGCATTTCCTACCATCGCCATCTTGGCAGCGTCCCGTCTGCTGTCGCTCCCAGAAAATACAAAAATGGGCAAAGTGGCGGAGCTGAGAGAGGGGTGGGGGGGTGTGAGCTTGGGGGTGGATGATTGACTTCCATCATACTCTGAGCTGTCTGTAGCTAAGAGCTAACTGAACCAATTCGGATCTAACGTGAGCTAACCAGCTAATGAAGGTTGGCTGGTTAAAGCTAAGGCACGCTGTTAGTCGGCTAAAAACCGCGGTTGTGCTACACTCTCCTTTCTTGCCGTGGATATTGGATACATGTCAATCACAAGGACACGCCCCTAATTATGCCGAATTTTAAGATTAAATAACATCCAAACGGATGAGTTAGAAAAACAAATCACCCCCCTCACAGTTTTCGTGAAGGTAAACTTGACCTATTAATCCTAAAATGTTTTTTGTACCAGGCTTTAAACATGTTTATTTCTGCTGTGAAGTTGGTCTTTTTAACATGGGAGTCTATGGGGATTTGCTCTGTTTTGGAGCCAGCCCCTAGTGGATGAGGGCTGAACTGAAATTTTTTGCACATAAGCTTCACATTTCCCCACCGGAGGCTGCTGCTTGGGTGAAACTCTGCTGTGTGCAGAAATCATGTAGAGAAAAATGAGGGGCTGTGGTGTAAATCAGATAAATAACGTTGTGTTTAGCTTTTACTAGAAGAAAAAAGTAGAAACCTGGTTTGGAGGAAACTTAAGCTTTTTGGCCACAGGTTGCATCATGTAGTTGGTAAATGAAGCCGTTCACAGCTCAAATTTACGTTGGAATATAGAGCCGTTCATATTTACATGTGGTAAATCTTCCATCTCAGGTTAGAAATATGTTTATTTGAACACTGAACAGAAGCTGGAATTTAAAAGATTAAAAATCAATATTGGTCAGAAAAATCACAATTAGTTTTTGTTCCATATTGTTCAGGTCTAGTGTCGACATGCTGGGTTTTTTTTTTTTTTTTTTTTATGTGTGTTTCAAATATTTTTTCCCTCCATCTTTTTTAGCTGAGAAGAGGAAGCTGCAGCTGGTGGAAAAATTCCAGGAGCTGAAGAAGAGTGGTAAACTGGAGAACTTCCTGAGCAAGAAAAGGAAGAGGAACGCTGTGAAGGACCGCAGGAAGCTGCCCAGACAGCTGCAGAAGAAGGAGGCCGCCTGAAGGTCTCAGTTCCTGAAAACACCCGAAGAAGAACCAGCTGAGAAGCGAGGAGACCTTTGTCCTTCTGCCATCCTGTAATGAAGCGACTCACCCTGCTGATGGCGCTGTTGGGCTTCATCTCGCTGTCAGGGTTAATTCATCTACTGTTGCTAACAGATAAATCTTTTTGGTTCAGGAATATTTAAGTCTGAGATGCTCCAACATGTCCAGGTATGTCGTCATGATTCAGCTGTCGCTGTGCAAAGCAAAAGAATCTCATGATGACATTTTTTACTTTCACCTGAAGATTACACCAGATTTGTTTGTGTCTGTGAAAAAGAATTTGAGTAAATAGGATGTTGATAAAAAAAGCTCTGATGGGTTTTTCCTCTGTTGACGAAATGTTGCAGATAAAAACTGAAACCTTGTGTAAAATAATCTGATTTTCATCCTGATGTTGCACAACTGATAAACTAAACATGTCTGAGAGAAACCAAACATTTTCTTGTTTTGCATTCTGGAAATAAAACCATGTTTTTATGATTATTGATAAGCTTGTGTGTGTTTCCAGTATGTTCTAGTAACTGATTTCTTCAGTGTCCTCCATCACATGAAGACCAGTTCATATCGGAACCCTTCAGGGAAAATTTTTGTCTTTTTTTTTTTTCAGCTCGCCTTTTGGCCACTATTTTTGTTGTGTTTCCCCATATGTAGATGATTTTTTGTAAGAAAGTGTTTCTTTTGAAGAACTTTAAAATTCCAGTTTTAATTTTATTTGAAGGTCACTGGGAACAAATTTACTACCATTTTGCACCATTTCCCATTGACTACCATTAAAACCACATTTTTTTAATCTCTCAACCATAACACCATATAGTCATGCATTCTCTATTCTCAATGTTTTATTTTAGAGGGAAAAAAGTAAAATTAGTCATTTTTAACATTCATCATGACATAGTGCCATGTAAAATGCTGGCATTAGAGGATGCAGGATTATATGATGTCACGATTGAGCGATTAGGAAATGTGCTTTTAATGGCGGTCAACGGGACGTTTTTGTCCCGCTATGACCTGACAGGATAGCAAATCATTAATCTGACTCTGCCATAAAAATGCTAAATATGCAACTAAATCAATTTTTTTAATTAATTTTCAAATCACCCCTATGATAGTGAGAAAGCAAGGACCAAGGTTTCCCTTGCCCAGACGTGGGTCACTGGGGCCCCCTCTGGAGCCAGGCCTGGAGGTGGGGCACAGACGCGAGTGCCTGGTGGCCGGGCCTTTGCCCATGGGGCCCGGTCGGGCTCAGCCCGAAAAGGTGACATGGGCCTCTCCTTCCGTGGGTTCACCACCTGCAGGAGGGGCCTTAGGGGTCGGGTGCAGTGTGAGCTGAACGGCCGCCAGAGGCAGGGATCCTAGCGGTCTGATCCTCGGCTGCAAAAGCTAGCTCTAGGGTCGTGCAATGTCACCTCTCTGGCGGGGAAGGAGCCTGAGCTGGTGCGCGAGGTTGAGCGGTTCCGGCTAGACATAGTTGGACTCACCTCGACGCATGGCTTGGGCTCTAGAACCACTGTCCTTGAGAGGGGCTGGACCCTCTTCCATTCTGGAGTTACTCCCGGTGAGAGGCGCTGAGCAGGTGTGGGCATGCTCATTGCTCCCCGGCTTGGCTTCTGTACGTTGGGGTTTACCCCGGTGGATGCAAGGGTAGCCTCCCTCCGCCTTCGGTTGGGGGGACAGGTCCTGACTGTTGTTTGTGCTTATGCACCAAATAGCAGTTCAGAGTACCCACCCTATTTGGAGTCCTTGGAGGGAGTGTTGGAGAGCACTCCTTCTGGAGACTCCCTCGTTCTGCTGGGGGACTTCAATGCTCGCGTAGGCAATGACAGTGAGACCTGGAGGGGCGTGGCTGGGAGGAACGGCCCCCCTAATCTAAATCCGAGTGGTGTTTTGTTGTTGGACTTCTGTGCTCATCATGGACTGTCCATAAGGAACACCTTGTTCAGACATACGAGTGTCCACATGTGCACTTGGCACCAGGACACTCTAGGCCGCAGTTCGATGATTGACTTTGTAGTCATGTCGACGGACTTGCGGCCGCATGTTCTGGACACTCGGGTGAAGAGAGGGGCGGAGCTGTCAACTGATCACCACCTGGTGGTAAGTTGGCTCAGATGGTGGGGGAGGATGCATGTCAGGCCTGGCAGACCCAAGCGTGTTGTGACGGTTTGCTGGGAACGTCTGGCAGAGTCCCCTGTCAGAAAGAGTTTCAACTCAAATCTCCGGCAGAGCTTCAACCATGTCCCGGGTGAGGCGGGGGGGACATTAAGTCCGAATGGGCTGTGTTCTGTGCCTCTATTGTCGAAGTGGCCAGCCGCAGCTGTGGCAGTAAGGTCATCGGTGCCTGTCGTGGAGGTAACCCCCGAACTCGTTGGTGGACACCGGTAGTAAGGGATGCAGTCAAGCTGAAGAAGGAGTCCTATCTGGCCTTTTTGGCCTGTGGGACTCCAGAGGCAGCTGATGGGTATCGGCGTGCTAAGCGAAGCGCAGCTCCAGCTGTCGTTAAGGCAAAAACTCGGGCATGGGAGGAGTTTGGAGAAGCCGTGGAGAATGACGTCCGGATGGCTTCGAGGAGATTCTGGTCCACCATCTGGCGGCTCAGGAGGATAAAGCAGTGCTCCGTCAACACTGTGTACAGTGGGGATGGGGGCTGCTGACCTCGACTCTGGACGTTGTGAGGCAGTGGAAAGAATAATTCGAAGACTTCTCAATCCCACCAACATGTCTTCTGATGAGGAGGCAGAGTCTGGGGTAGCTGGTGCTGGCTCTCCTATCTCTGGGGCTGAGGTCACTGAGGTGGTTAAAAAGCTCCTCGGTGACAAGGCCCCGGGGGTGGATGAGGTTCGCCCAGAGTTCCTAAAGGCTCTGGATGCTGTAGGGCTGTCTTGGCAGACACGCCTGTGCAACATTGCCTGGACATCGGGTTCCCCTGAACTGGCAGACTGGGGTGGTGGTCCCCCTTTCAGAGGGTGTGATCCGAGAGGGGCTCAGAGTAGAGCTGCTGCTCCTCCACATCGAGGGGAACCAGATGAGGTGGCTCGGGCATCTGATTATGATGCCTCCTGGACGCCTCCCTGGTGAGGTGTTCCGGACACGTCCCACTGGAAAGAGGCCTCGGGGAAGACCTAAGATGCGCTGGACAGACTACATCTCTCGGCTGGCCTGGGAATGCCCCGGGATCCCTCCGGATGAGCTGGTGAACGTGGCCAGGGAGATGCTGGGTTTCCCTGCTTAGGCAGCTGCCCCCGTGACCCAACTCCGGATAAGCGGCAGAAAATGGATGGATGGAATAATTAATTTTCAGTATATATAAGACTGATTTTTAACATTAAATCCCCAACCACCCAAACTCTTTTATATAAGCGAAAAAAAAACAATTTGTTTTTGTTTCATAAAAATATTGCCTTTGTGTTAGAAAATGGGCATTTAAAAGGTTAAAAATAATTTGAATGAGTACATATTTGGTATTTTTTAGGACTGAAGCTGATTAAAAAGTGGTAAAAAATATTCAGTTCTAGCAGTTTTTGGGAGGGGAATATTTGTCCTCTGATGAATCGAAAGGATCGTAAATTACTGCTACCTGAACCAGATCCACGTCTGCGTAAACACCCGTGGATCTGTTCACACCACGGTTTGGATCAGCTGCTTGATAATTAAGTGAATGTGATGGATCCGTGCTTTGAGCTGCACATGATGGATTGTAGGGTAGTGACAGACCCTTGTGAACTGGGGCAGATAAAATCTGGCTCAGTTTGATGCAGTTGAACTTCTCAGGTCTCAGTGAGAGTTGGGCTGTTAAAACATCCTGGAAATAATAACATCTTCATATGAACCAATCCAAAAAAATAATTACCTAGCTAAGAAAACCAACGGATTGCACTGAATCTTCAATTCAATCCTCCATCCTGATTATACACAGGTTGACAGGGGAAAAGTGAGTAAGACTCATTATTTACATGAACATACTGGAATCTAATAAATATGACTTCAACCAGCATAATCCAGTTCCTTTAATCCCAATAACACACTCAAACGTCTGTAGCAGTGGTGTCACGTGAAACATCAAGGTCCACCAGGACCAGAGCAGACAGGAGTCTGTTATCTGAGGCCTGGAGTCTGATCCAAACCTGGTATAGGATAGGCTCCAGCCCCACCCAAGCCTGAATTGGACTAAACGGTCTAGAAAATGAGGATGAGGTACAAATGTAGAATTTATCCACAAAAGAAACAGAAATATATAAATGAAAAGAAGAACACAGATATACACAAAAGCTCTAAAGATCATTATTGTGGCTAAAGAAATATTAAATCAATTAAAAATAAATTAAAAAGAACGTATTATCTGTAAGTAAAGGATTCTTGATATTTTTTATTGTCCATTTTCTAAATGATGACTCTTCAAACTGTCCTGCTGTATGATGCACGTGGTGCAGTGTGTCTGTCTAACAGCAGGGAGAGCTACAGGACAGGAGAATCCTCCATCAGCTGTTCACTGCAAACAATGATCTCTATATCTGGTTGACATCCAAACGTCTAGTGAAAACTTTTGTACTCATACTGCTGACTGAATTTTGCAAAATATAAACTAAAATGTTAAGAAAACAGGAAGTGTCACCACGGTAATAAAACAAATCTAGGAAAAACTTTACAAATCACTGGACACACACCAGTTTGTCCCAGTTACAGCTACAAAAACGGACTGAAGTCAGCTGCAAATAATTAATGCTATAAATCTGTACCTCTGACTTTAAAATAAACAAGTCATGATTCTGAGTTATCAGAGCTCCACATCTTCACACACACACACACACACACGCACACACCCACCCACCCACACACACACACACACACACGCACACACCCACCCACCCACCCACACACACACACACACACACACACACACACACACACAGACACAAAGAAAAGGAAAAAAAAAGAACAGAAGATTAGTGTTCCAACAAGAAAACAACCTTTTTATTACCAGTTCCAGATAATCAGGATATTATCTGGATATTTTTACATCAATTATTAATTATAATTGATGTAAAAATATCCAGATGTACTGCACAACCTGCAGTAGACCTACATCTACTGAGATCTACTTATTTATTTATTCTTTAATCGTCTGGTTTATAATCAAACAATTAGAGAATAAATAAGTAAACGCCCCCTCCGTTACTTTTATGGGTTTTTTTTCACACAGCAAGCTAACGCACTTGTAAACAAACACTTAACTAGACAAAAAGAGATGCAAACGTAACTTTTCTCACACTTTTAATTGGCCATAAAGCTAGTAAAGTAGTAAATAAATACACAATGTACTTTCCTGTGATCAAGAAAAGATTTTTCTCCTCCAGGTGATGAAGTTTAGCCTCAGTTACCATCCTGAGGTGAAGTAGCGGTAGGCGTCGGTACTCTTGTATGCCTTCGCCGGTGTAGGGGGATGGATTGGGAATGAGATTTATGTAGATAAATTTGGCAAATGTTGGGCAGACTTCAGAGGACTCAGCAATTCAGATGATATAAGATATGGATCAAAGCCTAAAATACCGTTTTTTCTTTCAAATAGCGTTCTTTTTCTTTAGCAGAGAGACTGACATTTTCCCTGTGAATAGGTGATGGCGCTAGGTCCTAAAGATGGCGGCGGTTGAAAACCGTGACGTCAGTGAAACCCATGAATAGGGCACTATGTTGGGAGTAGGGGGAGGCGCGCAAGATGGCGCTGTGAGCAAAGGTGTTTTTGAGTAGCTGAGGACGGGCATGAGGAAATCTCGAAAACTCTTAATTCTTTAATCACCGTTGCACAGCAAAACAGAGGTAAATGATATTCAGATGAACATTTATATAACTTAAATTATTAACGGATCGTCCCTGGCCAAAAAACTCAACTCTTCAACTGCTATCAAGTTTTCATCGGCGCTGCTAGCTAAAATGTTTTCACAAGATATGCTTGCTGCTGTGGAAGACATGGAGTCAGACCTCGCAAAAGAAAAGAGAAGAATCAATGAAACTCATTCATACGCTTGTAAAGCGACAAACGGAGGAGATTGTGAGTCTTATCCGAACACTCCCAGTAAAAATCAAAGCGCTAAGAAAATGAAAAGTTCATGTGCAAACACCTGCTCTCCCGCCATTAAAGAGCCGAGCCTGAGTGAGGTGCAAAACAACATCGTACAGATCCTCTCTGGAAAAATCAACGAAAGGGCTGATCAGCTTGAAAAGATGGTTATGAAAAACTCAGCCGAAATTAAAAACATAAGCGAAGCTCTTAATTCAATCCATAATGAAGTTATGGAACTGAAGAAAGACAACGATGCCCTGAAAAAAGAAAACATGGAAATAAAAAAGAAGACAGAAGATTTAGAATCAAAAGTTAATGAACAGGAAAGATACAGCCGAAGATGGTGCCTACGCCTACATGGAGTAGCTGAAAACTCAATGGAGAATGTAAGAGTCAAAGTCAGAGAAATCTGCAATGCAGTGGTCCCAGAAGCGGAGAGGAGCGAGGTGACTGCAGCAGTGGACATCGCTCACCGGCTTGGTCGTCTTAAGATGGGAGAAGGAAGAATCACAAATCCACGACCGATCATCATCAGATTTATATCGAGAGCAGCCAGAGATCTTACATGGAAACACGCAAAACAAAATGACTTTTTGAAGAGCCGTGGTTACTACCTCAAGGAAGATCTCACCGCCAGTGATAAAGCAGCAAGAAGCCTCCTATGGCCAACAGCGGAGAAGGCGAGAAAGGAAGGAAAGTCTGCTTTCTTCAGCGGTGCAAGAGCTTTTATTGATGGCAAAGAGGTGCAACCTGGCCAGAAGTAAATGTATATAAGTACAAAACATGTTTCGTTTAAATCACAGCAGTTAGAAATTCCGTTAAATATGCTGTGCAATTGTTATTGTTAAACATACAATTGGCGAGATCCTTATTGCCCTTACAGTAAGATTACTCTTTATCCTAACAAACCCGATTCATATTACTTTTTCCTCTTTGTTCTTTAATGTCTCTTTCTATGTGTTCTATTAATGCCAGGGGTTTACAAAACTTAATTAAAAGAAAAGCAGTTTTTCTCTATTGTAAAGGAAAAAACGCAGACTTTTATTTTATTCAGGAAACACATGCAGATTCAAAGGATGAATCTTTTTGGAGAAATCAGTGGGGTAATGAAATATGGTTCTCTAATAGCAGTAATCGATCAGCAGGGGTCGCCATCCTCAAGGATAGATTTAAAGGTCAGATTTTACACAGTATGAAAGATACATCAGGAAGATGGATTATCTTAGTGGTTGATCTTGAGCATAGCCAGTTTATTTTGATCAACATTTATGCCACCAACAACAAACATACAAACACAATACTTTTTCAAGATATAGAGTCAAAAGTTAATCAGCTGTACTCAATCTATCCATCAGCTAAAATAATTTGGGGAGGAGATTTTAATACTGTCTTGGATGAAGGTGCAGACAGAAAGAACACAAACACAGACGGTGCCCTCAACCATTCATGTTTACGAATGGGGCTTGTGGACATTTGGAGAAAGAAAGACCCTCAGCAAAACATATACACTTGGAACAATAAGAGCCTCTCCTCACAATCACGGATTGACTTTTGGCTTATTTCTAAGGACCTTAATGATCTGATCACAGATGCTTTGATAGAACCAGCTGTTTTAACAGATCATAAAGCTATCTCTATCAAACTTGGCCTTACAACAAATTGTAGAGTCAAATATAACACTGGTTATTGGAAACTCAACAACTCATTACTGAAAAATGAAGATCTTAAATTAGAATTAAGCAGTATTATAGACAAATATTGGAGTCTAGCTTATAATTCAGGTTCTTATGGCCACTTTTGGGAGCTAATGAAATATGAAATTCGTGCAACTACTATTAGAAAAGGTAAACAGTTGGCAAAATTAAAAAGAGAGAAGGAAGATAAAGTTATCAAAACAATTGTAAAACTACAAATGGAATCAAATGGAGCTTTGACTAATCAAGAAATATTAAACATGAATTTATTACAAAATCAATTAGATAAAATTTATGAGGACAAAACTCGAGGGGCGTTTATTAGATCACGACGTAAATGGATTGAGCAAGGGGAAAAAAACACAAAATACTTTTTTAATCTAGAGAAAAGAAACGCTGAATATACAACACTGGGCGGGTTACTAATTAATGGTATATTAACTGATAACCCTAAATTAATTTCTCAGCATGTTGCACAATTTTTTATAAAAAATTACACTCTTCATCCCACGTCACTTCTCCCATTGAACCTTTCTTACAAAATATATCACCACATACTAATAAAATAGATGATACATTCAAAAAGTCCTGTGATAAACTTATATCTTTACCTGAAATACTTGATTGTATTAGCAGTCTTAAAGAAAATAAATCCCCCGGAAATGATGGTTTGACAGGTGAATTTTATAAAACCTTTTCTTCCAAACATAGCCCTTTCTTATTAAACATGTTTAAAGAATCAATTGAAAAGGGTGAATTTCCAAACACACTAAAGCAAGGTGTAATTACATTAATCCCAAAACCAAACAAAGACAGATTACACATAGAAAACTGGAGACCTGTTAGTTTGCTTAACAATGATGCCAAACTATTTGCCTTAATTTTTGCTAAAAGATTAAAACAAGACTTACATCAAATAATAGATGAAGAACAATCTGGTTTCATGCAGAAAAGACATATTAGTAATAATATTCGTCTGATACTGGATATGATGGATTATAATAACTTAATACCCGATGAAAGCTTTATTTTGTTTATTGACTTTTACAAGGCTTTTGACACAATTGAACATCATTTCATCCATAAAGCCATCTCTTTTTTTGGGTTTGGAAATTATTTCCAAAAAGCTATTCAAACACTATATAACAACTGTAGTAGTTCAGTTAAGTTAATGCATGGTACATCAGAAAGATTTAATATACGACGTGGTATTAGACAAGGCTGCCCAGTGTCCCCTTTCTTATTTCTGTTAGTTACCCAAATAATGGCTTCTCATATTAAACAGTCTCCTTTATTAGGAATTAAGGCCGTCGGTAAAGAATTCAAAATTTGTCAACTGGCAGATGATACTGCAATTTTTCTGAGGGATAAAAATCAGATTTCCAAAGCCATAACAATTATAAATGAATTTACTAATGTTTCAGGTTTAAAAATGAATTTAGACAAATCTGTTTTATTTCCAGTTAAATCTTGCAATCTGTCTGTTTATTGTGGGATCCCAGTTAAAGAAAAAATTACTTATCTAGGTGTTGTTATTTGCAAAGATATAAAACAGCGACACATGCTTAATTTTAATCCCATTATTGATAAAACAAAGCAGAAATTAAATTCGTGGTTGATGAGAGATGTCTCTATATATGGTAGGGTGTTACTATCTAAAGCTGAGGGTATTTCTAGATCTGTTTATATCTCACTATCACTATGTGTCCCAACACAGGTTATTAAAGAGTTAGACAAGATACTATACAATTATATTTGGAGGAAAAAGCCCCATTACCTTAAAAAAGAAGTTATCAGAGGGAACAGAGATCAGGGTGGACTGGAGGTCCTAGACTTTAATATATTGAACAACACATTCAAAATTAAATGGATTATACAGCTATTAAAGAACCCCAATAGCGTCTGGAATGCTTTTCCTATATATTTATTTAACTCAGTTGGTGGCGTTAACTTCTTGTTGAAATGTAATTTTTGCATGGACAAAATCCCCATTAAATTAGCTGACTTTCATAGACAGGCTCTCTTAGCTTGGTCTTTGTTATACAAACATAACTTTAGCCCCCACAGGTATTATATATGGAACAACAAAGATATATTGTACAAAAATAAATCACTATTTAATCACTTGTGGCTTAACAATGGAATTTTGCTGGTAGGTCAACTTGTGAATAAAAATGGCTTGTTGCTATCATACTCAGAATTTCTGGATAAGTTTAGGATACCAACCACACCAAAGGAATATGCTATTATTTTTGATGCTATTCCCACTGGTGCCCTTCAGTTTTTTAGAAACTGTATATCACAGACATTAATGTTAGACAAACCAATCAAATTTTTATTGTAGATGTTGACATTATTTCTAAACAATGTAGCAACAGACTAATAAGAAATTCTTTGAACTGTTAAACACTTTCCGCAGCAAAATTCTTTTGGTCTTCCATTGTTAATGAATTACATTGGGAAAAAGCTTGTGGTATTCTTAACAAATATTGTATTAACAATAAAGTGAAAGAAGTATGTTTTAAAATTTTACATCGAATTTACCCTGTCAAAGAAGTTTTAGAAAGATTTAAATTAAATATAGATTATACGTGTGATTTCTGCAAACTAAACAAAGAAACCATTTTCCACCTTTTTTTCCATTGTACACATTCTCTCTATTTTTGGTATAACATGCAATCCTTTATAAATAAAAAATTAAATATTGATGTACTATTTAATGTATTTGATGTATTACTATACTATGTAAATGATAATCTTGACAAAAATGCCATCCATGCAATACAGATTCTCATAATTCTTGGAAAATACCATATTCACAAATCTAAGTGGTCTGGATCAAACCCTCCTTTGAACATTTCACCTCTGAACTGTATCAATACGGACTCATTCTGAAAGACGTGGAGAACCAAAAAGCAGCAAGGACTTTTAACATCCTAAAAGAACTCAACTGTATATAAACTGTTTAAACTGTATATCTTCCCCCTGACAGTTATGTTATGTTCATTGTATTGTACAATATGTTAAATCATAATAAAAAATAAAAAAAATAAAAAAAAAAATGTTGGGAGTAGGGTAAAAAAAAAATGTTGGGAGTAGGGTGCACATTCGGACACAGCCCCAGTTTCTCATTCACATTTATGAATACTGCGGGCTTCCGTACTAGTCGTGTCCGCGTTGTGTTACCATAGCAACGCATCGGTTAAACATCGGAGGCCAAAAGGGTGAGTTCTAATTAAAGTTTCCATTTTTATTCTTCTTTTATTGGTTTATTGGACATGGAAGTTAAAAACCGGAACTTTTCTTCTTCTAACGGGTTAGTTTCTGTTTCCGGTCAGAGAAAAAGAAGGACGTCGTTTCGTACAGCTCGCAACGGCGGAAGATTCAACTTTTCCAGAACAAACTAGGTTTAAGGTTGCTGCGGGGGGCGGCGTGAGTCAGCAAGGTAGATACAGTAGGTCGTCTCGTAACCGCCGGTTCGATCCTCGGCCAAGTCGAGTTTATGTCGAGGTGTCCTTGAGCAAGACACCGAAGCCCTGACTGCTCCTGATGGGTGCTGGTTGAGCGCCTTGCATGGCAGCTTCCGCCATCAGTGTGTGAATGTGTGTGTGATGTAAAGCGCTGTATAAATACTCTCCATTTACCTTAAATGCTGAGTTTTAGAGGGTTTTGTTGAAGAGAAAATTTTCTCTCCATTTTTTTCAAAGATTTTCTGCTATAAATTTAAAAATAAGTAACTGGTAAGGAAACATTGGCCATAAATCCACCTGGCAGCTGCAGCCTATACTGTTTTCATAATTAGATTAGATTTATTAGACTTTTCTGCACCGTAGAAAAAGATTAGGGGAAAAAACATTTTAGTATCTGGCGGTTTCCTCACCGACTACTTTCATGAAATAACAATACCAGCAAAACTGCATTTGTCTTTCAAAAACTGCCTTAAAAACTACAAACTGTGTAAATACACTGCACACCGTGAAAGCTGGCAGTTATCTTTAAAACCAACAACTTAAAATCAAAAACCAAGTATTTCTAAAAATCAAACGTTGTTTGCTTAGCGTTTTGTTGTCTGTGTGATGAACTGATGGCTCCGATCCGCATGTTGAAGTTATTGCGTATTAACGTAGTGTATGCTGTCTGACAGGACACGTGGCTCTTTGGCTCCTGAACGGCTCTTAATTTAGCATATTTTTAAGTCCCATAATTTACCTTAACCATCTGTGTTCAGCATGTTTACAAGAAGCCTCATATTTGCTTCCATTCTGATACAAAACCACTTTTAATATTTCAACAAAAAATCTCATAAACAAAAAACAGCAAACAAATCCACAGCAGCATTAATGTCCTCAGTGCTGGCATTCAGAAAAATATTTATTATTTATTCCTTTTCCTTAAACAGCAATTCAGTTTTTACTGGTTCTCAAAAGATTTAAAGATTACTCTCACTTAATACAGTACAGACTTCATAGAGCTTCATTATTCTAATTTAGATCATTCGGTAACTTGGCAACTACAGCCTGGTTCATACATAACGATTTTTTAAACTTATGAGATTTTTTATTGGTCGAGACCTCACGTGAAGATAAAAAATCAGTTTTGATCATACTGTGTGGGGTGTGCTCCGGTATCGTAATCACAGAACAACACACACGACGATGCTGTCCAGCAACTCATCTGCAACCTAGTCTTCCGAGCGTAGAAGAAGAACCATAGCAACAACCGGCAAAAAACAAAGAAGAAGAACCACAGCAACAACCACAAAACACAACACCCAGCATGGAAGAGGATATCCAGGATGAGGGAATGATGGTGATTTTGGGACTACTGTTAACAGACAAAAGCCAGAATTGAAAATAATACCAGACAGGA
This sequence comes from Melanotaenia boesemani, assembly GCF_017639745.1. Taxonomy (NCBI): domain Eukaryota; kingdom Metazoa; phylum Chordata; class Actinopteri; order Atheriniformes; family Melanotaeniidae; genus Melanotaenia; species Melanotaenia boesemani. The sequence goes on from NC_055685.1 coordinate 3,956,625, forward strand.
GACGGTGTGAACATGGACGCACGCCACTTTTTGTGCTCTTTGTACGTGAGGAATGCAGGTTTTTGGTCAGTTCTTATTCTTCTATTGTTGTTTGTTCTTTAGTTTCTGGTCTTTGCTGTTTTTGGGTCTTGTGTGTGTGTCCTGCATCCTAGGTTTATGGTCGTCGGTTTACTTCCTGCCTCCTCTCTGCTTCCTGTTACACCAGCTTCGTCTTGTGGCTCCATGTTTTCCTCCTTTCATTGGGCTGTGTTGGTTGACTTCAGTCCTTTGCTCACTTCAGTTCTGCTGCTCCCTGCATCTGCAGCTTCTTCTATGAAACCATCTTTGTTCAGCTGTCCTCTGGGTTCTGGATCTGGTCTCATCACATTACAGCACTAAGGATTTTTTCCACAGAGCAGGAACTGGTTTCTGCCTCAGGCTGGTAGTGTAAAGAAAAAGAAAGAAAGCCTGAACTTTACGCCGTACCGATGACATAACTGTGACCATGTTTTTATAAACAGGTAAAATAAGTGAACGTGTCTCCTGGTTTACGTGGACTGTTGATCCCTCATCCTGACAGGAACACCTGAAGCATCAGCTGCTGCATTATTCTCCATGTCTTCACCTCGTCTTGGCGTGGTCAGAAAGACCATGCTGACAAACCCACTGCTCATCAAGGTAACCAGAACCAGAACCTGCTTCAGGGCTGCAAATGATAGCAGTAACTTACTGATCACTTCAAATCAGAGACACATTTAAAACCACGTTAGTCCAACTAAAACAGGAGAAAATCTCATTTACCAGAGTCAGACCCTGAGAACCTAGTTTGACTTAGTCCTTCATGTGTTTCTGGTCCATGATGTAATAGATCCGGAGGTGCATCACCTCGTCTGTGATCAATACATCCAAACAGCCCAGTTCTGATGAATCAGGCACCTGAATGCATCACAGCTAGTTTCTAGGGTTTATTGCTATTAAACATGTTACCGTGGCGATGATGACAGTGTAACTGAGAACATGGAGGAGGAGCTGGTCCAGATGAAGGATTCAGAGAAACAGCATCTGTTGTCTGTAGAACTAAATCCAGGACTCTGAAGCTTTTGCTGATGTTTGCAGTCACCCCTCGGGAAGACCAAGTCCAGAGGTCTGACTGTTCCTGGTCCAGACTTCACCTATGGAATCAGCAACAGACCATGTTCAGACAGAGGCGTGGCCGAGGGTAAGACACGCCCATTTAACATCATCACACTTCATTTTAAGACACGTCTACAGCCTGAGAACGAACTGAGTCCTCTGTAGGAAGATGTCAGATATGAACAATAATTGATATGTCAGCTGAAGTTGTTCATGCACTGAGGCGAAACTTACTGTTGTTCGGGATAAAGATTTAAAGCTTCAGTGACGTCTGGTGGACAAATGAAGATATAGCGACCTCTCTGGAGCAGTTTCAGTCCAGGATTTTAATGAGGTTTCAACCCTTCAACCACAGAATAACGTCAGCCATCTTTAACCATCATGTCCTCGAGGTCTCTGGAGTCTGTAAATATGTTGACAGTTCCTCTATAAACCATATGCTGAAACACAGACATATATTATTAATTAGGATATACATTCAGCTATATGCATACCACGTCAAGGTTTCCAGGTCACTGGTTTGCTGGACATGATCATCATTGTACCTGGTACGCAGGGCTGGTCCAGCCTCGGGTGTTCTGATGGTCATTTGATGGATTCTTTAATGGCAGATTCACATTGTAAGATTTCACATGACCTACAAAGCAATAATAACGTGTGTGACACCACCTGTCTATGACCAAAGCTTCATGAGTAAAATAGTCGATGTGGAAGCAGTTGGGGTGTGATTGACCTGGTGAATCCTTACACTCGTGGGTCATCACACAGGTTGCAGCTACTTGGCAGAAAACCTGTCGATGACGTCTGAAGCTTTGAACATCACCGGTCATGTGAGTGGTGTGTTGGTACTGGATCAAACACTTGGTTTCAGGAAGAGGGACACAAGCTCCGAAGCCTTGGAATCATTTGCCCATCATTACTTATGTCATGCTTAGCTTGCACGTTAGCATTGTTGGCTGACATTAAGTGTGTTGGAGATCTCTCCTGTTTTTAATTCATCCTGTCAATGTGTTTGCACATATGGATGGATGGATGGATAGATGGATGGATGGGTGGATGGATGGATGGATGGATGTATAATGATGGATGGATGGATGGATGGATAGATGGATGGATGTATAATGATGGATGGATGGGTGGGTTGGTGAATGGATGGATGGGTGGATGGATGGATGGATGGATGGGTGGATGAATAGCAGGGTGGATGGATGGATGGATGGATGGGTGGGTGGGTGGATGGATGGGTGGATGAATAGCAGGGTGGATGGATGGATGGATGGATGGATGGATGGATGGATGGATGGGTGGATGGATGGATGGATGGATGGATGGGTGGGTGGGTGGATGGATGGGTGGGTGGGTTGGTGGATGGATGGATGGATGGATGAATAGCAGGGTGGATGGATGGATGGATGGGTGGATGGATGGATGGATGGATGGATGGATGGATGGGTAGGTGGGTGTGGGTGGCTGGATGGGTGGGTTGGTGGATGGATGGGTGGGTTGGTGGATGGATGGATGGATGAATAGCAGGGTGGATGGATGGATGGATGGATGGATGGATGGGTGGATGGATGGATGGATGGATGGACCTCCACCTCCATCACCTTAACAGTTCTAGCTCGACCTCTTTCTGGACTACCTGGTTGTATCTGGTCTCTGTAGTAGATTCAAGTGTTACAGGTGTGTCTTCTCAGGTAATCTGAGCTTCTCTGTCCTCTTTGGTATGTAGACTTTTTTCATGAGGGCTGAGAGGAGAGGCGGCTGTAGCTCAGCAGGAAGACCAGTCGTCTACCAACCAGAAAGCTGGTGGATTGATTTCACACTCCTCCTGACTACATGCCGAAGTGTCCTTGGGAAGACCCTGAACCCTATGTTTTATCCCGATGTGTCTCTCAGGGTATAAATGCAAGTGATAGAAGTAGAGTTGTATATACAGTATATACAGGTATAACAATAGAAGTGCTGTAAGAGTGACCGGATGAATGTGACGTAGTGTTAAAGCAGTCTGAGTGGACCACAGGACTAGAAAAGGGCTGTATAAGTACAGTCCTTTTACCACTGGACATCAGAGTTCTGTGTGTTCTACTTCTATGTTAGTCTTAGCTCCAACAACAAAAGTCATGCTTTCTACAAGCTGACCACTGTTCCTGGTCCAGGGTCAGGCCAGAACCAGTTCTAGACATATGTAGACTGTTAGTGATGGTCCACATAAGAATAGAAAAAGGATTTTGTGTGTGTATGTGTGTGTGTCAGCTGTCAGAGTGTGTTTGTGGGAAGAAAACATGCCTTCAGTCAACAATCACTGCTGTCAGTCACATGTCAAACACGTGTGTGTGTGTTGTTAAACTGACACACCAGTTTTATCTTGACAGTTTTCTTATCTGTCAATCACACACACACACTCACACACACACACACACACACACACACTTGTAGAAAACTTACCAAGACTCTGGAATGAGTAAAAGTATATAAGGTTTATTTACAGGAGAAGTATTGAATAAAGAATTACTTGTAAGTAAAGAGAGTGGTCGTCCCAACTCGCGTGAAATCGGGAGCATCCTCCGGTTCCAGTTCTGGAGTCTGAATGTCCCTCCTAGAGCCTCCTTCAGTTCTGGTCCTACAGCCTCCTCCGGTTCCAGTTCTGGAGTCTGAATGTCCCTCCTAGAGCCTCCTCCAGTTCTGGTCCTAGAGCCTCCTCCGGTTCCAGTTCTGGAGTCTGAATGTTCCTCCTAGAGCCTCCTCCGGTTCCAGATCTGGAGTCTGAATGTCCCTCCTAGAGCCTCCTCCAGTTCTGGTCCTAGAGCCTCCTCCGGTTCCAGTCCTGGAGTCTGAATGTCCCTCTTAGAGCCTCCTCCAGTTCCGGTCCTAGAGCCTCCTCCGGTTCCAGTCCGAGAGCCTCCTCCAGTTCCAGTCCTGGAGCCTGAATGTCCCTCCTAGAGCCTCCTTCAGTTCTGGTCCTAGAGCCTCCTCCGGTTCCAGTTCTGGAGTCTGAATGTCCCTCCTAGATCCTCCTCCAGTTCTGGTCCTAGAGCCTCCTCCGGTTCCAGTCCTGGAGTCTGAATGTCCCTCCTAGAACCTCCTCCGGTTCCAGTCCTGGAGTCTGAATGTCCCTCCTAGAGCCTTCTCCGGTTCCAGTCCTAGAGTCTGAATGTCCCTCCTAGAGCCTCCTCCAGTCCTTGTCCTAGAGCCTCATCCGGTTCCAGTCCTGGAATCTCAGGGAACCCTAACCCCCTTTGGACCGAGGGAGGGATGGGTGTTTCAGATCTGTACAAATGGAAAGATATCAGGACAGTTTATCTGAATCGTTTTACACTCATTTTCTCTGTTTCTAGTCTTCCTGAAACCATCAGTCCGGTAGACTGAACACACCGATCCAGTCCTTCAACCACTCCATAGATGTTCAGTTACACCTGGATAGTACGACCGCTGGCCCGGTGGCTCGGCCGGGTTTCAGTAAAAACTTTAAATGAAGGATGTTGGTGAATGAGTGAGTTCAGGTTTTACTGAGCAGTCGGAGAATCACTGGTTTACAGCTGGAGGGTCTGAAAGAAGACAGTCTAAGTCAGACATGCTGGTTTCACTGAACGTTCAGGGTTCAGGTCCTTCGGGTCCCTGGATCAGAGTTCTGTAACTGAACGGTATCATTCCTTGAGTTTTCAGCGCTGTCAAGCTGGAAGGTCCAGCCCACACATGAAGAGTCTGCTCAGAGTGTAGACTTTGTGTCTCTGAACCGGGAAGCAGTGATGGCTGGTCTGGTGACATCCAAAGAGATGAGACAGTACCGGGTCCAGAAGGCCACCGAGCAGATCCAGGCACCCAGACATCGCCCGGGCAGGACTCCACAGCACCCGGCCCCGGTACCTGATATCACCTTTGGAGTCAGAAGCAGGTAAGAAAACTTATCAGTGATCGGTGACTGATGGAACCGATCAGTGATTGATGGATGAGTATCGTGTCTTCAGGAAGCCTTCACCAATATCCGGCCTCCTCTCTCATGAGTACGGTCGCCGCTGGCTGGACGCCAAGCTGAGGAGGGAACGTCTGACCCAGGAGCAGAAGGTGTGAGAGAGACGGCGAAGCCCCAACACTCGCAGTGTGTGTGTGTGTGAGGTGTGTTTAGTAGTGATGCGCGGGTCGGGTTTTTTTCCGACCCGCGGGTCCCGCTCTTTTAAAAAAATTGGACCGCACCAAACCGCCCCGCACCTCCGCTTCTATTTTTTTAACCCGACCCGACCCGACCCGCCCCATTAAAACACATGTTATGATATTGACGAATGCTTTTATTTAGTCTGAGAAAGGTGCATATGGTCTCCTAAATTGGCACTGGAAACTGGCAACACAAAATGTATTTTCATTTGAACGTTAAGCCTATAAACATAAATAGGCAAATAAAGTGTTTTAAAGCGTTTAAGTGTTATAAAGCACATAGCCAATGCTGCTGCTGTTGTCTGAACTGATTACCTCGTTGAACCTGTCCCAAACCTGTGATTTAGCCATTTGACCCTCTTTCTTCTTTTTAAGGACGTAAACTCCCGAACGAATGTTATTCAACACTTCTTCTTCCATGTTTTGTTGCTTATCTGCTTGGCGCTTTCTGCACGTAGCCTGCGTAGCCTACTACGCGCCTACGTGGACATTACGTTACAAAACGTGACCTGTGTTTAAATAACTGATAAATATTTTGTCTTACATATTATAGTAACAAAATGTAGACACTGATTAAGGTCTTTATTTTCAGTTTGACAAAAAATAAAATTAATAGATAGAACTAGATATTTCAGAATAGTAAACCACACCAACCCGCCCCGCAGTGAAGCGAAAATTCTTTGACCCGCCCCAACCCGACCCGCGGGTAACCCGCGGGACCCGCGGGTTAGGAGGCGGCCCGCGCATCACTAGTGTTTAGCACATCACGGGACCCTTTTTTAGGGTCGGTCCCTAAAAGGTGAACCAGGTGAAAGTCAGTTTATTGTCAGAAGATAACATTTCAGATTTTGAACTGGAAACAAACTGATGTAAACTAATAACTAGTGGTGCTTCTGTGACCAGCAAACTGCCTTTAATATGATCTGATCTGATTTTATAAAGATGACCAGGACTCAAAATATTCAATTTGAGATTTTTATTCAAAGCCTTAACTACATGATTGGATTATCTTTTCAACCTGATGCTTATTATTCTGTTTCTTCAAAAATAAGATCATAATATCAATAATAATCATCTTATAGACCAGGAAATTTGAACATTAAAGCTGTGAGTAACAATTAAAGCTGCAAGCAGCCATGAAGGCCCTCGCACCTCCAGCGCCGCCCATTCCTTAGCAGGGTAGGAAAAATTTGGTGAGTTTTCGAGCATGTTCAGGTCACCAAAAATGCCATTTACTTTTGAGGAGAATAATAAGAATACAGAATAACATGCAGCAGATGCAACAGGCCTTCGCTCCACCTTCGGTGCTCGGGCCCAAATAGAGTAAAAGTAGATAAATGGTAGTAAAAAACTGGAAAAATACCATATTAAAAATAAAGAATTTACAATTCTAGAACATTGTGTGCAGCAGCCTATTATTTTTAATAACAGAATAAAAAATGTAAAAACATCCCAGATGGCTGAGATCTGAATATAACAAAATAAATTAATAAAACCTCCAACTGAGCTCAAATTTACAAAATATCTCCATCCTGAAATAATTTTGGTGGGCTAACAGGTGGCGATAGCATAAACACTGACATGTACAAATACTAGAGAAGAATATTCTGAGCATGCTCAGAGAGCTGATTCTCATTGGGTGGTGACATCACAACTTGAGATCAAGGACTACTCCACCACAGAGACCCCAGAAACACCCGTCAGGTGGATCATAAAGTCCATGTCTGAGGACAGGTGAACTGTAGTCCTAGTGATGGAAACGTGTTTTCAGGTTAAACCAGGTCCGGTGGTGGAAACCAGGACCAGCCTGCTGCGAAGGGGCAGATCTGTGCCAGCCTCGACAACACCCAGACAGTCTCGCTTCACACAGGTAAGGCTAACACCTGAACGTAAACACACACCTGTACAGCAGGCTCCCAGAGACACGTCTTCTACTCCAGATGACCTTATACAGGATGATCATGTGATGTCACCGTGGCTTTGTCCGCCATGTTGGGGGAACCTGGCTACTGTCTCCATCTTCCAGGCCTGTACACAGTTTATCCAGGACTCTGCTCTCCCTGCAGGTGGCGCCGGCTCTGGACACGTTTCGTGATCAGGAGGCTCGTTGGAGGGCCCTGAGGGCTCGGCCCAGCAGAGGACCTCAGGGTGTGGGGACAGATGCTCTGGACTGACCTCACAAAGAAATAAAAACCAAAAACATGAAGTTTCTGCAGGAGGGTGCTCTGTTGTTGCATCTGTAGCTTTTCTTCTTTCAGAAACTGTTCAGAGGAGTCCCTCAGGGCTCCACACGGTGGTCCAGTTTCCACCACTGGTCTGCAGCTTCCAGACAACTTTCAGTGTAATTAAATCCAGACTCATTCATCAACAGCAACCTGACTTCAGCGCGTCCAGGAAACAGTAAAGATGAGGCTTGGCAGAGACGTTATTCAGCCCAGGATGGGCTTTACAAGCTCCAGTTTTATCCACAAAACAGATAAAACACAGTAAAATGCATAAAGAAATAAACATTAAGTCCAGGACAAAGCAGCCTGCAGACCACCAACACCTTCCACCCTTTGACTGCAGGGATGTTAGCCTCCAGGAAATCACTGTTTATTTGTTGAAGACATAAAGACCTCTCATTGATGAAACCTTGACCTGTCCTCTAGCGCCACCATCAGGCTTTAAATGAGAATAAATTTATCTTAAAAAATGATTGACAGCAGGCTGCTCATCCTCGGTGTTCCAGCGTTCCAGCTCCAGCTGCTTTCCCAATTTGTCCCGCCCCTGTGATGAAGAGGAGGGGAGTTAGTAGGGCTGTAGAAACAGCGTCTCAGTGCGACCACAGCACAGTGAGATACTAAAGCAAAGATTACTGAACATGTTTCTATCAGAGGGGGCGGGGCTACAGGACCGCAAAGGCTCATGGGAAATTGAACCTTCTGTGATTGATATGCTATAAATTTGAGTTGTGATTTTACTTCCTGTGTTTACATGTAGACAGTAGCTCTGTTTACTGGAACAAATAAGCTGCAGTCCCGGTCTGCTTCCGCCATTTTTCAAGTCTTTCCTGAAACGCATGTCACCTCCATGTGGTCCGAGCAGCTGGACCGGGAGTGTGGTAGGACGGCAGCGGTGAAGGAGGCCGCCTCCACCTCAGAGTCCAACCTGCACCGGGGCAGGGTGATGATTACGTCCTAATGCTCTGTCTCCGTGCTGCAGGCTGTGGATCGGGACTCCTGCGTTAGTCTTAGTCTGAAATGAGTTTTGGATTAAAATCTGGAGCAAGTCGAGTCTTTACTTTCCATGAACCTGAGTCGATGTGATTCAGACTAAACTGAGTTAAACCGGCAGAGGCCTGTCTGTGTTCGTACAACTTCACCTGTTCAGTGTCAGCAGGGGTAAAAGCACATTTTCTAGTAAACTCAAGTAATCCAGGATCACAATCAGTTCTGTCCTTGTTGCTAGTCCAGTCCAGTTTTCATGTCTCTCAGGTCAGCCTGTACCAGCTCCATGCAGGCAGCCTGGCTCTGGGTGAGGTCTGGGCCTCCTAAAATCCACAAACATCTCCTTGGTGTTGCAGGTGGTTGGACTTTGACCAGACAGGATCAGTTTCCTGTATGTCTCCTCCTCCACCAGCCAGAGAACTTTTAAAAAGAAGCTGAAGAGGGACAGAGAAGACTCTTCTAAGTACCTGGGTGTTCACCTGGACCATAAACTGGACTGGACTCACACCACGGACCACTGTACCGGAAGGGTCAGAGCAGGTCTATCTTCTGAGGAGACAGCGGTCTTTTGGAGTGAAGGGGGACTCCTGAGGACCTTCTCTGACTCTGTGGTGGATCAGCCATCCTGTACGGTGTGGTCTGCTGGAGCAGCAGCATCACAGAGAAGGAGAAGCTGGACCAAGTCCTCAGGAAGTCCAGATATATATATATATATCTATATATATATATATATATATATATATATATATATATATATATATATATATATATATATATATATATATATATATATATAGATATATAATGTGTTTTATTGACTCCATATTAATTTTTCATATGTGTATTTTACTTACTTATTATGTACGTACTATTTTATGTTTATGGTTCTTATTCTTTTTCGGTCTATTTTTATTGTGTTTTAACTTTTTAACTCCAGTGTTTTTCTCTCTGGGATCCTCCACATCGGGACGATGTGTACTCGGTCTGCAGGTCATTGCCGTGGAGATGGCCCTGGTCGTGTGGACGGAGGGGGGGGGTCCTGGCTGTGGGTCACGGACTGCTGGCCCGGTTGTGACCCGAGACAGCCCGAACTACGAGCCGAACCTTTCCGACCCGGACCGGATGAAGAGCATCAGGAAAAGAGCAGCGATAGCAGAGGTAAAATTAAAGATATTTAAACAGATCTAAATATGAAATGTTTTAAGCTGAAGAAAAACTTTTTATTTATTCTGAAGAAGAAAATGTTTCATTTCTGACACTGAGGAAGTTACAGGAAAAATAATAAAATAAACGTTTTAATAATTATAAATTCAAATGATTTGAGTCTCTGAACGTTTTTCATAAATTAATCCACTTTCATGTTCCCGCTGGTTTTAATAAGGTTGCTTCTTATTAATTATTGATCAGAAAATGAACCAACTGAAGCTTTTTGTTCATATTCAAAACAAACTAAAGCCACACACACACACACACACACACACACACACACACACACACACACACACACACACACACACACACACACACACACACACACACAAACACACATCCTCCTACTACCAGCTAAACCAGTACCCCCTGGAGAATCATTTTTCAGCCCAGTACCCCGTAAACCAGAGGTGCCAGTTTACATTACAGTTCAGGCGACACATACTTAATCTCCAGTAAAATAACATAAATAATAAAAACTTCTCTGTTTTATTACAAAGATGTTTACATTTAATTAGATAAACTTTTAGAAAATATTACAAGCAACCGGAAGTTTCTGGAGAAAAATGAGTGAAGTTTTGAGGTAATTTTTTACTCAGTTTATTATTTACATAAATTTGTTATTTATTTGTACATTTAATTTTTTATTTATATGGTTTGATATTGTATTATATGTATTTTATACATAACAATTTTCCTTTATAGTATATATTTATATTTTTATTTAAAAATATATTCACATTTTTATACTTTTTTATTTTAAAATGATAACATTATTCAATTTTATATATTTTTAATAGAATTAACTTCCTAGATATGTTTTATTATACACATGATATTTTCATTTTATATTTTCATCTGTATATTTCTGTGACTTATTTTAGTTATTTATTTTTTATTTTTATTTAGATATTTTCTAAGATAGAATTTAGATAAATTTACACATTCATATATTTATTAATTTATGTGTTTATTACAGCTTTCAGATCACCATAGACCTACAACACCACCAAATATTTAATACCAGGTATCTGGAAGTGAAAAATAGATCGTTTTAAATTATGATCCGAATAACTCTTCAAGATCTAGAAGTTATTTTTAATGTACATACGTGCTCATTTCCACATGTGTAGTAAAACCTGACCACCTGAACTGAATCCCTAAATATCTTTGTGTCTGCATTGTCCTCTATTAGGAGCTATCTAATTGTTAAATAGTTTTCTTTAACCCATAAGAGCCCGACATGACATATTTGTTACATACACTTTCTGAGACATTTTGTTTACATTTATGGTATAAACTTTGCTCAAAATCCTGTTGAACACAATCTGATACTTGTCTTCTGTCCCCTATACCCAGAAGCAGAAAACCATATTATAAATTTTTTAATGTATCACATGGTAATAAAAGGTAGATGCCCCCATTACATTTTGTTAAAGGGCCAAATAAAGACCTCCTTTTAAAAAAAAAAAAAAAAAAAGAGAGAGAGATTTTTCTTACCATTTTTTCATGGGTCAGGCCTTGGAGGGTAATAGTTGTTTTGCTGATGAAAGTGCTGTGTCTGGTGGAGTACCACAGGGGAGTTGTTTAGGACCCTTATTGTTTACTGTTTTTACCAATGACCCACCACTTGTTCTGAGAAATGTCACAGTTAGACTTGCCACCAGTCTTATAACTTCTAATCTTGGATTTTATTAACTTGCTGTGTATTTTTTGTTTTACTTTGTTTTAGTGACTGCATGTTATTGGTTTTATGGTTCCGCATGGATTGTTTTGCAGTGATTTCTTTCTATTTGGTTTTATTACCATTTTCAGCAAGTTGTGGTTCATAACAGTGAACGCAATTACTAAAGTGCTGGTATCCGATGAACCTCACACTGTGGCGTGACAGAAAGACAAAAATAGGAATGTTTCCTGATGACTCAACCTTACGTCTGCACTAACAATCAGTGAATTAAAACGAATATTTAAAAGAAGTTGTAAACAGGGCAAAACACAACAAACTTGTTTTGAAGGTATTTATAAACCCAGTGCAAGAGACTAAGCTGCTGGGAGTCATCACAGATGAAAAACCTTCATAGAAAACATATATAAATAAAATTGTTAATAAAATGGGAAGTGGCGTTTCTGTCAGTAGAAGATGCAGGGCACATTTGCCACTAAAATCAGTGAAATTAATAATACACGCTTTAATTTTGTCAAATCTTGACTACTGCCCAGTTATCTGGTCTAACGCCACAGCAGACATGATCAATAAACTTCAAAGAGTGCATAATAGAGCAGCTCGCCTTGTGCTTGGTTGTGATTTTAGAACAAATGTATTTAAAATGCATAGAAATCTCAACAGGTTAATGGTAAAAGAAAGATTCCTTTGTTCATTACTAATATAAGAAATGTATGCACATAAAAAACCCTGCTTATTCTATACAAATAACTGTTTCAGTTCAGAAAGTCACATTTAAAGCACAAGACATGGTGTCAGAGGTAAATTTTCACTGCCAAAGATAAATAACGCTATAACAAAAATAAAGTAAATCAACATCTTTTAAATGGATACATATAACATTTATTTAACTATTATTTAATACATAATAAATTATATAATATGATTACATATTTTAGTAAAACTGGCCATTAGTTAAAGTTATATCTATAGATTGAATTTGTTGATGCTATTTTTTAGAATATATGAATATGCATTGTTTTGACTTATATTTGAGTGTTTAACAGGATTACCTTTTATTTTGTTTTATTTTATTTTTCTGTGGTACATCTTTATGTTTGCGTTTCATTGTTGTTGTACATTTTATGTGTCGGCTGCGGTTTTGCTGCAGCTAATGGGGATTTAAAAATAAAACAAACGTGTACCTCCCCCATATAAGAAAAACTTCTTCAGACTCTAATTTGACTTTAGATTGGCGTTTAATAGATTAGCCTCTAACTCAGTCCTGTGATGGACTGGAAGCTCGTCTCTTTGCCGCCAGCTTTACACTGTAAGATATAACATATGTTTAGTGGATTAAAAGTAACTTTAATTGTTGTTGTTAATGGAATAGTTGTTATTAACATTCATCCTAAATAAGTTGGATAAACATTAGAGTGCAAAATGTTGAATAAATTTATGTATTTAAGTAGAATCGATGTAATTAAGATGAGTTCATGAAACATGGTGGGAGTGGAGAGATGGGGTTTCCTACAACAAGATAAAGAAACTTTGCACTTCTGCTTTGGCAGCTAAGTTAAAGCTGAAATCACCCAGGACTTATTAAAAGTACTTTTTTTATTTTATTTATTTGGCTGACCAATAATTCAAATAACAGAAAAGGTTTTTAATAATTTTATAAATTAAAAATAAGCTATAATATAATGCCAGTTTTCCAGTCATTCAACCTAAAATGTCTGAAGTTTAGTTTTCGTCTTGTGCTAAATAATAATTATTTATTTAGGAATAATGAAATGTTAGATAAATAAACAGCATCTAATCTCATTCTCGATGATCTCTCCTCGTGTGAGGAAACCAGTTTGTAGCAAAAGTAAAGTTTAAAGTTTTTTTAGCTTTAGTAAAAAGCTCTTGTTGGTTTTAGGGAAAGAGAAAAAAGTTAGATCGACTAAACTGAAACATCTTAAACGTGACCCACTGTTGAATTGATCAGATATTAAAATAACCTGAATTTCTTGACAGCAAATCTTTTAGTTTTTGTTTAAATGACTAAAATTTACAATAAAGGAAAAATAAAAAAGAAAAGTAAAAGAATTAAAAGCATTTAGTCATTTTTCTTGTTGTAGTTTAGAGCTGCAGCAGCAAAGCATTTAAGCACTAAGCCCATCATTCTTCTTCTGTTTGTCTTTGTTTCTCTCTTTTTCACCCAGGGGCCCCTGGGGTCCCTAAAAGTCAATTAGGAGTGTCTGACAGAAACACGGAGCTAAATGCTTTTCTCCACGCTGGTTGAATCCGGTTTCTTCACTCTCTGACAGGTGGCATTCATCCCATCAGAGCGCCACTGGCCTCAGAGCCCCCACAGCACAGCAATACAAGACAAGGAGGGGGCCCACAAATAATGAGGTGCTGGGGTGGATACATAATACAGGGCCCTATATTCATGAGCTAATACACCCGATACAACCCTAACCTATCACCACCCCCAAACCTCCAACTTTTCTTTTGTATTGCGGCTGTTTAAAAGACTATTAGTGCTGCTGCTTAAAATGGATGGTGTGTGTGTGTGTGTGTGTGTGTATGTGTGTGTGTGTGTGTGTGTGTGTGTGTGTGTGTGCGTGCATATAATCTGTTTTGTATGATATCAATAGCTACAGAAGCATCTCTCATGGACGAGTCTTCCTCTGTAAACACACCCAGATAGTTTTATAGAAAAATATTAAACTGGATTAAATAAACAGGATTTTCTTTCAACACCCAAACTTTTTAACCTTAAAAAACAAAAACAACGACAAAAAAAACAAAACAAAAAGCTGATGTTAAAATTTATTTTTGTCATTCAAAATCGAATCAAATTGTATTTATAAAACACTTTTCATACAAAAAGTAGCACAAAGTGCTTTACATAAAAAAAAAAAAACAATAAATAAACAAATTTTGGCACATTAAAAATAAGTTTTCACACACCCTAATATAAAAACACACAGATTGTATATAAAAGATGGGCGGAGCCTCTGTGGCGTCACCCGTAGGTTTCTGAAGAGCAAAAGTGAAGCTCGTTGGGCATTCCCACTGTCGCCATCTTGGCAGCGTCACACGTGCCGTTAGTCCCAGAAAATCCAAAAATGGGCAAAGAAGTGGAGCTGAGAGGGGGACTGTGAAGGTGGGGGTGGATGATTGACACCAATCAAACTCCGAGCTGCCTGTAGAGCTAACCAAGATAACCCGGAGCTATAACCAGCTAACGGAGGTAGGTGGGCTAAAGCTAAGGCGCGCGTTAGTTGGCCGAAGACTGTGGTTGTGCTGCACTCTCCCTCTTTCTGCAGATATTGGATACCTGTCAATTAAAAGGACACGCCCCTAATTATGTGGAATTTCAAGATTAAATAACATCTAAACGGATGAATTAGAAAAAAAATTCACCCCCCTCACAGTTGTCATGACCTATTAATCCAAAAATAAACATGTTTATTTCTGCTGTGAAGTTGGTCTTTTTAACATGGGAATCTGTGGGGATTTGTTCTGTTTTGGAGCCAGCCAGTGTGAATCCATTCTTAATAACATAAATGATATGATAAAGTATGCTGTTAAAATAAACAGGTGATCACTTTTTCTAATTTTATTAGCAAAGCATCCACTTTTAGCTCCTGTAGGTGTCTTGTATGTAGGAGTGAATTATGTAACGTGATGTGAAAATGGTGAATTTGGACACGAACACTGACCTCTGAACTGCTAACACTCAAACAGGATGGATAGGTGGAGACAGGGGTTGAGCTGACGGATATCATTGTTCTGGACTTAAGAAAAGGCTATGCACAGACGGTGCTTCAACTCTCTGCCTCCTCCCCAGGTGAACACGCCCTCCCTGCTTTTTATTCTCTTCGGTTATAACGGACGCCTTGTCAGTTTCCAGCCCACATCTCTGCTCTCATTCCGATTCATGGTCACTCTGATCCACCATTGTTCCCAGTCAGACTCTGCTCATCATGAATAGCCAATAAAAAGCCCACTGCTCCACGGTGAATCTAAGTTAAAGAAAAGGTGCTCAGAGCAGCAGTGATGGCTTCCATACAGCTCCAAACGTGGAAACCATCTGTTCACTCTGCCCCCTGCTTGCCATGTGAATAGGATAATTGAGTGTTATAGAGAGCAAAGAATAGATCCCTCTGCTGCTGATTTGTATTCTTTAGAAAGAGCCAGGGGTTTCACACCACATCTGCCCCTCAGCTCCATGCAGTCCTTTTCACTTTGCCATCAATTACCACACTCAATTAAGTCCTCATAATCCTTTTAGCGACACACAAGGGCTCCGTCGAACACCACGCCTGCCATGGAGAAGTGGCAACAAATGAGACTTTAGTGACTGTTGTTTTTTGGGGGAGGAGAGGGAGGAGAAACTACAGAGTGATGGCAGCAAGAGTCCTTCAATACTTGATAAGAAGAGCTTATAGTTGAGAAGCTGCTGCAGCTGGCAGTAAACATGAGCTCTTTTTCACAGGAGTGTTAGGATTAATGAAAGGTGGTCAGACCTGAGGAGGTCTGTGGACAGGAACCCTGAATATGGACTAAATGCTGGTGTTACTGCTAATGCAAGCAGTCCTACATGAGTCTGGAGAGATTTAGAAGATTAAAGTTAAACCAGTGCAGTCACAGCAACACCAAATTAGTTCTGTGCCCCCAACAAACTCAAAGAAAACTTTTAGTAAAACAGAATCCATCCACCAAAGGAGTAATCTTTCTAATTCTGCATTATTTCAGCAATAAAACTAATAGCCGCACAACTGAATCTTGCCACCCTCTAACGATGGCTAGTTCAGCATCTGGCTTGCATCCTACCTCCTCTCTAAGCTCTTTCCAGTCCTCTGATGGCGTCCTCTTGCGTTTCTTTGATGAATCAGCCATGATGCTCATTCAAACTGCCGGTGTGTTGGTATCCAGTTACTGGTGCGTGATGCGGTGCCATTTTTTTTTTTTTTTACCCTGTCCTGTCCAGCATCCTAACATACAGAACGGTGGTCTGTGTGCCATATTTTGCTTGACAGATTTGCTCTACCAAGGGAGACATGTTATATACATGGCTGCCCTTGATATTTTTATTATTTTTATTGTAATCTTATTTTCTTTAGTCTTTATATGTCAGTGCCGAACCTGACAGGGAGATAGAGGAAGAGAGAGAGAAAAAAAAGGGAGAAAAGGACAGGATTAAAATGTGGAAATAACAGTTGTCTATGCTGCCCAGAACATATCACAAAAAAAACAACAACATAAACTACCACAGTACTACATGATACCGAAAGAAAGATAGAATGATGTGATATAAAAAATTACAATAGTCATCAAACGTACCTGCAGATGAACGTACCAACACACAAACATCAGCTACATCTAGTGAGAAGCGGCTGGAGAGACGAGCACTTTTGTGAGCATGCACGTGTTAACATGCATGTGTGGCCATGCAACAGGGAGGAAATGTGTACCCGCAAGGGGGCCGTGATCACGCCGCACCCCGAAGCATCAGCGGGGGACGGGGGGAGCCCGAGGCCCCAAAGGCCAAGCAGATCCACAGAGTACCAAGCCCGGGACAGCCAAAGCAGACAGAGCAGCGGCCCACCCGGACCAGAGCAGAGGGGCCCCTCAGACCGGAACCCCCGGCGCGACGGGGCAGGGGCACCGGGCAGCCCAGGGCGATGGCGAGCAGGCCCAGCGGGCGCCGGGCGCTGCGGTGCAGGCCGCATGGAGGGCAGGCGCCCCACAGGCCCAAGGGCCACCCTTTCCCCCCAACAAAGCCCCACCCAGGAACCCGACAGGGCCCGACCACCCCAGGCAAAACCACCGTGGGCCACGCCAACCCAACACCAAGGCTAGGCACCCCAGGGATAAGAACATGTCCGCAGCCCCCCCCCCCCCCCCCCCCCCAAAAAAAAAAAAAAAACCCTCTTTACCCCAACCCTTACCCATTCACACCTGGTGGGCCCCAGACCCGACCCTCTCCACATACACACACCCACACAACCACATACATTCTCCCTGGGGTCTCACCAGCCCCCCGATGCGGCACCAAGGGCAGCCCCCAGGGCAGATGGCGCCCAGTAGCACCCCGCACAGGACTCCAGGCAGGCACCGAACCTCCACCCCCCGCAGCCCCGAGTGCATCCCGGGACACGAGGGTGTAGGAAGACCCCGGCCCCCCTGCCAAAACACAGTTTTCATGTGATGCTAAAAAAAGTTGTAAAGTCTCTCAGACTCCGGATGTTGCAGGACAATGGCTTCAGGTGTGAACATATTAAATGCTATTAACACGAGTCAGAAATGCATATTTTTAAGGTCAGATGTTTTGATGGTGCTACTTTAAAATGAGAGAATTAAAAGAGAAAAGTGGTGGGGTCTCTGTTCCTTAAGGCCCTGGATGCTGTAGGGCTGTCTTGGTTGACACACCTCTGCAGCATCAAGTGGACATCGGGTACAGTTCCCCTGGACTGGCAGACTGGGTGGTGGTCTCCCACTTCAAAAATTGTTCCGGAGGGTGTGCTCCAACTACAGGGGGATCACACTCCTCAGCCTTTCCTGGTAAGGTCTATTCAGGGGTGCTGGAGAGGAGGGTCCGTTGGATAGTCAAACCTCGGACTGAGGAGGAACAGTGTGGTTTTTGTCCCAGTTGTGGAATAGCGGACCAGCTCTACACCCTCTTCAGGGTCTTCTACAGTCATTTAGCCGACGCTTTTATCCAAAGTGACTTACATTTGAGAGTAAGAACAACACAAGCAAGAATTCAAACAAGATGGGACATCATAATTAAGTTGTAATCAGACTGCTGTGAGTCCAGATGGACCCAGGTGCTGTCATGTAGTGCTAGAGGCAGTGCATATAATTTTTTTTTTTTTTTTTTTTTTTTTTATAGTTTTTGTAAGTCATTTTGTTTAAGTAAAAACATTACGATTTCATCAATATCAACTTGGGTATAAGTGCACGACTTCATCACACAATATCGTCTTGGGCATAAGTGCACACAGCTTATTCAGTACTTGGTTGAGCCAAAGAGCTGGACAAATCTTTCTAACTAAGATTGGAGGGGGCATGGGAATTCTCTCAACCAGTCTACATGCGCTTTGTGGACTTGGAGAAAGTGTTTGACTGTCCCCCCCCGGGGACTCGAGTTAGGTGTGCTCTGGGAGTATGGACTTCCCTGTACAACCAAAGCAGTAAATCAGATTCGATTCCAGTGATGGTTGAACTCAGCCAAGGCTGCCCTTTGTCACCGATTCTGTTCATAACTTTTATGGACAGAATTTCAAGGTGCAGCCGAGGTGTTGAGGCGATCTCAGGATTGGATCTCTGCTTTTTGCAGATGATGTGATGTTCAACTCTAGCTGGAGCCATTTGCAGCCGAATGTGAAGCGGCTGACATGAGAATCACCATCCCCAAATCCAAGATCATGGTCCTCAGCTGGAAAAGGTGGAGTCTTTTCTCCAGGTCGGGAATGAGATCCTGCCCCAAGTGGAGGAGTTCAAGCATCTCAGGGTCTTGTTCACGAGTGAGGGAAGGATGGAGTGGGAGACCTACAGGTGGATCAGTGCTGCGTCTGCATCGGTCTTTCGTGGGGAAGAAGGAGCTGAGCCAAAAGGCATAGCTCTTGGTTTACTGGTCAGTCTACGTTCCTACCCCCACCTATGGTTATGAGCTGTGGGTAGTGACCGAAATAAAACAAGATTGCGAATACAAATGGGAGTTACAAGAGTTTTCTCTGCAGGGTGACCAGGGGATGCCTCAGGATCCCCCCGGATGAGCTGGTCAATTTGTGATGTCACAAAGGGAAAGATCTCAGACTCTGCCTTTTGAGCACACCTTTGCTAAAAAGTGGAGCAAGAAAGTGAGAGAAGTGACAGAATTTTCTAATTATTGGGCCTCATACACAGGCTATGAGGACACATATGACCTTTAGAAAGTGAATTTTGCATAATGTGGGATCTTTAAAATCTCAGACCTGATCAGTTTTTCAAAGATTTTCATCAGTACTGAGATCAGAGCTACTAGTCATTTAGATCCGTGGTTCCCAACCTTGGCTCCCCCCAACGAGCACAGGGGGTCCCCAAAGCTTTGAACATTAATGTCTACATGTTGTCCCTATTAAAAAAACAAAAAAAAAAAAACGGTAAGGCTATGTGTTGTTAATTTAACTTTGGCTTTGTCAAAGGACAGGACTAAGCCACAATACATCATTTATTGTGAGGATCTCACTTTTGAAAGCATAAAACCAAACATGATTTTTAGCACGGGGTGGAGCAGGGGGACCATGGCTTTTTAGTACTTGCATGAAAGGGGCCCTCAAGGAAAATGTGTTGGGAACCACTGATTTAGATTTTTACAAGTGTTTACAGAGTTTTGGAGCTCTCAGATGCAGTATCATTTTATAACTTATATAAGAGAGAACAGTCAGAAGCATGCATCCTGAGACATCATTGTTTTGTTTCCATCTAGTGTTCAAAATTATTAGTTTGTTTAAAGGCTGAACTTACGCACAACTTCCAGGGAAATTTTAACACACTGCATTAAAGCGCTATAATTGGTTTTATGGATCGCCTCTTGTAGCCATAATTGTTCATTACTCCATAAAAGAGGCAGAGTCTGTCCAGATGGTTCATTAGAGTGCAGAGTGTTGCAGCACAACATGTAAAACAAGGATGAATCTTCACAGAGAAAAGCACATTCCTGCAGGGGAGAGACTCCAAAGTTTTATATGATATTTCCCATAATTCACCTGGAAATCCACCAGCACCAACACATGGAATATATTCAGACTAGTCCATCTAAAAACACATAAAATGCTGTGTACTGTATTTAGAATTTTGCTGACCACTGAAAATGCTTACACTAGAACCCACATACACTGTTTCACACATACATAAAGGGAGAACTTCTTAGTCTGTAATCTGTTTTAGCCTGTGAAGAATCAGTGTGCAGTGCATGGTATTTACTGTATATTCATTGAGGCCAAGAAACTATTTTTATTTGTAATAGCTGTAAAAATTCAGTTTTCCTTTATACTACACTTCAGATTTAGGAAAAAGTGAGTTTAGGTAGCCTTCATTAAATGATAATAGTAACCTGATTCTGGTCTATAAAGCTTTGAATTGTTTAGGACCAAAATACATCAGTGACCTCTTGACCCAGTATGAACCTAACAGAACCCTCAGGTCATCTGGATGCGGTCTCTTATCAGTACCCAGAATCAGAACCAGACATGCAGAAGCTGCATTCAGCTTCTATGCTCCACATGTCTGGAACAAACTTCCAGAAAGCCTCAGATCAGCCGAAATGCTTAGTTTATTTAAATCCAGGTGAAAGACCCACCTGTTCTCTGCTGCATTTCAATAGTTTTTATTTAAAAGTCCAAATCTGCACTGCTTTTTTAAGCTTGAGATTTTAAACTTGTTTTAATAGTTTTAATACTTTTTTTAAATTGTAATACCTTTCTCATTTGTTTTGATTTTAAAGTTTAGGTTTTTAATTTTCTGATGTTTTAATGTGCCTGTAAAGCACTTTAAATCACCCCGTACCTGAATTTTGCTAAACAGACAAACTTGCCTTTCCTAGTAGATTTAAAGTGTTCATGACACAATTTTGACATTTTTGCCATGTTTTATTAACACAGAGTCATTTCTGATGATCTATAAGAGTTACAGGCATGCATGCATTAAATAGTTATAACCTCAAAATGACCGTCTTTGGGGAAAATTTGGCGGTGGCACTGCTCACCGACTGAGGAAGAAGGCGGAAGTGACGCTAGCGTGAGAAGGCCTGGAGGCTCTGCTGACAGGAAGTCAAGTAGCTTTATAGCAGACAGTTTCTAAGTTTTTATTAGTTTTTCCAATGAACAGTTATGGCTATGCCTTCACGTTGTATTGCAGGTTGAGCTTACTTGTTTATAAATGTCGTAATGGTCTTGGGCCTTCTTATTTATCTGACTTGTTTTCAAATTATGAGCCCTCGCGGACCCTGAGGTCCTCTGGTACCGGCCTTTTAACTATTCCCAAAGTTAGATCTAAAACACACGGTGAGGCCTCGTTTCATCATTTTGGTCCTCAACTGTGGAACAGCCTGCCAGAGAGCCTCAGGGCTGCAGAGACTGTTGATGTTTTTAAGAAGAGGCTCAAGACCTTCCTTTTTAGTTTAGCCTTTTGATTTGACTTTATTCATTTTCTGTTATTTATCTCATCTTATCTTATCTTATCTGTCTCATTTATCTATTTTATTTTATTATATTTTATTATAGCTTCTTAACTGTTTCCCTATTTTATCGTTGTTTTAACTGTTTTAACATTTTTAACATTTTTAACTCCAGTGTTTCTTTATGGGGATCCTAAACTCTGGGAGTCAAGCCTGCTTCGTCTGCCCTCTGCAAACATGGCTTGACTGGCTCCTGGTGTAAATGGGTCCCCAAAAATGCCGTTTCCTCACAGCAGCGCCAAGCCAAAGACAGATATTAAGAGTTTGTGTGTGTGTGTGTGTGTGTGTGGATGGGTGAGGGGGGGGGTGGGGTGGGGGGGGGTGGGGGGGGTGGGAGGTGTTTAATCTGTCACATAACTGGGTGTGTAAAGGGCTTATTGTTTTTGTTCTGTGATTTTCTTTTTTTTTCATTTTAATATGCATTTATACTATGTAAAGCACTTTGTGTTGCCTTTGCATGAAAAGCGCTTTATAAATAAAATTTGATTTGATTTGATTTGATTTGAGCTGGTTCATTCAGACACACCGCAGGGAAGTTGTGATGACCGGTGATACAGCACTGTTCGTAATTTTCTCTTCTCTGTTCTCATGCTCACACACAGATCACTCTGGCACCTACAGAAATAAAATAAGAGGCTATCTTTTTATTTTAACACAAGCCATGATTTTATATTATAATGGCCACCAGCAGTAACTTTGACATCTACATTTAAACTTCAATTCCCTTTATAGCTAACTATACAGCTAAAATAATCGTTAGCTTATAATAATGGCTTTACATGCTATACAAAACAAAGTATTAAGAACAATTGTAGCCTTGTTTTCCACAGAAACAAACTCAATCTAAACTTGAATTTGCGCAGCCTAAATATTTATATTAAAAACACTGTGTGAGGTAAATAAACTTGAAGTGATAGAGAACACCCAAAATGAAAACAGTAAAAGTGAGGCTAGATGATTCTGTTATGGCAATCTACACTATTTATGCTGAGGCTGTATTTAGAAGTCACGGCAGCTCACGTCACGTTTCTGCTCCTGCTGAAGCATCCGCACACGGCTTTGCCTGCTGGGCCAGAGGATGTGCTGAAAGGGAATCGGGATGTGAATAATCAGGGAACACTGTAGCCAGATAAAGTTTTCCTGCCCAAAAATCTAAACACACAAAAACAATGCCCAATAAGTCGTTCAGTATTTATGTATCTAAAATCATGGATAAAATGAATATTTATTGTATGAGCATGAATGGACACCAGTACTGCGCACCAAGCAATTACGCTAAAATCTATTATACCACGGTCTGGGTGAATACTCTTCTGGTTCAGTGATAGTGATAGTGATAGTGATTGGCTGGAGGGTGTCAATTAAAAAGTGATAATGGACACCTATGAAAGAAGTTCCGGTCAAATAGACTTATTGCTGTAAATTATTGCGCTGACTAAACAGTGTTGGTAACTGTGACAACAGAAACTCAGACGCAGGGCAGCAGACATGCCAGATCAGAGCAGCCTGCAGGCTTATTGAACGATGTAGGAAACTATCTGTGGACTTTGACTGTTTGAAATAAAATGTTACATCATCCTCTGGACACACACAAGCTGTAAGAGCTGCACCCGCCCTCTGAAATGTCTTGGTCACATAACATAACTGTGGCCGACTGAGCTGCAGGTTCTGTGTCAGAGCTGGTTACCTTGGCAACGTGTCAGAAAACAAATTAGTCCACTCAGCTGCTTCTTGTGAAAAACTTACAATTTTACTGTAAAAAAACAACATTAAATCATTCGTAATTAATTAAATTTTTTTTTTTCTTTCGTAAGTGACCATAGTATAAGCGGGATAATGATTTTTGGAGATATCTTTAAGCAGAGTAACTTGGAAAAAAGCTCTGTCAACAAGTGCATGTCATGTTTGCTGCTCTGCTGCAGCGCTGCAATCTAGCTCATCTGCTCCACCTGCTCCCCACCCTGCTTAAAAACACTCCAGTCTCAGCTTCCCTGCCAGATGGTCATCTAACCTTGCTGATTTCTTCTTGTATTTGCAAACCTCCTGTTTTCGACCCGGTCACGTCCCTGGATTTTGCTCTTGCCCTGCCCACTTCGGATTGTTTCCCTGCTGATAGCCTGCCTGAATATTTAACTCTGCCTTTGACGGACTTCGGATTTACGCTTCCTGGGTATTGGACGCTGTTGTGGACAGACGGGTTATCGCTCCCATGATAAGTAGTCTCGATGATCTACCTTGCCTGCCTATGACCACGTCTTTACGTTCTGGACTCATACCCTGGTGTTCTGCAGTTTTCACAGATACTGGCGCTACCTGCCCTTGGACTGTTACCAGTTTTCCTGAACCATGGTCCTGCCTGTTTCAGAAATTATTGTTCTAATACAATTCTGTGTGAGGCTGAACTTCCGGGTCTCCTCAAAAAGTGAATTATTACAGTGCATTAGATATAGGGAGGGTAAGTAGTTTGATTTGCATTAAGTGTGAAATCCTGAAAGCAGTGGTTTCTTCCAGCGTCTTTAAAAGAGTCCCCCACCAATCAGAGTGAATCAATCATCAGTACCAGAGAGAATCCTGCTAAGGCAAGATTTTGCTACCTTGTCTCAAGTGATACTAATGGCCATGAAAAAAAACTTCTTAGGCAACTTTTATCCTGCTGGACACCACTGATGTGGGACAAAGGAGCTCTAACTTCTGGAGCAACTCCATGGATGCAGTTAAGGACATTTGATCTGGACCAGGAGTTCTTTTCAGTTGAAAAATTTTTCATCTAGCCCCAATTTCTGACCAAACGTGGTCCCTACAGGTAAATACTGGATGATTTTAGGTCCAATCTCTGAGCTGCTGTTCATTATTCATCCAGAAATGTTCAGCTTCACTATGCATTTCAGTGAAGATAAGTACAGTTGAAGTTGAAATCCCAAAACACAGCAAGGCTATCTCCAGTCTCTAACTGAAGCACATATTCCCAGCTTTTATCTCTGACAGAATAAGATGGAGAAAATGCAGATATAGGCTGTTGATCTTGTCTTTATACATTTCGCTCAGGAGCCGTGCTGCGTAGCTGTGCTCAGAACAACTACTGAACAAAAATGTAAAGTGAGAGCATCTTCTTGATCAAGAATTCTATCAATGCAATCTGCTGTCATTAACCAGCGAGTGAGACTTGGAGAGAAAATAATTTCAGAGAACATCCTCCACTGTTTACTGTCTTATAAATAAACCGATTCAGCTAAATGTCATAATGACTAACTAGTTGTAAGTCTCCCTGATCATGTAGTCAATTTTGCTCGGGAGCAGCTACATTGCTTTTTGAGTCACAATGTCCAAGAAGTGACATACACACCTGATTAACTGCAGGTCCGGCTGCTTCTGTTTGAGCAGAGTAAACACTGAATGATGCCTCCCAACCATGACACTTGCTTCAACTGCATCATCTGCCTCAACAACTGTATAATACTTATTTATAAACATGACCGAGAGGTCCCTCTGCGGATCCTTGAGGTGGATCTGGGAATTCAGCCCGACATCCAATCCGTGAATCACATCCATATTGCAGCCTGATGCTGATTTTGGATTGGATCTGTCCCAACTCTAATTTTTAAACAAATGTTTATGAAAAACCAGACTAAAAATATTAATCTAATTTACTCAGCAGCCAGTGAAACTGCACTGTAACCAGGACAAAACAAAAAGCCCAAAATCGTCTCCTGGGCTGGAGATCAGGGATTCCCATATTATAAATGATTAAATTGTAGTGAATCCTGTAGACAAAGTAACACCTCTGAATGTTAACAAATACTTGCTGCTCCACCTCTCACTGTCTCTGAACTGCAGCTTTGATTATCTCACTTAACAAAATAATACATGGATTAATGCTAAAGAATTTTGTGCTTAGTGACTGTTATTGCCACCATTATTGTCTCAAAAGCTGTTGGAAAATCATTTATGTGACTTAAACTTTTACACTGACTTACAATAAAATAACTCATGATGTCCTCCTTTCTTTTCTTTAGTCCTGAAATGAAGACACATCTACCATTGGCACTCTGGGTGAGTGACAGCAGGGACAGCTAATATCATCAGCAATGAGATATAGAGTAGACCTAATCATAATACAGAAATGGTTTGTAAGGTTGGACTTTTAGCAGACAAGACAACAGCAAGCATGGACCTCTCAGCCGTTTTGTATGATGGAAAATTTTCTGGACAACTCAGGAGTTGCTGGATATTGGTCGAGACATGTCTACCAGTCCTACTCGATTCTACACCCATGTTTAGACAGCTTTGAAATGGTTGACACACCCCCTCTGCAGGTCCTTTCTGCTGTGCAATATTTACATGTGCAACATTTACATGTCCAACTGTAAGGTAAACCACTTTGTAAAGACTAAATTAAAACAAAGGGCTTGACAAACATCTTTTTTTCTTTTTGCCCAGATAGTGAAACATGTTTACAGCTGTTACCAGAACATTTTCCCCGACTATAAAATTATGTTGAATCATGTCTGACGCTGCAGACAGCAGCACTCTATCTCTGGAGGGTGACATAATCTTTGTATTAACTTCCCCCAAATAGTCTGGTTTAAAACAGCTCCTTTTTTTTCTTAATGCACATTGCATTGCTGCCGTTGGCAGAGGCAGGAGCTGCATGTCATGTGAACAGACATACTGGCTTCCTCTCTGTCAAATGTTTAAGAACGTAACATTACATCCATGGCTTCTATGTTCAGTACAACAATCTTTTCTCATGACTTCACCCATTAATGATGGTTAAGTCACCCACTCAGCATGAAACTAATGACATAGGTTAATAACTTGACTCCAAAGTGAAACGCTCATGTTTGTTATTGTGTTTTATTTTTTACAGTGGTATGAACATAAAAGGGGAAAACTCCAAGTTATGGGTTTGGGGTTTGCTCGACTCTTTCTGCAGTTCATTAAACATGTTGTAAACCCTTCACTTCCAGCAACAAACTGGCCCAAACATGGACCATTTGGATCGAGGCTTCCCTCTAACTTTCATGCCACAGCTAGTGTATTCATGATGATTGGTTCCAGCGGGACTGAACCTTGCGACCCAAGTTTGTCACAGCTCTAACTGCTGAGAGGCTGTTTTCATGTTGTATCCACAAACCATAGAAAGATGTAAAAATACAAGAGAAACAAGTCGTTTCTTGGCTTCTTCTCTGCCTTTACTGTTTATTTTTTTTCCAGGATCTAATACAATTCTTCACTGTAATATGACTCCAGGATCAGAGTGGAAAATGGATCCTTTGCATCTTCATTAAACACAACTCATTCCTTATATTTTACACACACACTCAGTCACTAACACACATGCTTACTGGGTTATTCTGCAGGTTTAAATCCCCAATAACTTCAGTTATGTTGTCATATCCTTGTTGCTGGTGTTGCTTTTAACTTTTTTCGAGGTTTGTTTTCTTATGGGTGCTCCTGATGCTTCTCTGCTTTGTTTTCTTATGGAGGCCATATTCTTCTTTGCAGGTGTAGCAGCAGGTTGTCTGGATTTTCCATCTGGGTTTTGTTGCTATTGCTTTCTATCATTTGTGTCTTTGTCCCCATTTTCTTCTTGTTTCTCTTTTCCCTTCTTTTCCTTGTCATGTCCAACAATAACCAAATGAAAAATAACAATACTCAGATGTAAAAGAAAGCTTTACACCCATAAAGCATCAGTCCCTTTATATCTATTAAGGTTCCCTTTGGAAAGCACAACATGGCAGCCTGAGCATCATTCTGCTTAGTAAGCTACTGTACACGGTTTTAAAAAAGGAACCTGGATGTGTTGTTTTTACATGCAATATGAATACTCCATTGACATCATTAATTGTAGAAGACATTTGCTAGACACTCACCTCAGCCCTTCTCCAGCTGTCACATATTTAGTTTTTTTATGCATCTGGGAAGATGAATTTCTAACTGAGGCTTCGATCATATTTCCCACAAACTGGCCTGTATGCTAACAAAAGCAAAATTTATTCCAGCTGATGAAAAGTGCATAATTGGAATCAACTACTTTTCTATTTTGTAACCCACCAACGATATGGTTTAGCCAGCAGCTAGTTGGTTGTTAAGGTAAAGTGAGCTACTGTATCTTACTAACAAAGCTTACAGTATTTTTCTGTCTTTCAGTGATTGAATAAATGGACAAATCTAAAATGGGAGAACAAGGTCTAATTCCCACCACTGAAACTATCTTGGTACATGTCATAGGTTATGTTGTAGGTGATGCAATATTTAATGTTACACTTACATGCAAAGTCTTTTACATAAGTCCATGCTTTAGCATTGGTACATTTCATTAATAAGATATTATATTCAGGCTTGTATGATACTAAAATAAATGTAGGAAGGCAGGAAGAAACAAGAAGGTCTGTTAAAGTTATCCCTGATAAAGGGTGAAGCTTTTCAGGTGAAAGTGAGCAGAAATGATAATTTCTTTCATGACAGACAAGATGCAACCTGACAAGGAAATTCATTGGCCAAATCTGTAGATTTGCTCCTTCAGAGGAGTTCAGCTGTAAAAACTGTGAGGACAGCAGCCAAATTTAAGTCTTAAGAACAGTCCTAAGGGCAAAACAAGCACATGCTCCATTAGAAATTAAATGTTTAGAAATGTTTGGTATCTGCCTAGACGTTTTACTTCTCACTTTTACTTGCACTGTTAGTGAGCCAGGTCTCACAGAAATACATGAACTGAACCTAACACAGCATTACATTATATTATGTGTTGGAATAATAAAATTAAAAGTAAATATAGCAGTTTATATCATCTCTAAGGTATCTGCAGCATTTTTGTATTCAAGACCAGCATACAGGAATTGTTTTTTTGTTTGTCCCCCCCGATAAGACAATATCACCGCAGATTCATACAACAAAACTCACTTTCTGGTTAATAAGACTCCTATGACATTCATGGTTAGGGCTAACATGCATTCTTTGGACAATATCATTGCATGCCATTTTCTTGGTTGATAACATGACATTTGGGTTTTTGCTGGCATCCCATCATCCATCCGTCCGTCCGTCTGTCCGTCCATCCATCCATCCACTGGAACCGAGTCTCATACTATCCATCCCTCAGGTAAAAATATAGAAAATACCCCTAAACAAAACCTGAACAAAGAGTTGTGTTGCTTAGAACCACACAGGGCAACAAACATAAAAGTATCAGAAACATGAAATATGATACAAAGTTGTTTTTTTTAACCTCAACCTTGTCACTGCTTTCGTGACAGCTGTGCACACTCTTGGTATTTCCTTAACTCACTTCATGAGATTATTACCTGGAATGTCTTTCATAACGTCTCCAAGAATTTCCCAGATAATTTAGGCTCTAAATTGCTGCTTTTTTCCCTCTTCATTCCAGGTCATACCAGACCATGTCAACTGGTTTTAGGCTGGTTGTTGAGGCCATGTCATATGATTCAGCACTTTCCCTTAAGTAACCTGGAGGGGTGTTTTGGGTCAGTGTTAAAAAACAAATGATGGACCTTCTTTGTTGCCTTCTTTCAAGGTTCTTCCAGCTTCTGTTCTCCTAGTTGTTGCTACAGATTTACGGTCTTACAGTCAGGCAGAAACAACTTCATGACAAATAACACGCATTAGAGCCAAGAGGCAAGAAACCAAAAGCTGTGATTCATCAATGAAAAAATGTCAGAGTTTAGGATCAAAGTGATTAATGGATTCAATAAAAAACTATCAGATATATTCTTATTGTGTACCATGAAATACCAAAACTACCAACAATTCTCTGGTCCTTTATATGAACATTTTGGTCAACTTGATCTGTCCAGGTTTTTCCACTGGTACTGCATTTATATATATATATATATATATATTTATATATATTCTATGCCTCATCAGCATCTCTAGTCTTCAAGAGGATTTTAAAGCTGGTTGAGGTTGGTAATTACGTTGCTGGTTGTCCTGGCAGTTCTTTGAAGCCCATGCTCTGTTATGATCCTTACTGTTACCCTCAGGATGTCAAGAGAGGATTGTAAAATTCAGCTGTGGAGTTTTATGGTTTCTACTCTGAAATGATGCAGCCATTCAGGCAGGAGGAAAAATGGTTAGAGTCAAAGGTGGCAGGTTTAAATATTGGAAAAATTGTTTGTCGTTAAAGCAGACGTTTTCATTTTTCTTCCAATTCAGTTGTTTTTCACAGAAAATATTTTACCTAAATGAAATTTGGATTAAGTATTTCAGTTACATCCTCATGATGTCTATTCCTCCCAACTATTTGAGCCTGACTGAAGGCTCTTGGTAGGAAGAAGAATACAACATGAAAGAGGTCAAAGAGAGCAAACACTGAACTCCACCCCTGGAGATGTCTGGATGGGAGCAGATGTTGCTCTAAAACCTCCATGTACTTTTCAGCATTGATGGAGCTTCACAGATGTGGAAGCTGCCCACATCATAGGCACTAATGCAGCCCCCATACCACCAGGGATGCAGCTTTTCACCTGTCCACTGATAACAAGCTGGATGCTCCCTCTCCTCTTTAGTCTGCAGGACACGCCGTCCCTGCTTTCCAGAAAAAAAAATCATTCAGTTTTCCACTTTGCTTCAGACCATTTTAAATGAACTTTGGTCCAGAGAAGACTGTTTCAGAGTCACATCTGGCTTCTTCTTTGCATGATGGAGCTTTAACCTGCACCTATGGATTTCAGGATGAAGGGTGTTCACAGACAGGGATTTCTGGAAGTTTTCTTGAGTCCAAGCAGTGAGTAGAGACTGATGCAATAGAGAATCATGTCTGGTTTTAATGCAGTGCTGCCTGAGGGACCCCAAGATCACCAACATCCAGCCTTGTCCTATGCACACAGAGATTCCTCCTGATTCTCTGCATCTTTTGATTATATCATAAGCTGTAGATCAGATCTTCAAAGTCTTTACAATTTTACATTGAGGAACATTTTTCTGAACTTATTTCATAATTTTTGGACCCAGTTTGTCTCAGATTAGTAACCTCTGTCCATCTTTCCATCTGAGAGACTCTGCCTCTCTGAAATGCTGAAATTATTACCAGTCATGTTACTGACCTGTCGCCAGTTAACCTGGCTGTCAAATGCTCCTCCAGTTGTTTCTGAATTGTATCAGTTACGTTTCCAGCCTTTTGTTGCTCCTGTTCCAACTTTTTACTGACATGTTGCTGCCATCAGATTCAAGATTAACTTTTTTCTTGAAATTATAACAATTTCTCATTTTTAACATCTGATATGTGTTTACTGGGAATAAAATATGGGTTGATGAGATTTATAAATCACTGCACATGGTTGTACATAATAAAATAATCAGAGATGATTTATCTGCAGACCCTCATCCTTTGCTAATTGCTCCTCTTTCACTTTTTCATTGTTTAAACTGAACATCTGATGAATTCTATGAGTTTTTCTAATGATTCTTTTTTTGTCTGCAGCCTGGTAAAGATAACTGTGACAGACCAGAGCATCTGTAGTTTGTTTGCACTTTTAAGTCTCTCTCTATTTAAAGATAAACTGAATTTAAAGCAGAATATCTTGTCACTATTTTAAGGAGGCTAATTTAGGATGTTAAGAGTCCAATATTTATTTTATTCTTCATTTGTGTACTTCTCACTTTACTCAGAAAGAAAACATGAGCTCAGCACATTCAACTCAGCATCAAGACAAACGTGAACCTTTACCGATTTCTTTTTTCCTTAAGCTTCATTTCACATAACTTCAAAAAATGTACTTGACTCTATAGATACTGTATATAAGCACAACTTTGTGAATGAAACTTTATTTGGAAGTAGTTTGTAGTATGATTGACTTCAAATGCAGGTGGCAACGCAACATCTGAATGAGATTTCCTCAGATTTAAGCTAAACCTTGAAACATCTTTTTTTCCCTTTTAACTGTTCATGTTTGTGCATCATGCATGCACTTCATTCTTCCTTGCACATGCAGTGACAGCATTCAGCACTGTGTGGCACACGAAATCACACAGATTGTGAAAAGTCAGAGATTCTCTTGTTAATTCATCACTTTTTTCTATGCCTGTTATCTAATTAAATGTGCAGCACGTCAGGCTTTAAGAAGCCAAATAATTTTTTTTTACCATGTATGTCAAAATTATTGTAATGCAAAAGGTATCCAGGATTTTGAGAAAAGTTTCTATATAAAAGTGATGCAAAAGGTCTCTGAAAGTGTGTATATATTAACCTGCACATATATATTCCTTTATATATATTCACCTGCACAAAATACACAACGGCCTCCACTGAGCTCAGCTCTATTAAGTCAAGAAAACTGAAAATTTGAGTCCCAAAAGGCTGGAATTTCTGCAGAATGAGCACATTATATTTAAAAAGAAAAATCATTATTGCACTTTCAAATATACATTTTAACTAAAAACATTTTTATATTTTATGAAAAATATAACTTGCCCTTTAAGGCAGTAGCAAAATGAAAAAAATATTCATAAATCCAAATATCCTCAGCAGAATGGATCCCCCACCTTTCAGACAGAGAAAAGCCTTCAGTCTGCAGTGAGACAGAGGATACGGGAGGGGGTCAGCCTGATGAATAATTTAAAGCCTCCTCAGACAATAAAGGCCCTCGTCTGCTCTCTGGGGATCCGTGTTATGATACCACGCTGTGTCTTAGCCTCTGTCACAATATTGTGGACACATTTTTCCTCCATGAAACAAAAGCTGAAAATAGGAACATGTTAAAACTCCTTTGCATAATGATTAAATAAATACATATACAGTAAAATCAGTGAAGATATTAATGTTAACAAAGTGTGTACCGTTCCTGTTATGCAGATGTATGTATAAAGATGTGAGGAAACTTTCTCTGAGAAGAATTGACATGTAAAAATGAATGGATGGTTTTGCTGCAGCCCCCCTTCCCATCATCACCACCCCACCCTAAACATCTGGCTCCACTCCCAGGCTTTGTCCCAACCCTGCAACACATTTCTATCATGCAGGAATGCTTCTGTTCCAAAGTCCCCCAGCGATCTCCTGCAATTAAATCTGAGATTTGGCTGCGGCCCAAGTCAGGGAAGCCCCACGTCCCTTCTAGTTTGGTTTGGTTGAAAATGAATCTGGGCAGTTCTACAGTCCGACTCCATACGTACGTAATGGTGAAAATAACCCAATGTGTGAGTCAGAATAAGCCCTGTGTGAGTATGGAGTAGAAAATGTGTGTCTGCAAAGAGCATTAGTCCATCACAACAGGATTTTGTTTATATCCAGAAAGTTCACTGTACAACGTGTTGTTCCACTTCTTTACCAGTCAAGTAGGAAGGGATGAATCACCTCACAGTCGTTTTTCAGTTTTAATGCAAAATGAGAAAAATGATCAAATATTTAGATCCTAAATCCACCTGAGGTTTTTTTTTTTTTTTTTAAGAACAAGAGTCCAAAGCAGGAGATGTTTTCTGTTCCTCCATTCTTCTCTCTGAGTGTAAGTGTGTCAGCTGTCTGAGTGAAGTGATTTACATGCAAACACAGTTTCCCTTGTAATGTTTTAGCAAATTGACTCACTGCAGCCAGGAAACAGCTGTGTGCTCTCCTCTCATTTTTAGGGTGTTGGCCAAACAGCAAAAATGACTTTTTACTTCCAAACCGTCTCTTTCTGGTCCACATCATGTTTGTAACGCAGCAGCTGTTTAACTTCTTTAAATTGTGACAATGATGCAGAACTGGAAACACTTTTCTCACATCATTCTTCTTATACATCACGGTGCAGGGTTCCTGTTCAGGACTTGTGTAATTCATGGTTTGGTGAAGTTATTAAGCCATAACTTATTCCTCAGGACCATGAGGTGGAGGTTTGTGTGGATAGAAGGAGATGAAAAGTTCCCAGATACCTGTTAGTTTTCTCCGTTCACATTTTAATCCCAAAGGATTTTATTACAGAACATTAACCTACAATTTGAGTTTGGAAATATAGGTTTTTTGTTTTGTTTTATTCTTAGAGAAACGACCATCCAGTTCGTCATGCTGTTCCACACCCGCTGTATGAAACTCACCTCCATCCAGATAAATGGTTGTGATTACAGCAGCATTATAAAGGCTGTTAGACACCCTGCCAAACTAAATGGAACTTGAGCTCTCATGAGCATCCCCAGCAGGTGTGGACTGCATGGGCCAATACCACAGTGTGAAATCTGAACCACGTTCATGGGAAATTTTGATGCTTGATCAGGACTTTGGCAAAACTCATCTAGGCAGCTGGATTTAGTTGTCTGTTGGTCCCAAATACAGCAAAAAAAAAAAAAAAAAACATCACACTGTTTTGCTGTTTGATTAGTATTGTGGTGTTTTTTGATCTGTGGAAGCCATGGGGGCTCAATAAATCAGTAATCACAGGATATTTGGAAGCTCTGCAATAAAAATAACTGCTCTTTCTATAATATCAAAATGTTTTCAGTAATATATACATAAAACTCAGTTTTTAAGGGATTTCAAACCTGAATAGATTGCTTCAAATAAACTGGGATGAGGGCCT
Organism: Melanotaenia boesemani; assembly: GCF_017639745.1. Taxonomy (NCBI): domain Eukaryota; kingdom Metazoa; phylum Chordata; class Actinopteri; order Atheriniformes; family Melanotaeniidae; genus Melanotaenia; species Melanotaenia boesemani. The sequence goes on from NC_055685.1 coordinate 3,990,693, forward strand.
CTGTGACCCCGATCAAAGAGTGGTCCTGAAGACTGCAGCCAGTTTCCACTGCTGTTACATCTGATTTAGAAAAACTCCATTATGAGATGATCAATCAAAAAATAACAAATAAATAAATAAATCCACTAATGTGCAAATAATAAATAATGAAATACTATATTTGGATGAAGTAATTTTTGGTTGTTTGGAAGAAGTCTCGATTAACATTAGGGAGAAGGAAATCTATTTAACTGAGTTTCCAGATAGGACATAAAATCAGAGGTATTCCAAGTGATGAGAACAATTAGTGAAAAAAAGCCTTCCTTAGTTTCCTCTTGTGGGTCTCCACCTCAGAATCTATTTACTCTCTGAGGTCAAATAGTGTTTTTAGCTAGTGAACAAACTGAAATGGCAGCCAGCACCTCACAATGCTGAAACAGAGGAAGTGATGGATGGATGGATGGATGGATGGATGATGGATGGATGGATGGATGGATGATGGATGGATGGATGGATGGATGGATGGATGGATGGATGGAACTGAGCAAAACAACTTCAAGGCTTTGAAGTAGACATCATAATATGAGTTGGTTGAATCAGTAAAAACTAAATCCTAAATAAAGGAATTTGTACTTTCCTTCATTAACACTTGAGCATCCTTTATAGCTGCAACTTCTGATGTGATACTTAATCATTTTATTCAGTCAGACTAACCGATTTGTGTGGATAACTAAGAGAACAGGGTGACATATTTCACTTTTTTATTATAAGACAACATCGTAAGATTAAAGAATTTAAACCACTTTTTGAGTATTTCCTTAAAATCTGCTGCAAATCCAGACCTTAGTGTGGTTTTTCAACAAGCAAAAGAGCTTTCTGACGAAATGTAAGGAGGTCATGTTTTTCATGTGACTGTACACCTGGTCTTTTCTGTGAGTGTGACTCCTATTTATTCATGTGGTTCTTTTAAAGATGTCTTCACCTTTACTTTGACACCTTTACTACACCTTCACGTTTGGACACCTGGTGTTAAGGATCTCGGGTGGAGAATGGGAATTCAAGCTCAGACACTGAAGTGCAGTGAATGAAAGATTTATTTGTAAGGAAACCAAGGGATGGAGGAGGTGTTCAGGCAGGCTGGCGGGCAGGCAGGCGGGTGGCAGGATTTCTAAACAGAGCAAAGAAGATAAGCTTAGGCAAACAGGCAAGAAGTGGTGGTCTGAACTTACAAACGGCCGAGAACTGTACCACAGTTTAGGTAACAATCTGCTGATGAGTTGATGGCTGAGCAGTCCTTAAATACGAGCTGCTTGATTGTAGAATGTGTGGCAGGTGAAGATCCGGTAGCCAAGGAAACAGGCACGCCCACCGCTGCCAGACACCAGAGCCGGAATCACAACACCGGGCTTGTGTTAAACGTAAATAAAACAGGAATGCTGGGATTTGCAAGTGATTTAAGATGATGCTGAATTTCACATAAAGCAAAGCAAAATTTATGAATTTGATGACAGAAAAAACATTTACATTATGTTCCATCACACATAGCTGATGGTACTCAAGACTTCTGGTCCCAAGAGTGGACACACGATTCTCACATATTAGTAATCTTGCAAATCTCAGGATAATCCTGTCGCCCTTTAAAGTGGCAATGCGTAACTTTTTGACCTTAAATACCATTTTGATGGCACAGTGACATTCATCATGTACATTCCTGGAGTCATTGTTGTGTTGTTGTGTCCCGATGGCTGAGAAACACACTCCATTATTTATTTATTTATTTATTTTTTTATTTCAACCCAGAAGAAATCAATGTAACACAAGAGAATATTATTGGAGGAAAAGAAAGAGAGAAAGGAACAGAGCAAGAGATGAGACAAGAGTCAACTGACTTTATGATCTCAGAGAAGAGATGAATATGATGCTGGATTAGCTGTTGTCTCATATCAGTTTGAATGGATCTTTTAAAATGTTGAAGTATAAAGCAAATTGTACATTTATTTAATTCCTTTCACTTTGAAAACATGAAATTATTTTGTCCAAACTACAACTTAGGCTCTTGTAATTTGTAGTGTAAACTACATCTATCCATCCATCCAACAGGAAGGCAGGATGAGGCAAGGCTGTTCTTCAGCTTTGTTACTAGAAGTCACTGCAATGGAACAATAACCTTAACTTTTGTTAGGCTCATAACATAATTGCCTAAGTCATATTTTAGCCATTTAATACACGACCCAAGATAAACGAGGAGTAAAGTGTCATTTTTTAAAACTATAATCTTTATTTGACCATTCAAACGATGTATCCACCAGGGGGCAGAAGACAAGTATAAGATTGTGTACAACAGGGTTTTTACCATAAAGCGATGCAAAAGGTCTCAAAAACTGTATGTATCAAATATGATACACACAGTATTATAGGGATATGGCTTTATAGGCAATGATGTACAGTCAATATGAAATAGGAGTTAGACAGATATCACAATCATGGCTTTCTTCTGGGTGGTTGAGGCCTGATATGGTAGAAGCAGGTTTTGTTGACATTAATCACGCTGATGCAGACATTACTTAAGCTGGTTTATTTTCCTCTTGTGTCAGATTTACACGGAGGTCGATGAGTTATTCATGTATAAAAACAGAAAATCACTAAAGTTTTTTTAGCTGTTATGTAACTTGTGCTTGACTAGTCGCTACCCAGCTGGAAACACATCCTGAGGTCATCCATTTGAGTTCTGAACACATATTTTTGTGGGAGGTTTGTGGGAAATGTAGGAGGTCACTGGCTGCTGATGGCAACAAGATATAGAAGATTCTGCCTTATTAATACTGAGCCTGACTGTTTTCTTCAGGTTATTTCTGCATTAGTGTTTCTGCAGCTCTCAGTTCCCACACGATCGTCCATCATGTGATCACAGATGGTGGGAACGCTGACACAGAGAGGGGGCTTGTGTCTGCCACCACAATGCATTCTGGGAAGGATACACATCCTGAGGGAGGACAGACAGTTGATTCTCCCCCTTTATTAGGTTAACATTTCAATCCCTCCACTCATCTTAAGCATGCTGCTGGAGTCATGAAGGTGTGTTTGAGTGTGTGCTGCCTGTGGGAACCATAAAGGCAGTTTTGGATCTGATTTATGGGGGAAAAAAGGAATGTAAGAAGCAGCTGGCTGTAAATTGGTGAATTTATCTGTGAAGTTTTAGAATAGAAAATGTTTTTTTTATTTGTTTTTTATTTTATTTACTACTTGTTTATTTGACTGTGAAGATTCTCATCTGTTGTCCAGAGTAACGCATTAAAAATAAATAAAATAAAAAAAAAGAAAGCTTAGACACGTCATAATATTCACAAACAACCGTTTCTAATCATCTTCATAGTATTAGCTGAGGTTATCTGAGGTGACAGGTCCTCTCCTGTTACTCACCTTCACACATCGTTGGTCAACCAATTATGGCTGTCAAAAATCATTAAGGAAGTGATTCACAATCACAACTATCGCTTTGGCAATCTTTCTTTTTCATATTCTACTCAGTGCTTTTGTTGGATGGATGAAGTGCACAAAGACAGATTACTCTGGAGGTGATAAAGTGCCACAGGCTGCCACAAGATTAGTTTTCTTTTTAACTCTGATGACAAAACAACTTGATTATCAAAAAGCCCTCAAACTAAAACGAATACATTCTGCACCCTGTGAACTGACTGAAAGAAAAACTTGAACTCAACATGACTGGTTTTACTCCTTGCGAGTTCAGGTGATTAAAGGAGTGTTTTTTGTTGTTTGTTTTTTTTTTTTTACAGTTCTTAAGTTTAAGTGCTCCATTTCAGAATAGTGGGCTTGTCTTTCCAATGCGACTTATCAATGAAAATCTCTGTTCTTGGTAAAACAAAATCAGGAGACACACGTGAACAGAGCAAAGGTCAAACCGAGTGCATGTTTGGTCAAATTGGGCCACAATTTCTGTTCTTTCTTCATTTAATTAAAGAAAGATGCAGAAGGAAAAGCTTGATGTAAAACGGCTGATCTTACTGCAGTCAGCAGTGCATCTTTGAAATTCTGTTCATACACTAGGATGTGTTTTATAAATAAAAAACTCTTCAGTTGTTGGTTTGTGTTGGGAGATGTTTTTCCCACAGCAATGGCAGTGTGTCTCAGTCAAATGCTGAGCGGTTGGAAGTTGTTTTGTGAGATGAAGAGGACAATCACATGTACAGCAAAGAAGAAAACGTGTGAAAATCATTTCAACAAATGTCCAGAAGGAGCGATGTTCATGCAGCTAAAGAACCCACACCAGTTCTTCCTCTGCATATTCTGGCTCACACAGATATCTTTTTATCTCCTCCAAAATACACTGCCTTAAATTTCAGAATAATTTTCAAGTCTTGTCTTATAGTTCTGAGATTCAATCAGCAATAATGCATCCCAGCACAGCCGTTCTTCAGTAGAGAAAATGTTACAAAAGCTCATTAAGCTTGAAAGTACTAGAGACAAGCCTCTGCAAACCAACAAAAAAAGAAAGAAACACCCTTTAGTCTTTCTCCCTTTTTAATTTTTTTTAATTAATTAATTTTATTTTATTTTTTGTTAAAACAACAACCCTGAGGGGTTTGCTCCCCCTCAACAAACTTGCCGAAAGCCCCGTTAGATTTGAGGCACCTTTAAGAAGTGAGCACATATAAAAAAAGACAAAGACTATGAAGTGCAGACCAGCAGAAAGGCCACAAAGTTAACTGCTCAGACTAAGGCTGGGTGATATGGCCTCAATTTAATATCAAAATTAATTAAGGCACAGTTTGTATCCCACATCTATCCATCCACCCACTTTATACCACTTATCCAGGATTGGGTTTCGGGGGAAGCAGAATTTAAAGAGCTGGATTTATACTCGTTTGGTGTCTGCGTACATTAGACACGCAGGTGACGCTGGTGAAAAGTGCTCTCACACTCGAGCATAGGGTAATGACATGATGTAGTTTCTCTTTCGCGGTTACCGCAAATATTCAGTGAAAAGCTCCAGAAATCCAAAAACAAGTAATCACAAACTGACCAATCACAAGGGAGTACTTCTGGGTAACTGTGTTGCAAGCACGGGTGCACTTCTGGTCTGGAAGAGGTGCGCATTGAGCCTCCATTGACCTATGCGGCGCATACGGTGGTGACGCTGTTACCTTCCCAAGAAAGTAAAGGCTGGATACAGAAAAGGAAAAGAAAACAAACAAACAAAAACAAACAAACAAAAAAACCTAGGGTAACGTAACAGTAGGCCTCTAGGGGGCTGCAATGGCTGGAAATTTATCCACAGGGCTGGAGATCAATCAGGAGGAACTGAATGGTGGCAGGTGTGACTGCAGGTTGTGACTACTTAAACCCAGTACGAACAAACTTTACTATAAGCTTTGATTCCCTGGCGAGACTACGTTTATTTTGTGTGTTCTTTGCATTGTAATTACGATTTTAATTGATTTTTTTTTTCATGTACCATTACCATTTTAATTGTGGGTCTGCCATAAGTTGTAATAAGAAGCTTACTGTTTTATGTGCTTTGTTTTTAGGGACAGCACTGGCTGCCGTTTATTTTAGTTGGTTTTACATGGTTTGGTTTTACCCTCTTTTATTTTAGTGTAGGTCGTTTTAGTTTTAACACACTGTCTTCTGTTTTTTAGTGCTGTGGCTGGTGTGTCTTCCTTTCACTGGTGCCATCTGGATACTGGGAGTTCACTTAGATGGTGATTCGGTTTGTGGTTGCACGTCGTTTGTAGCATGGTGTTTTTATTTGGAATTAATTGGATTTCCGTTTTATATGTTAAATAACCCCAGTCCCGTTGCTGTAATTGCTCGGGTTCTTAGCCGTAGCACGACTCTCATCTTGTCTTTCATTTCTGTATTTTTAAGGCTTTAGTTATGTACAATAAATGGCATGTGTCTGACCCACACTGACCGTTGTGGCCTCGTAACTGAAGCTCCTATGTGTCTTTACACCCTCAAGTTTACAGAAAGAAATGAAGTTGGGGGCAACAGCTTCTTTTTAATTTCTTAGAGAAGAGAGGTGTTACACCTGCTCTGGATTACTGATTGTCCTCACCCTTTCCAGCGAGTCATCATCCACACCTGCATCCAATCTCCTCCCCTGGCTATATATACTCCAGCGCCACACTCATTCCCGGTTGGACCTTGTTGGGTCACACTTGGCCTATTCCTGATTCCATTCCCAGCTCTGTTTCCAGGATGTTATGTCGACTCCACTGTTTGTCTCCCACTAATGAGATCATTCCACATTTCATTATCTGTTCAATAAAGATTTGTTAAGCATTATGTGACTCCGAGGAGTACCATTAGAAATTCATCAAAGGTGTTACTGCAAACCATGATTTTTACAGACCTCCCGATTTTTATTTTATTTTATTTTATTAAACTGTTCCACTTTGTATTTTTTCCCCTTTCCCATCAATCATGACATTTGTTGTCAACTGATTCCTTGTAATTTCAGGATGGAGAAGATGCCAGTGTCATCGTGTTATCTGAAAAACTGAACGCAACAGACCTTGAAGTCTGTAATGTTAATTTATCTACCATCATTTTAATCAATGAAATAAAATGGGAAGATAAATTTCCAACTTTAAGACCACAGAGACTGCTGGTCTGATCATAACACCTTTGTGCTTTTGAGTCAAGTTTAATACTTTATGAAAAATATCTAACCTGGGAAAAGGGGGGAAAAGGGCTTTATAATATTTACTGAATTACTTCATTCAGTACATTACAGAATATAAGGCAGTGACATGAATCAGAAAGCTGTCCAGCAGAATAAGAACCACCCCTGCAGGTTGCTGGGTTTGTGACAGGATTGTTCTTTTACATAAAGTCTATGAAGGATGGAGAACATAGCGCCAGCAAACTTCATGATGATGAGCGAAGATGATTCACACACAAGTTGCTGTGATTTGCAATGCTAGTGCTAATTTCATGCGCTAATTATGTTAGCATAAAATAGAGTGTAAACAAAAGCTACATTAATCAACAAATGTATCCGCGGCAGTTTTCCCTTAGTCTCACTTAATAAATTAATTTGACTGTAATTTCATAACTTTATAAGGGCAAACACAGTATTCACTTGGCCCAAACATCATCATATTTGTTGGTGTAAACTAACAGACCACCAGTTTACTCAACTAACATCCATGCAGTCACACACATTAATTTAATGTGAGTGCCAAGAAATAAATTAGACTAAAATCTTTGTAAATCAAGACAAACTTTTCAGGTAATATAAGCAAAATTCCGGTACTGACCGGTCCAGGAGAAACTTTGCTAGCTTTGCATCCGTCTTGAAATTAATTTGGTTTCTCAGACTTCTCCAAAGTCTTCTCTTGCAAAAGATTCTCCAGTATTGATCCTCGTTTTATTCCATTTTTGGTCATTTGCTTTTTTAGCAGGATGCCGAGGCTTTTTAGGTTTTTCTGAAACTACTTCTGGCCTGCTTCTTTTACTAGCTTCCATACTTGCAGGCTCTTTTGCCGACATAAAATACCAAATCTGCGCTGTTGTTTGGCAACCGTGGAGAGTTGCATATGATTGGTTAAGGAACCAGGAAGTAGGAACGAGCTACACAGTGCGCCAAAGTTATTCCGTCACAGAACACTTACTTTGAAGGGAGAAAAACTTCACAAAGACATTGTTGATGTAGGAGACAGATTGTTTATAGGGAAGCTTCCTTTTATCCCTCACAACAAATGAGAACATTTTTAATTATTTTTACAGAAAAAATCCTAATTAGTCAGCCTTTAACAGTCAGACAGGAGGTTCAATACTAAACATGACTCTATTATGTTTGAAAGTTGTAACTAAAAACTATAAAAACAGTACTGTGCTTTCTTTGAGTGCAGTCAGGGCATAAAAGACCCACAAAAGTGTCCTGTCCCATCCCTCATGACCAGGTCACATCTACTAATGAAGTGTGGACAAAAATATTTAAAAAGTTTAAAGTGCTGCAACATGTTGTTGCAGACTCCCAATCAAAAAACAAACTAATTTAATAAAACTAAACAAAAAATTTTTTTTATTTAGTTTTTTTTTTATTTTTATTTTATTTCATTATTATCATTATTACTTTTTGCTATTCTAAACATATTTAGGTTGTCTTTTAATCATATTTCGCCTCTCCAATGAGATTGCTCTCTGCGGCAGCCTCCATTCCAACTATATGTACCAGGTTGATTATTCAAATTATATGTCTACGTCATTTACCAACCTCAAGGGACTTTTAGGACAACCAGTAGCTATTTTTTTACTGAGGAGTTGGCAACAGTTTATCCAAATCATTCCCCGTTGTGCTCTGTGTTTACTGCAATCTGTATAAACTTTCTTTCTTTCTTTCTCTCTGTAGAAAATGTCCTATGGTAAAAGATTTGCTGTCAATGGCCATGTTTTCAGGGACATTTCAATTGACGAATTGAATAATTCCTCAATCATGTATACATTCATTCCACTTTAAATTAATTCTGGTCTTCTGCACATGCTCATTCCCTTGTCGGTATGGTACTCTAGCTGTGTCCCAATCTATGCACTTCAAGTTCCGATTTGTGGGCTACATACGTCATCGTGGTGCACCAAGCCCTGTCCCAATTCGAAGGAGTCTCTGAATCCACCCTACAAATCCACACTTTGCTTTGGCCTCAAACGAAGGCTGCTGGTGATGCATCCTTCACAGCCTCTTTTCTCCCAGAATTCATTGCGCACAAGACAGTGGTGAATAAGCAACCAAGCTCAGAAGAGTATTTTTTTCTTGTTTTTTTTTTTTTAACTACACTTTAGTCGAAATGTGACAAAAACAAGTAGATTGAAAACATGTTTGTTAAATGGTGGCATTAAAATGCTGTAATATTTAATATTCATGGATTTTTTGAGGTGTTAATGAAGTGTATACTGGCTGGAAACAATAGAGCGTCAGAGTTAACGGCCGGTTGGTGTTAACATTCACTAAAGCAGGAGTGGCCAATGTCGGTCCTCGAGAGCCACAATCCTGCAGGTTTTCCATGCATCCCTGCACCAACACACCTGACTTAAACTAATGAGTCATTGTGCAGATCCTTATAGGTTGTTGGATCCAATTAATTTGAGTCAGGTGTGCTGGTGCAGGGATGCATAGAAAACCTGCAGGATTGTGGCTCTTGAGGACCGACGTTGGCCACCCCTGCACTAACTTGGTAATTTCAGAGGTTTAAGTGATTCAATGTACTACATTGCTGCTATGGGAAATTCATGTTGGCTAGGTAGGCTGTCCCATTTCACAAATGTTAAGCAGAGTTTGGAGAACTACCTGATAATTTGGAGCACATTAATGAAAAGTGAAACAAAACTGCAATATAGTGAAATTCACTGGTTTAAATATGTTTGCCTAAATGTTACCTGGGACTGATTTACATATTGTAATTTAAACTGGATGTCGACCAGGAATATTTGTATGTCAGATGTGGTCTAGATCAATTGCCTGGGATTTCCTACAGTCAGGAATCTGTCTCGTTATCAGAGCAGCAGAGGGGGGTGGGGCACTTCTGCTGGTTAGAATGGGTGGAGGGTTGAAGAGGGAGGTGGGGTCTGTGTTTGGGAGTGTTTTGTCTCTCTTTCAATGATAGCAGTCCAATAATCTATTCATTGGGCTCCTCGAGGGAAAAGATCCCAGCTGCTCTAATTTGAGAATAAAGAGGAGGCTACCTTTGTTCTGTCGCTCAGGCTCTGTTTCATGAAGCAACATCAGCCACCTCCCCCTCCTCCCGCCAGCCTCTCCTCTGTCTCCTTTCATTCCTCCACTCCTCATCTTCAGTAAATTCACATGTTTTGCTGTAAATTTAAAACATTGAATTTGTTTTAGTTTAATTTTTTATAAAATACATTTAGTTTTAATTTTCTCTACCTTTCACTTATTCTTTTCTTTTTTTTTCTTTTGCATCAACTCCTGAACATTTATTTTTCTACATTTACTGTCAAATATAAATGTGAGGACATGATTTATGAGAAACTACATTTACACACATATAAAAATCATAGATATTCTATAGTCAAACAAAGAAGAAATATCTAATTTATCAGGACATAATAAAGAAAAAAGTCCAGTCCAGGAAGAACAAAACAACAGCAACATGTCAAAGTCTCAGGCCTCAGCATGAAAGTTCATGAGTCCATTTGGAGAAAGACTGGCTTGTTTGGAATGGTTGCAGGAGAAAGCCTTTTCTCTCTAAAGAGAACATGCTTAGTTTGGCAAAGCTGGATCTGAACAAACCACAAGACTTCTGGAACAATGTTCAGAGAGCAAAGGATGTTTGGCTCAGACAGCTAATATCTGCTGTTTTCTTTGGCCCATATTTGGCCTTGAGTGACAGCACTGTCTCGGGGCTGCTTAAACTAAACCACATATCCACCAGACATGGGCCTTTAGGTTATATCTGGTTCTCATAATATTTTCTGTAACCCATGTCAAGGCTAGCTTACAATATTTGGGCCACATCTGGCCAACAAAACATCTGCTGTTTTCCAAATTAGATCCAGCTCATCGCCTTTAGGCTACATCTGGCTCATACATACAACCAGTGTCATGACTGAGGCCTTGGTAGCCAGATTTACCCAGTTGTGTATGTTTCCTTTGGACAGACAAACTGACTGACTGACTGACTGATTGATTGATTGATTGATTGATTGACTGATTGATTGATTGATTGATTGATTGATTGATTGATTGATTGATTGATTGATTGATTGATTGATTGATTGATTGACTGATTGATTGATTGATTGATTGATTGATTGATTGATTGATTGATTGATTGATCCCCTTGGGGAAATTCTGTTGCCCTGTAGCTCATACTTAAACACACCCACCATTCAACAAACATTCAACAAAAGACATAGCTATGTGAACACACTGCCTGCCAGTACGGCACAGAAACATTTGTGAAGGTGAAACGACATGATACCCAGCAACATGTTTGGAGAAAACCAAACAGTATATCAGCACAAACACCTCACATCAGCTGTGAGCACGGTTGTGGAGGGATGATGATCTGGCTTGTTCTGCAGCTATAGAATCTGGACACCTTGCAGTCATGAGCTGTGTCCCAGTTTAGTCTGCACACTTCGAAGTGCAGATTCGTCAGCTACAAATGTCATCGTCGTGCGCCAAGCACTGTCCCATTTCAAAGGACTCTTCGAATCCACCTTACAAATCTGAACTTCGTTTGACCTTAAACAAAGACTGCCGGTGATGCATCCTCTTTTCTCCCAGAATTCATTGCACACAATTCATTGCACACAAGACTGTGGTCAATGAGCAACCAAGCTCAGAGGAGTAAGTTTTTTTTTGTTTTGTTTTGTACTACAATTGAGTAGAAACGTGACAAAACCAAATATATTAAAAACATGTTTATTAAAATTCTGTAACATTTGATATTTGTGGATTTTTAAGGGGTTCATGAAGTGTCTACTGGCTGGAAAACAACAGAGCCTCAGGCAGTTTATTTTCTTTTTCCTTTTACATTTACCCGGTCAGTGTTAATGTTCACTAAAGTTTCCTATGACATGCAAGCAGTAATTTCAGAGGTTTAAGCGATTCAGCGTCCTACTTTGCTGCTATGGGAAATTCTCTTTGGCTAGGTAGGCTGTCCCATTTCACTAACATTAAGTGGACTTCAAAGTGTACACACCCTGAATTGGGACACAGTTATTGAGTGGACCGTGAACTCCTGTAGATACCAAAATATTCTTAAGTCAGATGTGAGTCTATCTGAACCACAGCTAAAGGCTCAGTTATACTCAGATGGCTGCTTAAGTCGGTTACGCTTTCATCACTGTAGACTTTCTGCAGAGGCTCGATGCGCCCTCTCCCAACCAGATGTGCAATCCGGCTACACAAATGCATCCACGAGAAAGTAAGCCGTTGTGATTTGTTACTTTGTGATTTTGTATTTCCGGATTTTTTGGATGCGGAACACCGTCTCAGTCTTCTTCTCATTTGTTTGCCCTGTAAAATGCTCAACAGATGGATAATTTCTTTGTCTGCTTCCACGATCTCTCGAAGACACTGCAACATGTTAGGCTCCATTGTTGTTCTAAAACAGGAAACACTTGCTGGAACTGAAGCAAACCATTGAAGAAACTCCACCCTGTTGATTTACCTGCTGTTACCAGACCTACTGCCACCTGCAGATCCAGAAAAGAAACAGTAACTTGATGCTGTTACGCCACGCTCGAATATATAACCACATTTCATCTGCGTCAGCTACTGTATAACTCCAGCTTAAAGCTTGACTAAAACTGGCTCATGCAACTGGACAATGATGTCATGGGCTCAGGCTGAAGGCTCCTGTCTTTTTCTGAACTTGTTCTGGTTAGATGAATTTAGGACCATTTTTGTTTTGGCTCTAGGATTATGGACTAAACTTGTTTCTCTGGATGGATTGTCTGGTAAGAAATGGAAAGGCATGAAGAGAAGAGAAAACTGGAGAGAAATTATTCTGATGATAAATCTCATCAGAACCCTCGCTGCAGCATTTTTAATCAGATGGGGACTTTTTAGAACATTTCTGGGACAGAACACTAATCAGAAATTACAGCCGTCCAACCTGGAAATAATAAATCCATGGACTCTTTTTTCTGCATCACTCTGTGACAGGATGTTCCTCAGTCTGGGAATATCACGTAGGTGGAAGGTGGTCAGAGAATTCTGTTTTTAAATGCCAGTTAGAGGATAAGCCCTGGTAAACAAATAAAATCTCCAAGGTTCCTCACTGTAGTACTGGAAGCCAAGGTAATACCATTCAGAGTAATTCCAGTGTCTTCCTGAGGTTCCCAAAGACAACAACCTCAGTCTGTCTGAATTCATAAGGAGAAAATTCAACAATCCTTAAGTCTTTTTTTAAAGTCATCATTCTCTTTCAGCTCTCTTTCAAGGGCTCCATACGTCATAGATTTTGTTCCCAAATATAGTTAAAAATGAAACGACGTGTTGTTGTGATTACTGAGGAAGTTGGGTGAAATTCTGAATATTTATTTCCAAATTTTCCTCCAACAGGAGCTAAAGTGTCACTTCTGACTAAAATTATCATTGAGACGCTAAACTCCTGTCATGTGAGTTTTCTCCTTATGTGAAAGCACTTCTCCACCTCTGTGTGATTTCACCGCAAACAAACCGTTACTCATTAATATTTAGTGATGGGCGTGGTTTCTATATAAGCCCCGCCCATCACTGTGGATATTAGACAGCCTCCTCCAGAATAAGTCTAAGTGCTGACCAGGTTTCTCCAGCTGCAGACAGCCAGGCTGCAGGCAGTTTTACTGAGAGAGCTAATAAAAGAGAAGCAGGACAATAGCAGACAAAAGCTTTCCCGTGCAGGAAGGAGACAGACCGCTTTTTATTGTCGGGACTGTGTGGAGATTTCTTTCGGGAAGAAAATCTGCAGTTCTGCCTCTGTCTGTGCATGTTCCACCCGGAGAGGTGGACTTAAAACCCCGAGCAGAGGGTCGCACCGACTGTCAGCGCACCGAGAGCCGCTGGGCAACAACCCGCCGCTGCAATGAGCCTCACGCGGAGCTGCGCGCTCTTCAGCGCCGCCTTCAGGCTGCAGCTGCTGCTGCTCTCTGCCCGCATCCAGGTACAGCAGCCTCCCGCTGGTTTTCTGCTCATTTTAACATAGTTCTGATAGGAAGGTACCTGGAAACACGGAACACAGGCGCTCTGCTGTGTTCAGGGACATCTTCATCGTCTTCAAACTCTGGGAAAGACTCAACCCAGACCCCTGAACCCAGAACCAGACCTGAAGAGTGAACCCAAAACCAGACCTAAAGACTGAACCTAAAACCAGAACCAGACCTAAAGACTGGACCCAGAACCAGACACAGACCTAAAGATTGGACCCAGAACCAGACCTAAAGACTGAACCTGGAACCAGACATGAAAGACTGACTCCAGAATCAAAGTTTTTCTTATGACGTGTTTAAGTGGTTTTAACTCTAAACTGAGACCTAAAGGGGAACATAAAGGACCATTAGTCCCAATTAGATTATAGGGGCTCTGGTTGCTTTGGGACATAAATTGCATCTGATCTGGGTAAGCTTAGGATCACATGCCTGAAACTTTTTCATTGCACTGCCACAAGTTGCTATTTATGATCAATAATTAGAGAGAAATCCACATTTGTTGCTTTGATCAGATTGTTTGTGATTCCTGTCAGTCTTCTGTGTGAGTGAATTAGATCCTGCAGAAACTAACAAAGTCCACGTCAGAGGATTCAGGTTGTTCCTGCTGGGACTCTGCAGCCCTCTGATCCCACCTCTGTGCTCACTTTCCCACGGTTTTAAATTCTCTCTTCATAGAAAACATTTAATATTTAAGCATTTTCAGGTCAAACATGCAGTTTTACATCGTGGTTTCAACTGGAACTGCAATAAACTGGAACCAGGAAACCAGTACTTAACTTAGTTTAGACAGATTTCTGCTCTGAGAGCCAATAGTTTGAAGGGCAGGTAAACAGCAGCAGGAATCTGATCAAAGACATTGAAGGTTTTTTTTCATCATGGGGAAGTCGGCTACTGGTATCTGCTGACTCATTCTGAGGGAATGAAGGTAGGGAAATCCCATCCTCTGCTGCCTGCTTCAGATGATCATTTAAAACCAGTTTCCAGTCCTCCAGAACTTCTACTTATAGACATTTAATTGATTTTATTTAGTGAAAAACTCATGAACTGTCAGAGTTTTCACATGCTTTCATAAGATCTAACCAGTGTATACTTGCATTAAATTTCAAAGTTTGTCCTCGGATGACTGGGGCCAGAAGACAGATCTGACCCACAGTATTAGACCAGGTCCCAGCAGGACCTAATCAGTCTGAATCCAAACCAACTTCCTTACGTCTTAAACTTAAAAGCTCCATGTTTCTTCTGAACTGAGGGAGCATCTAAAGACCTTAGCAACAAAATGCTGTTTCTGAGCTGTTAGTTTGTGATGTTGACTCCATCGTCCTCTTCCTCTGTTGCAGGTTTCTTCAGCTTCAGGATTCTTTGAGCTTCAGATTCTGTCCATGCAGAACGTTAACGGGCAGCTGCAAAGCGGCGGCTGCTGTGATGGATCTGGTGACATGGTGGATGGTCGATGCTTTGTGGACCAATGCGACACCTACTTTCGGGTCTGTCTGAAGGAGTACCAGCTGAAGGTCTCCCCAGCTGGACCCTGCAGCTTCGGCACCGCCTCTACACCTGTGCTCGGTGGGAATACATTTTCCTTTAGAAATTCCAAGAACAACAAAGCCAGGGTCGTGTTGCCGTTCAGCTTTGCGTGGCCGGTGAGTTCAAAAGTTCTGATGTGTCTTGAAATTAGATTTTTTTTATGCTAGCACTTCCAAACCCACATGGCAGTAAAGCCGGGCTTTCTGGGGGACACTTGGGGTTTTGAGTTAGTTGCCCACTTTTTTTCCCCTAAAGAGTTTTTATGATGGTGATATATAGTTCATGAGCTTGAAGCTGCACATATCCTGTAAATCTGCAGCAATCAGCCCAAAATCTGCACGAATAGTTGCTCCATTCTTATTTTTAAGCGAGACTCCATGAATTCCAGTTTTCACTGACTGAAGTGCCGAATCTGCTGCCCTGGATTGACATTAGAAGTTCCTGTAACTTCATATCGACCCATTAGTCTGATCCGTGAGCTCAGACCGGCCTCAGGCTTTGCCAGATTGGAGCATCAGTAGCTGCTGCAGTTTCCTGCCATCAGATTGTTTCTGCTTCTTTTTCGGGTGTGTTTTTTTTTTTTTTTTTTTTTTTTTTCCCATTGTTTCCTCCCCTGACCTTCCAGTGTGGAGGGGATAAAGGACCGTTGTTGGTGGCGCTGCTCTGCCGGCTGAAGGACATTCTTGCCGTTGACCCTGGTTACTGGCATGTTAAATGAAGCCATGGCAGGATAAGGTTTCTGTTGTTGCTCTCTCTTTTTTTGACTCCTTAGTCTAAAGTGGCAGGACTGGTCCAAATGGCCTCTCTGTGCGTCAGATGTGTTTATGGGAGCTCAGCATGTGTAATGTTGTGCTACATCTCTTCCTTTTACTAAGTGACTCATTTGTGACACTTGTGCTTTTCATTCTTTCATTCTTGCTGTCTTGCATTTTTTCATTCATCGTGCATTAGATTCTCTTTTCTTTCTAACCCTTTCTTCTTCTCCTTCCACCTCCTGCAGACAGTGCTGGTTTATATAAGCAGGTTTCTGTAGGAACAATAGTCAGGGCCCTGGCTGGGCTGCAGCTGGGGCTTATGGGACAATACTGTGGGTGAAGGGCTGGGATTGGGGGGTGCATAGTTCAGATACAATATATACAATATATATCCACCAGGAGTCACCAAGACACAGTAATAGAAGTTGCTCAATGAAAGGAAACTCCGACTAGAGCGAAGTTGCTTCTGAACAGACCAACAACGAGGTAAACTTGGACATCTTGGAGAGTGAGATGGAGGGATGTGGCTTCGCTGGCTGGCTGTCAATCAATCTCCCTGTTGGCTGATGCTGGAAACATCCAGGTACTTTGATTCTTATCCAGTCCTTGCTCCCCTCTCCTCATCCTTACTTTAAAGTGTCTGTACACTGAATTAAGACTGTACGAAAATCAGCAGAAGGTGAGGAAACAACAGTGTGTTCAGTCAGAGGCTTCCTCAGGTCCAGTGCAATACAGAGAGATACAGGAGATCATTTTACCAGCAACCATCACCCTCCAGACTAAGGCTTCATCTATTAATTATAAGTATAATTTCCTTTTTTTTTTAAACTAGTAGAAGATTGCAATTTTCCTAGATGAAAAAAGATTAACTTAAAAACAGGTGGAGTTACCTGGAAAATTGACCAATGAGATCACACTTAGCAAGGCAGGTTTATTTCATGTAGAAGACAATTCAAAGTGCTTTACATAAAACAAAGGCGTTACTCAGGATGCAGAGGAAGCTTTAAAAGTACATTAAAAATGAACTTTAAAAATAAATAAAAGCAACCAAGTAAAGAAAAAATGAGATAAAATGTAGAAATTAAAGTTCCAGTGTGAGGAATTAACAGTTGTTTTGATAAAAGGTGGCAAAAAGTTTTAAATGTTGATTTTAAAGAGAGTTTTTATTGTTCCAGAAACTGAACATTGCCTCACATACATGTTTAGTTCTGACTCTGGAAACAGAAGGTAGACTTGACCCTGATGACCTGAGAGATCTGGTTGGTTCATAACAAACCAGAAGATCCAGACTGAATGTAAACTAACAGCAGAATTTAGACGTCAGTTCTGTACATTAACGTTGTGTTATGAGGCAACAGTTTGTGTTTTTACTTGTCTTTGAATACGAGGAATCTTTCGTCTGCAGGACACATTTGTTTGTCACTCATAACATTTTTGGTGATGCATTATCACAGATGCATGTTGTATATTATCTTCTCTTTGCAAGGTTCTGCTTCTCCTTCCCATTAAATGCAACAACAAAGGCAGCACCATCATGCAGAGTGATCTTCTGTCACCAGGTGCAGCTCAGGGATAGATGTCTTGCCCAAAGGCACATCAGCATGAGGTTTAAAATCTTATGGACCATTTTTAATATTTTATGACAAAGGCAAATTTTAACCACAGCCACATCAAAGATCTTGTTTTGCTGCAGATTTCTTCAGGGAGCTCTGAATTGTTCTAGTTTCCTTTAGAGAGCCAGTGATGCCTGACATCCATCTCACTCTCATCATGCTGTCAGTCAGTCTGGTGGAGACATCAGATAAACCAGAGAACAGCGTAATGAGAGGAAGTTTACAGCTCTTAAATTTCTTCTCCCTGCCTCGACCTGCCTCCACATGTCGCCTGGCTCTGCCTTCTCACAAACTATGTTCCCACATCCAGCCAGAGAAAGTAGTTCCACCTCTTCGATCAAACAATCTCAGGCATGGGGAGTGATGGGAAATCTGCGACAGCCTGCAGATGAATGCTGCTGGATGCTTTGGCGAGAAGTGAGTGGAAACTGTTGGCAGGTAACCAGCTGCTGACTTTTCATTCCAGCTGTCATCTTAAACTCATAATTAGCTGCCAAAATGTTTTGAGGATCCACCCAGAGTGTTTGGTGGACAGCACACTTATTTCCCCCTCAGGGTCAGGAAGAATCAATCGATGCCTAAATCCAGTTTCAGTCAGAGAAATTATGCAAAGATGTTGCAAGAGTTGTTCAGAGGCTTTTCAGTCGCATTATTTATTTCGTTCTGCTTATGTTATGACAGCTCTGTGTGGAACAACTGAGAACAAAAAAAGGAAAGTTTCTACAGTTCTTTTAGCCCTGAAGCTATGTATACTGCTTTAAACTCGGATTCTTCCGGATTCTTTGCTTTCACTCGTGAATCTTCAGTATGAAATGCTGCAGGGAAGCTTATCCCAGCAGCTGCCTTGAACAGGTACAGTATTTCTTATGTTCTCACTGACATATATTGATACCAGGGTGGTCCTTCTTTTCTCCAAAAGCATTCTCAGTTGTTAGGGATGAGGAGCAGCTAGTAGTTAGCCACTCTGGTGAGCTGTGGCATTCAAACCTTTAATATCAGGTCTCAGAATTGACCAGTATAAAGAAATGAATGGGTGAAATTTTCTTAACAAGCTTGTTTCCACTGCGATCTCAGATGTATGTAACGACAGAAGGGGAATCCATGCTGGGTTTGAAAAGAAGAAGAGACCACAGTGTTAAAAATCCCAGGAGATTAGCATGTTCACAACTAATCAAATCAGCACAGTGATGTCTGATTGGCTAAAAGTTAGTGAGCAGTAATCATCATCTGTGATGCTTACCATACTAGAAATACTAGGTATTACAGTCCGTGCTTTCTCCACCAACGTTGGTGAACTCTTACCTGTGTCAGAGCAAAAACTAATAGGAAAAACAAAAACCAAAGGACCTGCACTTCAAGCTTCCCCCATGTGGAAGATAAACCAGCTGTTTGTTAGAGATGTTTAGAAACCCTTTGCAGAAATATCTACAGCTCAAATCCTAAACTTAACCAACTCAACTGAATACCCAACCCAAACTGAAACCTGCTTTTTAATTCTGACTCAAACATGATGTCTTAAAGCCAGACTTCAAGCAGGTTTTCATACTGTGACGCCATAACAACGGCTAATCCAGCATCCGTCTTCATCCTGTCTCTACTCTGAAATCTCTCCAGACAGCAAAAGTCAGTCTGATGTTAACTCTTGTCTTATCTCTACCTCTGTTCCTTTCTCTTTTTCTTTTCCTCTTTTCCTCTGATCATGTCCTCTTGTGTTTCTTTGAATGTTCAGCATGTAATATGACCGGTGTGTTGATGTCCAGTTTCTGGAGTGTAACAAGGCGCAGTAAAATGTAGTGGTCACATGATACTCGAGGCTGGAGACAAAAAGTTGTGAAGTGGTTTGTCAGCATCGGGACGCTGCAGGGCAACGGCGGCTTGATGAATGTACATAATAAATGTCACTGCGCCATGAAAACGAGGCAGAAATGCAGAGTTTTAAGGCCAGAAAATGATGTAGTGTTTTAGACATACACATGTTCTTACTCACATGCCCACACACCAACAATTTACTTTCAAAAGTCTCATCTTTAGAAACCAGAAATAAACTGAAACTTAATGACACTTCAAATATTCAGTTAATTAGTCAGATGTTAATTGATTAGTTGGTTTTTGTTTGTCTTTGTGTGCAGAGGTCGTACTCATTGATTTTGGAAGCCTTGGACTTGAACAACGACTCTTCCACCAGCAGTGAGTATCATCTTTTTCTTTTTTCTTTTCTTTTTGTAAAATAAAGGTTAAAATGTTCCCCTCAAAAACATGGTGGAAATGGAATAAAACTGCTTGTAAAAATAAAATAAATTTTAATAGCTTGCAAAAGTCATGCATATATATGATCTATAATAAGAGAAGGAGAAGGAGAACATAAAAGATGCCAGCGTGCATGACTAAAAAAACACATTAAATATTTTTAAAGAGCTTTAAACTTTTTTTTTTTTTTTAAAGCTTCACAAAAAAATATATTATTTTTGGTAATAATGAAAATGTATTTTGCACTATCTTGAGAATGAATGGGATCATTTTGATTCAGAAAACTGATTGATTTATCCACACACACTCTTCAAAGCTCCCCAGTTTTATTTGAGCTTCTGTTAACACCAGGCGGTCAACGAGGCGGTCGGAGCGGGAGTATTGGCTCGGTGCTGTATTTTACATCCCTCAGGGAACCATTCTAGGCCCTGTGTGAAGTCAGCTGACCTCAGGACAGGTGGCTGGAGTCAGGCAGACTTCACTTATTTTGAATTTAGTCAGAACATTAGAAACTAAAATATGTTTGCCTTCCTGCTGAATCTTTATGTGAGATTTCGAGAGTATGTTCAGAAACCATCAGCTCACAAACGGAGCTGAAAGGTTGCTGATGAGCCGAACGAGGACAGAGCAAATATTGACCAACTCAGTTTAGCATCAACAAGCTAAGTGTGCCCAGCTTGTGGTCTGAGGTGACCTCCTGTGTTTTCCATTTTTCCCTTGAATGGGTCGGCTCAGCTCTTTACCTGCTCTCCTATGCGGATGAGATCCTCTAAACGTCGGCGAAATCGGCTGCTTGTCATTGCAGCTATGAGACAGTGACTGGACACACACCTTCCCTGTGTGTGTTTGTGATCAGCTCTGAGTACAGGAGGGTTAAACATATTCCCAGAGTTCATCTCCAGCCAGCGTCATGTCATTTGCTGTCCTGTTGGATTTAGATTCAGTCTCAGCTTTGTATTCACAGAACTAGGAAAAATCATGTTTTGCAGGAGCTTACTGCTGATAAAATTGACCTTTTATTAAAAAAAAAAAAAAAAAAAAACATCTTAAAGGTGCAGCGTGAAACAAAATCAGAGGACGATGAAAGAATAATGTAATTAATCATTAAAAACTGTGTTTCTAAGGGTATCTAATCACTTTACTAAAATAGTTAAGAGTTTATTTTTCTTAGAATGAACCATTTCTATCTCCTTGCTGTGGGTCCACAAACATGCCAGCTGCCATTTGTGCCACTACTTTTACTACGGTGTCTCTGAATGGACAAACAACTGTAATAACGGCTTTGTTTGATAGGAGCGAGACTACTGTTTGGGATAAGTAGCACCTTAATAAATAATAATAATAAACGTTTAGCTTGACATCACCCTCTGATTGATACTGGTGTCGACCAAAAAGGTATAAAGAAGGAGGTGAATATTTACTTCACTGCTGCTCTGTGTGTGCTGTAGTTTGCCTTCCATTTTCTAACCGCTTATACCAATTCAGGGTCGCAGGGACGCGGGTTACACCTGGACAGGTCGTCAGTCCATCGCAGGACCAACACAGAGAGACAAACTCACTACTAGGGAGAATTTAGTGGCCATTTTACCAAACATGCATGTCTTTGGACTGTGGGAAGAAGCTGGAGTACCTGAAAAGAACCCATGCATACATGAGGAGAACATGCAAACTCACAGAAAGGCCACTGTTTTACTACTGTCTACTGGATCACGTCATTAAACAGGTCATTACAGTACCAATAATGACCTTTTGTTTCTGCTGTATACACAGGTTTGCCTTTATAAAGACAAGCTAAAAGCTAAAGTAAAGCAAACCATAGTGTACTTTGCAGCCCTCAAACAGGTACTGGCGTCATAGCTCGGGTAGGTTTCATCAACTAAGTGCCAGGTTTGGATGTTTGCTCAAATATCCCGAACAGTGCGAATCCAGGTAAACTATTTTTTCCAGATCTGCTACTGTGGTGCCATTTTCAGCACATTTTTTTTATTCACCGTCATGATGTGAAGTGTCACAGTTTGCTTCCACAGCAGCAGTATCACCTGCTCGGAGAACGTCTGGTTCCTTGTAGAGTTTCTGGTGGGTTTAATGGATGCCGTCACCTCGGCCTCAGCACACTTTCCACCCTGCTGGTGAAATACCACAGAGCAGCTCAGCATTTCCAGAGCGCTGGTACATTGAGTACCGAGTGTAACTGAAACCTGTGTGCAGCTCAGGAGGCCACGTTCAGAGGAGGACGGGAGCACAAGTTTGGTTCCAGCTCTCTTCATCCCTGGCCTGCATGTTTTCTGATTGGTCTAAAACCATCTCATTCACAGGTGTTGGTGGGGCGGTGATCGAGAGAGCCTTCCACTCTGGGATGATCAACCCCAGCCGGCAGTGGCAGAATCTGGAGCATAACGGCCCTGTGGCCCAGTTCCACTTCCAGGTTCGACTCAGCTGTGACGAGCACTACTACGGCTTCGGCTGCAACAAGTTCTGCCGGCCGCGACACGACTTCTTTGGCCACTACGAGTGTGACCATAACGGCAACAAGACATGCATGGAGGGCTGGTCCGGACCAGACTGCAACACCGGTGAGCCACTCAGAGGGTTTTTCTTTCAGATCAAAGAACTTTCACTGGTGACTCTGCTCATTTCAGAACAGAGCTAGCAGATTTTTATGTGGGATTATTTGGTCATGCTGGCATCTCTGATTTTATAACACATTTTTGTAGGCTTTATAACTAAAAGGAACGTTGGCGTGGAAACACTGGACTCCATGTGGAGGAAACCATCTTGTTGCAGATGATGGATGTTGCGTCATGAACTTGCACAATAATCATTCAGTCATTTGTGTTTATAATATTTATTATTATTTCTGTTGCTTCCTGTGTTTCTCTGCAGCGATCTGCAGACAGGGCTGCAGTACAGAACACGGATCCTGTAAAATCCCAGGAGATTGCAAGTAAGATGACAGACACTGGTCCTCTTCACCAGCCTTTCTTACAGACTCATTTCTAGTTAGTTTGTAAGAATGGTAAGGTCCTACGTATATTTTACAAAAATTGTGGCATTCACCAATATTTTTGCATCCTGACTTTGTTCTTAGCTAAAAACAAATCCTACAAACACACAGGATTTATGTCACACAGACATTTAGAAGCAGATGTGTTTGAACAAAATCAGGGTTTCTGTTGTTTTCTGTTCAGTTCATTAAAATACAATAATGATAAAATTATAGCTGCGTTTTTGAATTTTAAAACAACTTTTGGTAATTTACTAAGTATTTTGTTATTTTAAAATAAATATCAGATTAAGTTCTGACATCATCCTTTCGCTCAGAGGAAAATGAAAGTATTTGTCATTCATTCGATTAATTCATGAACATGCTGCAGACACACACTAGATCCATTCCCTCATCCAGAAGAATATCAGTAGTTAACAGTAGCTTTTTATTATGATTAGTTTTAGGTTATGTCCTGGTTGCCTGGTTAATAACGCAGCAGGAGGGAATGTGCTTTACAAACTGTAGGAGGTTTAGTATAGGAAGAGATGAACATTTATTCTATGGTGCACCTCGTTCCTCTTTAGCCACGACGCCTCCAGGATGTTGGTCGTGATGCGTTCATGGACCAGACTGCCGGCTGCTGTCCAGGTTCAGGAGGAATTAATGATCCGTTTCTACATAAGGCTGCGTTTATGGGATCTAAATCTTGCCATGTGTTTATTTATAACCAAGTTATCACTTTAGAAATGAGGACAATAAGGTTTTAGAGCACATTTTTATTAGTATTTATTTTCCTTCATACTTTATTTTTTCTTATCTACGTCTCTGCACACAGTTGTCAGCCTAATGATCTTTAATGGACATTTTGGACGTTTACTTGCAGATTAGGTCCAACTGGTCTATCTTTTTAACTTACAGAAAGATTAGTATTCACTAATCTAAGGAAAATAAACTAATGTTTTGGTCTTTGAACACATTCATGAATCTGACGAGGAGTTTTTGTAAAAACCTTCAAAAGGACAACTTAAGAAAAAATTTAAGGTTGTGAGAAGTTATTGGCGAACGAGGCTCCGTGTTTTAAAAGCAACATGATCCATGAAATATTAATTTATTTAACATAACTTATCTGTGTGTGTGTGTGTGTCAGGTGTCTGTATGGCTGGCAGGGGGAGTACTGTGACCAGTGTATCCCTCATCCTGGCTGTGTCCACGGCAGCTGTGTGGAGCCCTGGCAATGTCTCTGTGATACCAACTATGGAGGACAGCTGTGTGACAAAGGTACACACTTATAACCACACACACACATGCACATGTCTTTTTATCACTTTACTGGACATTGATTTGTATTGATTGATTTCCTGAATCTTATAATGGTTGCTGCTTGTTGGTCACACGCTGTGACTTCATGTCTTCATAACACCAAACATACTCACATGAGGTCATTTCTGTGGGAGATGTTGTTTCGAGCTCCTCTCAGCCAGTACCACTGAAACCAGAATAAACTGGTTAAAGTCATTTATTGATCAGTGCAGACCTATAGTGATGGGATGTTTGGCTTGTTTCAGAGAGCCGGCTCTTTTGGCTCCCGAACGGCTCTTAATTTAGCATCTTTTTTAGCCCAATAATTTACCTTAACTTCTCAAAAATTATTGAATTGTGTTTCGGAAACCCGTTTGTGTTCAGCATTTTTATGAGAAGCCTTATATTTGTCTCCTTTTAAGCATTTATTCTGATACAAAACCACTTACTTTTGTTTACTATTTCAACAAAAATCTTACAATGCCCAAATGGACAACAAACAGCAAACAAATCCAAAAAACAGAACGAGAACCAAACTCAAGAAAGCAGCATAAATGTCCTCAGTGCACGTTGGCATTCAGAAAAATAAGATGCCACACACTCACTCACATACTCTCCTCAGGGCTGTCTGCTGTCTCACACAGTGTAGTGCCATCAGCAGAGTTAACTATGCGGAGCCAAAACAAAGAAACTGAACTGACTTCAGAGCTTCTTTAGACCCAAGAGCTCAGCGTTCCTGGTACAAGTGCTGCAGAAGTGATCACATGACATAGAAGGACCAAACTGTTCAAAAACCTAACACAGCTCACCTGAATGGATGTCAGATGGAAGCAGGAGCTACAGGGAAGAACAGAAGGTTTAACAGTTCAACCGGCTGAGGGAGGGAGGCGCTCAAAGCATCCAGCCAATCACAGACGGGGAGCCGCACAGCCAGACTGGCAAGTCACCTGTCCGGAATCACACAAGTCTAGTTTGGCAAGTCCAAGTCAGGATCCATTCCTCCCTTTTGTCTTTATGGCTTTCAGACCCTTTAGATCTGCATTTTGGTTGTTATAGCAACGTATCTGTAAAACTTGAAGCCTGAGGAAGCTTTTGCATCCCAGCCTGGAGCAGCATTTTCACTTCGCGTGATGGCATGTCTAAGTTTTAGGGTCAAACATTGAAATTAGGACCAGATCCATGTAGGTCCAAGTTAGGGCCATCTAACTTTGTGTTTAGTCGCTATGCAGAAATCTTTCACTTTACACATTAAATAAATGGAAATGGAGGGTTAAGCATAAGGGACCAAAATTACCAGTTTCCACATCCTTGAATGAAATGTTGTCTGATTAGACAAATAATGGTGGTTTAACTCCTGGAAGACAGAAAATTCTTTTTCTTCTTAAACAGCTGATGGTGATGTTTCTGTTTCCGTCCTGCAGACCTCAACACATGTGGGACACAGCAGCCATGTCTGAACGGAGGGACCTGCAGCAACACGGGGCCGGACAAATACCACTGCTCCTGCCCTGAAGGCTTCTCCGGGGTCAACTGTCAGATAGGTGAGAGGAACGGGGCCCCAGGTTCAATGAGCTGGTCCTGCAGGACTCCCAGGACACACTTCCACCATCCTCTGATGCTCTGCTGAAGCTTCTTCTAAGAGTTTATACATCCAGAGATGAAAGGTTGAGATTACTCTGATAGATTTAGTTTTTATGTCCTCATAAATCGGATGAGGGATCTGTGAGCTTTGGAAGAAAAGTGTGGCAGCTTGATCTTTATCATGTGGCGAGGAGCTGTGGAAAAGTCAGGTCAGAGATCAGTGAGGGTCGGGGGAGGGTTAATACCAACCTGGGAAAGCAGAGAGAGGAAGGATCGTGATATGCATTGCAGCAGTTTGAAGTCATCCCAGACTTTGTTGGGGTGTTTTTTGTGTTCTGTGAGAAACAATATTTGATGCCATTTTCACCCACAACACCTGTAACATGCTATCTGTTGTGTGTGTGTGTGTGTGTGTGTGTGTGCAGCGGACCACGCCTGTCTGTCCAGCCCCTGCTTGAACGGAGGAAGCTGTTCAGAAAGCAGTCTGGGTTTTGAGTGTCACTGTTCACCCGGCTGGACCGGACCGTACTGCTCCATCAGTAAGCCCCTTTAGACCTGGTTTTTGATGATCCTTCAGGGAAGTTTGAGAAACACTGGGACTGTTTTTGTGTCTCAGATGAAGACGAGTGCCTGGTGAACCCCTGCAGTCATGGAGGAACCTGCCAGGATCTGGTCAACGGGTTTAAATGTACCTGCCCTCCTCAGTGGACTGGAAAGACCTGCCTCATCGGTCAGTTGTAATGAGAAGTTGAAGGGAAAGGATTGTACTAAATATGTTTGATTTTCTAAAATTCTGTTTTGAATTGTTCCTGTGTATACTGCTGACTTAAGCTCATGAGCACATAAGAATATGTTTCAGGATCATGATGTTTTGTTAATGAGCTTGTTACCTTATTTTTCAGAAGTCTGCTGTGATAGGTCTGTTGGAATTGAGAGGGTGGGGCCTTGGGTAATAAATAGGAAGTGCTGCCAAGCAGACTGGTTGGACTGCCCAGAGGGATGAAGTTTGTTTGGTGTGCAGAATGGCCAAATAAATTGTGGTTTTTTCCCATACCAAATGAAAATGGATTTATTCTTCCCATGCTCACACATCGTCTTGCCACACTCTCATTATTCTGTACTAGAAACGTGGTTTAACTTTTCATATAAGACTTCTTTTTATTAGGATGTAAAGCATCCGTTCTTAGGATGTTCATTCTTTGTTTTCATGTCAGCGTCAGCTGGTTAAATACATTTAAATATTTTCCTCTGGCATTCCGCCTCCCTCCACATCCTGAGGTTTTTCCTAATCTCCATGAAGAAGGAATGGTCCCCAGATCTTCCCTCTAATCCACTACCAGACATCACCAACATGCTCCACAGCCTTAAACTGTGGCTGCTCCGGTGGTTTGCTGGGTTTATTCTGGGATGCAAACAGATATTTTCTACAGAGACATAATTGTCATCTGCTTGTTCATCAACAGCAGCAGAAGAATCAGCCATTGCCCAGAATTCCCTGAATCATTAATGTACAAAGAAGACAAAACTGAGAGGAACTCGGAAAGCACACTGTGTTGAAACTTGTTGTTTCTTCTCTTGTTTGTTTTGCTTTTAGATGCTAATGAGTGTGATAGCACCCCCTGTGTCCATGCCAACTCTTGTCGAAATCTGATTGGTGGATACTTCTGTGAGTGCCTCACCGGTTGGACAGGCCAGAACTGTGACATCGGTGAGTAAAACCGGCTCTATGACGAGACCGGACAAGGCAGCCCGAGCTGTGGATGCAGCACCAGAATATTTAACCAGTAACAATATCTGTTATCCTTTATACTGAGAAAATGATTTAATTTTTAACTCCAAGAAGAAAGAGATGGAAGGAAAGGGAAGTCAGAAATGTGCTGAGGATGATCTCAGCTTCATTTGAATATCAGGATTAAGCCAAGTATAATCCACTTCAGAGTTTGGAAAGGATTAAAGGATTTAATAGAAACATTTTACGATCACAGATCTTTTCAAGTGTTCCGCTTACAGATGGAAACTGTGTGTGTGTGTGTGTGTGTATATATATATATATATATATACACACACACAGTTTCCATCACACACACAGTTATATATATATATATATATATATATATATATATATATATATAATTTTTTTTAATGAAACCGTGTTGAGCAGGAAAACTTCTCTGTTGTTTCTCTTCCTGCTGATGTCTTCTGTCTACAAGCTTAATGATTTGTTTGTGAAATAAAGTAAAGCAGTAGACTGAGGAACGGAGCTGTGCAATGAACCGTCACGTGAAGCAGCCGGCAGCTTCCCTTCGTGTTTCTGCTCTGACCAAAAGCTTTTTAATGAGCTCATTCTTCCATTTCCTCCTGCAGACGTCAACGACTGTCGCGGCCAGTGTCAGAACGGAGCTGCATGCAAGGTGAGCATCACTTCTCGGTGGGATGGGAATTTGTTTTCAGGTCTTTATGCAGCTCGTATCATTTTCCTGTTACACCTGGAGCTATAAACAATCGATGCCGAGTCGTGTCTCCATGACGACAGTGGATCAGATTACTTCAAACTTTCTTGATCCTCATTCTTTTACTAAATGCCACTTTTCTCTGCTATTGTTTCTCTAACAATGGCTTCTTGTTTACTGATGTGGGCCACATTACACACCAGTAGCAGTATAAGTGTATGTATGTAGATAGATAGATAGATAGATAGATAGATAGATAGATAGATAGATAGATACCCCAACCCCACACCATCACAGGATGTAAATGAAAAAACATTCATTTAATGAGACAAAACATGAAATATCTCAGATTCGTACTGTCTGCAATGAAATTCAAGTCAAACAGAAGAATCACTGTCTTCTTTTCTCTGTACCATCCTGAGTTTATCTGAATGGGTTTGTAAAAACTGCTGAAATGAATGATTCAGAAAAGAGACAAACTCCAAAACTACAGTAAAAAAATCAGAAGAACAATCAAGTTTTGAATGATAATTTTGTCTTGATCACTTTTTTCCTCCAGGACCTGCTAAATGGTTATAAGTGTGTGTGCTCCCCGGGGTTCGGGGGGGATCATTGTGAGAAAGACCTGGACGAATGCGCCAGCGGGCCATGTCTAAACGGTGGACGTTGCCATGACGAAGTAAATGGTTTCCACTGCCTGTGTCCTCCTGGTTTCTCTGGAAGGAATTGTCAGGTGAGGAACGATGCCCTTCCACAAACCACCATTCAAGATATGAAATGATATGAATATTTCTTACACCTGACCTTTCATTCACCATAAGGGCAGGACAAGACCTTCCCTCACGTGTGCACTTTAGAGCTGATTCAGATTTATAAAAGGAAGGCGTGGGACTCTTTTATAAATCTGGAAGTTTTTGTTCGCATCATTTGTTTTCCACGTACGCCCCCTGTAGTCATCTTTGCTACACACAGTTTTATAAATGAGGCCGTGATGATGTCCTACTTGGACCAAACCGAAATATATTCTGCTGTCTGCCGTTATTGAAATGTTGAGAAAATGAATCACTGAAGTTAAAATTTGATTCCTGTTTGTGAAAATATTGTCTCTGAACTGAATTGTGTGGTACTTTCTGTGTCCCTCCTCCTGCTTGATTGGAACTAAACACCCGTGGCCTCATTTATAAAACTGTGTGTAGCAAAGCAAACTACAGGTGGCGTCTGCGGCGCAAAAATGAAATGCTGTGCACTTCAACTTTCAGATTTATAAAAGCGTGCACACGCACGTCCTACACCTGTTTCCATTTATAAATCTGAATCAACTCTAAAGCAGGCTCTGGTGAGGGAGGGAATGTCTTACCACACCCACGTAGTGGCTGTAAAAGGTCAGGTGAACGCCTGTAATACATATTCATCACATCATTTCCATGATGGCTCGGGAGGGAAAAGCAGGAAAGAAGTGAATTTTTTTGGGTGTGAGACAGAGATCCTGATGGACCACGTTGACAAACATAAAAATGTTTAAATGGTGGGCACGGCGTCGGCATTACTGCTGTCATCGCATTGTCAGGAGGCAAGACATGCCAGAGGAGTCGGAACATGCGGCTGGATATCTCTGTCGGTAGAGCATCCCATGCCGGAGACCGATGTGCGATTCCCACGGGGGTGAATCGCTTCGGAGAAAAGCGTCTGCTAAATGACAGTAATTATGCCGGTAATTTAGCCATTTGTTTTAATTTGTTAAATATGTACAGATACGTCTGAAATTGGTAGCAGTTTATTTAGTGTTTAATAATATTTCTTTCTAGTTGCTGGGTGCTCCAGCTGGGTGGGCGGTGCTCCAGCTGGGAGGGCGGTGTTTGTTTTCTGAGCATGCGCTCAGGAGAATTAATATTAAATGTGCGTCTTTATTTATTTCTGCAAACAGCTTTAATATCTAACGTGGTGTGAAAGGTAATAGTGGATTGTGCACAAATGTCTCACATTTCACATCATTTCCTTGATTTTATTCTGGACCGTTGTTGTCGTAGTTCCCTGTTTTTGAATATGCGTATGCCTGGGTCAGTGTTGCGTGGAGATGGGAATATTTTCCCATCAAGTTTGGTTTTTATAAATCCCAAAAGTTGACTTTATTTGGCGCATGCCGGTTTTTGTTCCTATGCCAGTTTTATAAATGAAGCCCCAGGTCTTTTTCAGCTTATAGCAGATTAACATCGTCTCCACTTCAACTGCATTTCAGTGTTTAAAGACATTCATGTTTATTTTGATGTGTAAGTTTTATTAATTTAAGACTTTGATCTGCATTTTGTTGCCATGGATACATGAAACAGGAAAACGATGGGTGTTTTTTTTTTTTCCCCCATTTGAAGATGAATTGTTCTGCGGGTCTTTTCTCTGCAGCTGGATCTGGATTACTGCCTCAGCGGTCCGTGTCAGAATGGGGGTCAGTGTTACAACCTGGCGGCAGACTATGTGTGTAAATGTCCTGAAGACTACGAGGGCAAGAACTGCTCGCATCTGAAGGACCACTGCCGCACCACACCTTGCAAAGGTTTGATTTCCCTCCCTCACTTCATTATCTTGCGTCATAATTACATTGATCTGCTGTTAAATGTCCATTTTTAAATGGTAAATGGTCTGTATTTATACAAACCTTTCATGTACCTGGAATGATACCCAAAGCGCTTTACATCATACATCATACATCACATTCACCCATTCACACACACGTTCACACACTGATGGCAGAAGCTACCATGCAAGGCGCTCGACCACGACCCATCAGGAGCAATTAGGGGTTCTGTGTCTTGCTCAGGGACACCTCAACATGAGCTCAACAGGTGGAGGATCGAACCAGCAACCCTCAGGTTACAAGATGACCGCACTGAGCCACGCCGCCCCATTTTTAATGTACATGAATTTGAAACAACAAACTGTGACACAAAACAACATCATTTTAGTGTCAATTCTCTTTATTTATACAGCTCCAGTTTACAAAAGATCACCTCGGAGTACTTCACAGACAACATGAACAAGTTCTGTTCATGTTGAGTTATAGACAGTTTAGATTCGTGAAACCTTTTAGAAAACTATCTATTTTCTTTAAAAAGACCCAGAATTACATAAAAAGGGCAGAATATTTTCTGTGAGAAGGAAATAAACTGAGCCACTCATGTTACAGTATTGCCAGCTCTCACCTACTAGGAATAAACGACAACCCTGAGGAAAGTTAATGTTCACCAGGCCTCGACAACGTTCCAGGATGAGTACTCGGAGTGTTTACGGACATTTTCAACACCTCCCTGGAGCACATTTCCAGCATGTGTCTGGGCTGCCACCATAATTCTCCCATCACATATTTTAATGCTCTTCCACAGTGATGAGGTGCTTCAACAAGCTGGTAAAGGACCACATCACCTCCATGTGACCCCCTGCATTTGACTTAGACCAGTTCACCACTCCATAAAGGATGCCATGTCCTCTACAATTCACCTAAAAACACACATGCATGGATGCTGCTGACTGACCTCATTCAGCCTTTAATACAATCATCCTCCATGTGCAACTGGCTGATGGACTTCCTCCCCAACAGGCCAGTCAGTGAGGGCGGGGGACATCATCTCCAGCTTTAACAGGGTCCACTGCTGCTTACGCCTTGCAGCTGTGCTGCATCCTCCTCCAACCACATCATAGAGTGTTCAGATGGTACTTCGGTGGTAGGTCTCATCTGAGACGAGGAGAGAAAGCAGCAGGTGGACTGGTGCTGTGAGAAAAACCTGACCCTGGTGTTGGACTAAAATAATAATAAAAAAACATTCAGCTTTACATCAATACTTTAGTCCTTTCCCACTGATCAACCATGACTTATTTGGTATCAATGGATTTCTTGTAATTTTAGAATTTCTGAAAATTAGCGCACAAAAAAAAGTATCACAAAAATGTTGATAACAACTCATCTACCGTCAATTTTAAACAAATCAAATGAAACAGAGAGAATATTCCAACTTTACAACCATAATGAATGACGAATAAGCAGAGTCTGATTATTAGAACAGATTTAACACCTTATGAAAATATCTAACCTTTAAAAGAGCTGTCTTACAATTACTGAATGACTTCAGTCAGTGCAGTAACTAGAAAATAAGGATGAGTGTCGTACATCAGAAAAGTGTTCACCCTGCTTGTAATTAATGCAGAGTAGAATAAGTTCAGTTAAGACAGGAGGTAAGATAAACATGGAGAGAAAACATGTATTTAACCTGATCAATAGTGTTTATGTAGGTCCATCATTAGATTATCAGATATTCACAGAAAATAATAGACTAGTTAAGGAAAACCAACAGGCAGAATCTTGACTTTGATTCAATACCCCATCCTGAGCTGCACAGGGTGGCAGTGGAAAGGAAGAAAAACCCCCTTTAACTAGGAAGGAAAACCTCAGGGAGGGCGGCCATCTGCCTTGACCAGTTGGGGTGGAGAGGACCGCAAAGAGAGACCAACAGGCACCAGACTCAGTGCATCACGAGATGTCCTATGAAGCCTATGGCAGCATAACTAAGGGATGGCTAGACCACTTCTAATTATAAGATTTATCAAAAAGGAAGGTTTTAAGCCTGATTTAAAGACAGAGAGGGAGTCGGCCTCTTAAACCCAAAGTGGAAGCTGGTTCCATAAGTGAAGATATGGAAAGTGAAGGTTGCTTTGAAGGTAATGAGGAGGTTGAGGAGAGGAAAGAAGAGGAACTGAAAGACAGTAAGAGGTTGAACAATGCAAAAGAGTGTCTGCCAGAGGACCCAGGACTATGACCAGAGAAGCTGCTGGTCAAAGAGAAAGGTTCAAACACAAAGATTCTTTTTTTCTGCAAATATAGATAAAGATGCGTGAAGTCTGACCATTTAATTTATTTAACATTTTATACTTATTTATTTTTCTCCACATAGAGGTTAAACTAAGATCATATTTATTATCTTTGTCCTATACCACGGAAAAGATATGCAAGAACTATTGTACAAGGGGCCCACCAAGGTAGTTTGTACATAGACCCCAGAATTCTGTGTACACCCCTGGTCGAGAAAACCAAGGAAACGATCTTTAGCTTTGAAGTAACCAGCCTGGCCACTCATGTAGAGGTGGTCAGCAGCACCAAGTTTCTGAAAGTGCATATAACTGACAGTCTGCTGGTCACAACACGTCCTCACTGGTCTCCCCCCATTTTGACCACTTGCTGTCGAGGCCCTGTAGAGACTGTGCTGACCAACTGCATCTCCATCTGCTTTGGCAGCTCTAGAGCCTTCTCTTCCATCTCTCTTCCTTCCATCCATCCATCCAGAACATTGTACAGAAACACTGTAAACTCAACTTTATTAAAGGCTCCACACGCCCACCATGGTCTGCTCTCCCAGCTGCCCTTTGGGAAGAGATTCTGCAGCACCAAAACAAGGACAGATGGGCTCTGTAATATCGTCATTCCCTATGAAATCAGACTGTTGGGACACCCCCCCAATCGCATATGGCATCTATACACTGTTGTTGGACTGAATAGGAGGTTACTGGACTGTTAAATGTTTCCTGCTTCAGTATGTTATGATACACGTCCAATTTTTTATGTTTTATCCTATATTTATATCCATAAATGTGCATTTTTCTGGAGTCTTTTATTTTAAATTTCCAATGTACAACTACTGCATATACTGAATGAAAATAAAGTGTCTATTGTATTCTATTCTATTCTGTCTAAATCTCATGTGTGTGAAACTAATGAACAAGGTGAATGTTGTAAAATGTGAATCAGAATTAGAGAATCGCTCATTCCAGTTTCTGTAAACCTTCTTCCTCAGTGATTGACAGCTGCACAGTTGCCATGGCATCCAACAGCACAGCAGCCGGGGTGCGTTTGATCATGTCCAATGTGTGTGGCGCCCACGGTCACTGTCGGAGTCACACTGGAGGACAGTTCAGCTGCGAGTGTGAGGAGGGCTTCACCGGAGTGTACTGCCATGAGAGTGAGTGTTTGTCTTCTCAACCTTCTGGTTAAATCTTTAACTCAGGCCTCCATCTAAATACTCACCGTCCTTCCTTCTGTATCTCAGATATAAACGACTGTGAGAGCGCCCCTTGTCTGAACGGAGGAACCTGCATCGATAACATCAGTCGGTATCAGTGTATCTGTGCAGTTGGCTGGGAGGGACCCAGCTGTGAAAAGAGTGAGTGTTCTTCCTCCCTCCTCCTCCTCTTCCAGCAGACATGCTCTGACATTTTGTCGTATCGTCATTCAGACACCGACGACTGCAGCTCCTTCCCCTGCCAAAATCATGGCGTCTGCAATGACCTCATTGGCGACTTCTTCTGTGGATGTAGCGACGGCTGGAAAGGAAAAACCTGCAGCTCAAGTCAGTTTTATCATCGTCTGCTTATGTTAAACCTTTTCAGCTTGTAACTGTTTTGTACCTTCGTCCTTTGCAGATTTGTTTTATTGCAAAAGGTTTTACCTTCTAGTGCATGGGTGTCCCGCTCCGGTCCTCAAGGGCCACAATCCTGCAGGTTTTCATTGTGTCCCTGCTCCAAAACCACCTGCCTCAAATTAATGAGTAATTGTGCAAAACCTAATAGGCTGTTGGATCTATTTAATTTGAGTCAGGTGTGTTGAAGTAGGAAACACTAAAAACCTGCAGGACTGACTTTGGGCATCCCTGAAATAGTGCCTTAGGGGTCATTTTTAGGGTCACTCCTTTTTATCGTTCATATTAATAATACTAAATGTGTCCAGTGCAAAATTTCATTAATATGCTGATGATGCTGTGATTTATTGCACAGCCCCCCGCCAGTTCAGAAACTGGCTTTTAACACAGTTCAGCAAAGCTTTTGTGTTTTAAAACGTTTGCTAAATACAGATAAAAGCAGTCACACTTTTCTTAAATGTCAAGGCCACACCACACAACCTGTCTCCGATCGTCAGCTCACAGGTTCACATAATGAGTTTGTATCATGTTACATATATCTCACTATTTTTACTGATAAAGCTCTTCTTTTATTCCACTTATTCTTCAGCTGGTGAAAAGGTTGAAACTGCAGCTGGTTTCTATTTCAGGATAAAATCCTGTCTTTCTGGTTGCTGCTACCTTGATATCAGTTTCAGATTAAAATGATGTTTTCTTCATGCATGCTTCGTCTCAGTTTGCTGCTCTGGACACTGTGTGTAATGGAGCTCTGACGTTCATCAATAATTTCATCAGTATATTCATTCAATTTTTTCCATTTAAAGAGATCAGGACCTTCTAGTCCTTATTCATGGGATTTTTTTATTAAGGATGCAAACTGTAATTGAACAATGTTTTTCATGCCTGCTGCTGTCTGGAACAAACTGGAGAAGACTTGAAACTTGACCTGGTTTTACTGGATGTGCTAAAGAAAAACCTGGATGATCTGAAGACAGATACATCTGTTTGGAGATGTTCTGTTTGATTTGGGATTTTGATTAGATTTTAATACCTTAAGCAAGGCACACACAAAAAGATTATTGGGCTGTTTTTGGCCTGATTTTCCCCTTCCTCACTAAGGACGGCAAACACCCTATTGAAATCTTGTCAGATTTTCCTGTTGTCTGAGGTGGGTTCAAATTTTGACAATCGGCTCTGAAATGAGTCGTGGTCGACAATCGCAAGTATTAAACTGGTTCAATAGTTACGACCAAAAATCTTCGTGTTTGAGGAAAGTCGACGACTCCAGAGTTGTGACTGTGTGGATGGTGACGCTGAACGGAATGTAGCCAATCAGAGAGCGAGCTGACTGGAGAACAAGGAAAGATATAAAGTCCGTGTTCACGTCATCTCCAGTCTGTTATTTTTGTCAGTTCTGGCTTTTCCTGTTAACAGTAGTCGCAAGACCACCATCGTTACTTCATCAGGTATGTCCTCTGCCATGCTGGGTGTTGTGTTTTCCGGTTGGTGCCATGTTTCTTCTTCATTTTTCTGATTGGTGCCATGTTTCTTCTGCGTTTTTGTTAGATCACGTTTGATCACGCCAGATTTCTGGCTCGGAGGACTAGATTGTAGATCAGTTGCGGGACAGCGTTGTTGTTTGTGTGTTGTTCTATGCTGAGATTATCGGAGCACACCACACACAGTACGATCAAAACTGTTGCCAGATTTTTTTTATATTTAAGTGTGGGGTCTCTAACAGATAAAAAAAAATCTCTTCAGATTAAAAAATCCTAATGTGTGTAGCATCCTTTGGTCAGTTTGTAAATGTTTGTGCTGCTGCTGTCTCGGCCAGGACACTCTTGGAAAACAGATTTTAAAAAGGTTTTCCTGGATAAATATAGAATATGAAATTCACTCCATATTAAGTATTCACAGGAGGATATTTCTTATTTTCAGGGGAGAGTCAGTGTGATGACAGGACATGTAAAAATGGAGGAACCTGCTCTGATGAAGGAGATACCTTCAGGTGTCTGTGCACAGCAGGTTGGGAGGGGTCTACCTGCAGTGTTGGTGAGTGTGACAGCACATTCTTTGTTAGGAGTGTTACCTCTATGAGAATCTGTCAGCTGATGGTTCACTTGGGTTTCCAGCAAAGAACAGCAGCTGTCTCCCGAATCCGTGTGAGAATGGAGGAACCTGTGTGGTGGATGGAAAGTCTTTCAGCTGCATCTGTAAGGAGGGCTGGGAAGGCACCACCTGCAGCCACAGTGAGTCACCGTTCCCTCAGAGTGGAGACATAATGATGGATGGTCGCTGCTGCTTCACACTTGCCACTGGTGTCTCTGGACATCTTAGAGTCCAACAAAACAGAAGAAATATGGAAAAAAAATCTATGCAGATTGTTTGCTAAGAAATGCAGTTTAAGGCTTCTGAGAATCCCTACAAAACAAGCTGGCATTAAATGATGTCTGTAAATGTTTTTTTAAAAAACAACAAAATAACTCGCTGTTATGCTTAAACATGATGCATCACTTTAGTCTGATGCATCATGGCTTAAGCTCATCAAAGTAAACATTTCACATCAAGAGTTCACTGTGATTCAGTCCAACGTCCTGAGTGAGCACTGTGAAGAAATCTCCATCAAAACCAGAACCAGGAAGGAAAACCACCATCAGGTCCAGAACCAGGAAGGAAAACCTTGATCAGGAGCAGAACCAGGAAGGGCAGCTATCTGTCTAGACCGGTTGGGGGTGAAGAGGATAGGAAAGAGGGGTCAACCAGCAGTATAACTAATCCAGGGGTTCCTGCTGAGGAAGAAGAAGAGAAACACAAATGAAAGACAACAGCGATGTCAGATATTTCTACATGGAAAGTAAAGAAAGCAGCTAGGAGCCCAGTGCATCATGGGACATCCCCCAGCAGCCTCGGCCTATAGCAGCAGGACTAAAGGGATGGATAAGGGTCACCAAGCCAGACCTGCTATAAGATTTATCAGAAAGGAAAGTTTGAAGCCCGATCTGTATCTACAGAACAATTTTCCCAGTGATGCGCCCCCTGTAATCGGCTAATCTTGCATCTTACCTGCACTGTGAGCTTTCTCCAGCCAGCAAAAGACAGTCTTATTTTGACCTGTGTTTTCATGATGCATGTTCAAAAAGTGTGTTTATATCCGGTAGCATGTGACGTGAAACTCGACTGCAACGCCATGCGGCATCTCAGATGAAAAAGTTGTATAGTTTGGTTTTTCAGCCATGGGAGGCTACTGGGCAGCAGCACCTCAAGAAATGCTCATTATATCACTGTGCCATCAGTCCGAGTCCGGAATGCAGGGTTTTAAGGTGAAAAGTTACGTAGTGCGTCTTTAAAGGTAGAGAGGGTGTCTGCTTCCCGAAGCCAAACTGGGAGCTGGTTCCACAGAGAGGGTCTGATAACTGTTTTGTACTGATTGTATTGACTTTTCTTATTTGTTAACAAACCTTGACGGTCACATCGGCCAAGTCGAGGTTTTAGTGGGTGGGAAACGAGTGTAGTCAGAAGAGTCAAAGCAGATCCGGGTCTGGTTCTGATAGGAACCAAATCACCACATCCACATCTGAATCCACATCTGGCCCAGGGCCGGAGCTGTTTTGGGCCAGTTTAGGAAGAACAGCACTGTACCAGTTTTGGTCCGTTGCGCCAACAGAAACCAGCCTGGATCTGTTATGTGGATCTGGAACAGAACTTGTATGGGCTCTGGGCCGGATCTGGGCCAAATGGTCAGATTTTTGGACTAAAAGAAAACAGTCTGACTTGTCCTATACGTAATGTTGTCTGTTTGTTTTTCCCCAGATACAGACAACTGCAGTCCTGATCCCTGGTGAGTCGGAGTGAATCATTCCTGCAGTCCCAGCTGGAGTCTGGATTTCAGAGACATAAACCACTGGGGAGCAGAGAAACTCTCTCAGGGTTACTCTCTTGTTATGGTTGCAGCTGTTAAATGAAGACATAAAAGATTGATTCCTCTTTACATATAGATTAAATACACTTCAGTAACACACACTGAATGACTGATGATGATAAACCATCACATCCAACATTCGTTAGAGCTGCTTCTCCCTCACATTTCCACCAAATCAAATCAGAATGACTTGGAGGTTTCCATGCTGCTTCCTGCAGCTGTCAGTAATGACCTTTGTCTTCCTACAGTTACAACAGTGGCACCTGCATAGATGGAGACAACTGGTATCGTTGTGAATGTGCTCCTGGATTTGCTGGACCGGACTGCAGAATCAGTGAGTGTTGACACCATCCTCCATCAATTCTGAACTGCCATCAGACCCACAGAAAATAAACTGAAACCTTCTTCATCTGCTTTAAATTCAGTTCTCAGTCTTTAAACTTCTACTGGAAATGAATTTTTGGAAAAACGTTTGTGTGAAAATGCTGCTAACAAGATAGACTCCCAGGTTTAGAAGAAGGGTTAAATATCCAGAGGATGTACAGAAATAATCAATCACCTCCTGTATCTGTCAGACATCAATGAGTGCCAGTCTTCACCCTGCGCCTTTGGCTCTACCTGCATTGATGAAATCAACGGTTATCGCTGCATCTGTCCTCCAGGAAGAACCAGCCCGCACTGCCAAGAGGGTAAGACCTCCTCTCTGATTTTTAACTGCAGCTCGGTTCATCTCGCAGAGCAGAGGAGTCTGCAGCTCTGTTGCTGAACATTTTATTATCTGTACACCTAAATCTCTGGGTTTTAAAGCCAGCCGCTACTCCACAGCTATTCGAACAGGAAAATGAAGAAACTGATGCTGTGACACTGCAGTATGTTGTAATACACAGCAACAAGTCTTCTCCATGTTCACCTTTTACAGAACTTCCATGGAATGTGATCCAGACATCCGGAAACTAAAAATAGAACAGTGCATAATCCTGTGCAGTCAAAATGGCCACAATAGGTAGAAATGATCATATTTCCTGTATATACTAAATATAAAAACAAGCTCAGGGGAAATTCATGCCATTTTACACTGTGTGCAGAATTATTAGGTAAGTTGTATTTTTGAGGATTAATTTTATTATAGAACAACAACTATGTTCGCAATGAACACAAAAGACTCATAAATATCAAAGCTGAATATTTTTGGAAGTTGGAGTGGGGCTTTTTTAGTTTTAGTATCTTAGGAGGATATCTGTGTGTGCAGGTGACTATTACTGTGCATAATTATTAGGCAACTTAACAAAAACCCAATATATACCCATTTCACTTATTTATTTTCACCAGGGAAACCAATATAACAACTCAAAATTTACAAATATACATTTCTGGCATTCAAAAACAAAACAAAAACAAATCAGTGACCAATATAACCACCTTTCTTTGTGAGGACACTCAAAAGCCTGCCATCCATAGATTCTGTCAGTGTCTTGATCTGTTCACGATCAACATTGCTTGCAGCAGCAACCACAGCCTCCCAGACCCTGTTCAGAGAGGTGTACTGTTTTCCCTCCCTGTAGATCTCACAGTTGATGAAGGACCACAGGTTCTCTATGGGGTTAAGATCAGGTGAACAAGGAGGCCATGTCATTATTTTTTCTTCTTTTAGACCTTTTCTGGCCAGCCACGCAGTGGAGTACTTGGATGCGTGTGATGGAGCTTTGTCCTGCATGAAAATCATGTTTTTCTTGAACGATGCTGACTTCTTCCTGTACCACTGCTTGAAGAAGGTGTCTTCCAGAAACTGGCAGTAGGACTGGGAGTTGAGCTTGACTCCATCCTCAACCCGAAAAGGTCCCACAAGCTCATCTTTGATGATACCAGCCCATACCAGTATCCCACCTCCACCTTGCTGGTGTCTGAGTCGGAGTGGAGCTCTCTGCCCTGTACTGATCCAGCCACTGGCCCATCCATCTGGCCCATCAAGACTCATTCTCATTTCATCAGTCCATAAAACCTTAGAAAAATCAGTCTTATGATATTTCTTGGCCCAGTCTTGACGTTTTATCTTGTGTGTCTTGTTCAGTGGTGGTCGTTTTTCAGCCTTCCTTACCTTGGCCATGTCCCTGAGTATTGCACACCTTGTGCTTCTTGGCACTCCAGTGATGTTGCAGCTCTGAAATATGGCAAAACTGGTGGCCAATGGCATCTTGGCAGCTTCACGCTTGATTTTCCTCAGTTCATTGGCAGTTATTTTGCGCCTTGTTTTTTCAACACACTTCTTGCGACCCTGTTGACTATTTTGAATGAAATGCTTGATTGTTCGATGATCACGCCTCAAAAGCTTGGCAATTTTAAGAGTGCTGCATCCCTCTGCAAGACATCTCACTATTTTTGACTTTTCAGAGTCCGTCAAATCTCTCTTCTGACCCATTTTGCCAAAGCAATGGAAGTTGCCTAATAATTATGCACACCTGATATAGGGTGTTGATGTCATTAGACCACACCCCTTCTCATTACAGAGATGCACATCACCTGATATGCTTAATTGGTAGTAGGCTTTCAAGCCTGTACCGGTTGGCGTAGTAAAACATGAATAAAGAGGATGATGTGATCAAAATACTCATTTGCCTAATAATTCTGCACACAAAGTCAGGAACCAGCAAGGCTTTATGACTTCCTTTGATAAAGTTGTTTAATGTACAGATTTTAAAAAATGATCGCACAGTTTCTGCATGGGTGAACTGGTTTGGATTTGGGTCAGCTGTACTAAAACCCACAGTTAACCCACAGACCTAAAGGTTGAACAGTTTTGAACCGCACATCTGTGGTTGTGGAGAGGCCCTGTGGGTTTATGTCACACAGGCCTGAGGACGTGGAGGTAAACCGGCCTTATGTTACGCATCATTGCAAGCGTTGCTCAGATGTGTCGGAGCTGGCAGCTGACTGAGCTGTGTGGTTCTGTCCAGTGGCAGGAAGGCCGTGTGTCCACGGAGGGGTGGTGGCTCAGGATGGAAGCAGGTGGGACGATGACTGCAACAGCTGCCGATGTCACAGTGGGAGAGTCACCTGCACCAAGGTACGAAGAGATTCCCTCCAGAGCCGTCACAGTCTTTATATTAAGCTGACTGTTCTAAAAAAAACATAAACAAATGTGATTATTCACATAATTAGATATTTTAACCTCTTCTTGACTAACATAACTTTTTTCATTCCTAGGATTACTTTACTAATTCC
This sequence comes from Melanotaenia boesemani, assembly GCF_017639745.1. Lineage (NCBI taxonomy): Eukaryota > Metazoa > Chordata > Actinopteri > Atheriniformes > Melanotaeniidae > Melanotaenia > Melanotaenia boesemani. Next base: position 4,032,379 of record NC_055685.1, read on the forward strand.
TAGGACTACTTTTCTTATTACTAGGATTACTTTACTCAATACTAGGACTACTTTATTTATTCCTAAGATTACTTTACTCATTCCTAGGATTACTTACTCATTCCTTTGACTACTTTTTTTATTCCTAGGATTACTTTACTCATTCCTAGAGGACTGCTTTTCTTATTCCTAGGATTACTTTACTCATTCCTTTGACTATTTGTCTTATTGGTAGGATTACTTTACTCATTCCTAGGACTACTTCCATCATTCCTATATGAATTGTGCAGCTATTCTCTGGTTTTTCAATGTAGTTTTCTTTTAGGAAGAGATAACCACTTAAATTTTCCACTGTGTTTCAGGTGGTTACTCTGACAAAGTAAAACATTTTTTGGTACATCATTTTGGACAGGAAGTAGAAAAAATAGGCCTGTACATTTTAGCTGTACATTCAAATAATGGCTTCCAAGTGATGTTGTAGTTTATTTTCCTTTAGCAAAACACCAAAAAATGCACATACAGTTCTGATGCTCACATATTGAAAAGGAAAACTTTGGAGGGTTTAATCTCTTTCACTGACGTTTGTCTCCGACAGCTGTGGTGTGGACCTAGACCTTGTAGCATCCACAGTCAGGCTGGCGGTGCAGAGTGTCCAGTCGGTCAGACTTGTGTTCCCGTCCTCGATGACCGCTGCTTCGTTAAGCCCTGCCACGGCCAAGGAGAGTGCTGGGGCCCTGGCCATCAGGCCCCAGCCTCGTCCAGGTGCCGCCTAGAGAACAGCTGCACCAATGTCACTTTCACCTTTAATAAAGACGTCATGGCAAAGGTAAGCGAATCTGGGTTTCCAACTTCATTAACTTCACACTGTGGCAGATATGCCACCTAAGAATGTATTTGCTGACTTGTTGTTTTGCTGGTCTGGTGTTTCAGAGCGTGACCGTGGAACAGGTTTGTCGTGAGCTCAGGGGCCTCTACACCATAAAGAACCTGTCTTCTGATTCCTTCATTTCAATGACCTGTGAGTCTTCGCTCGGGACCACCAATGAGATCCACGTAGCCATCGTAAGTAACATGTTAGATGAGTGTCAAGATATGAAAAGAAAGAAAGAAAGAAAGAAAGAAAGAAAGAAAGAAAGAACATCTACATTCTGAATGTTTGTTTAGAGGAAAGATTTCATGAACTGATTACTGTGCCACTGTATCCAGCCATAAGACCGTAACAAATCTGGCATCCATGCATACTGACCAGTTTTTGATTTTGTGGACTGTTTCAGACGACAGATGACCACAGAAGAGGCCTGACCTTTGTGAAGGAAATCACAGACCGGATCACAGATGTGGTCAGCAAGAGGAGCGCCAGCAGCAGCATCATTAGCGCCATCACAGAGGTCCGCATCCAGAGACGGCAAAGCCACATCGCCAATGGTGAGCTGCTCACAACAACAAAAAACTGTTAAATCTGTGTGTGAGAAGTTCATTCTTTGGGTTTGTAGTCTTTCCACTTTTCCCAGTGATGTTTCTCATTCCTGCCATGTGATGATGAAAAAAATATAAACTCATGAAATGAAACATTTTTCATATTAGATATGAAATAAGTGCCATTTCTGGCTCAGTTATGGCATTTATCTTCAATTTTAAACATTTCAGATGTTTTATATTACAGTCTGAATTCAGTCCAGAGGCAGAAAGAAACAGCTGGTCTGACAGAATTAAAACACCCTCTTTCCCCCAAACCCCCAACATGTTTCCACGGCTTTAAATCTGCTTGTTTCAGAAATGTAGAAATAACAGAAACTGGTTTTATTAGTAGTAAAACTGTCGACTGCTGAAAGGAGCCAAATAAACCTGATCCATTCTCCTCAAGTTATAGCATGTTCTACAGATGTATCCGTGACTCAGTACATATGTGTGTCCTCATTTAACTTAAATTTAATTAAATTAAATATATTTGATGTCCCTCTACAAATCCAAATTATCTTCTTTTTTTAAGTTCCATTACTGACACCCCCACACCCCCAAAGATGGTTAATCCTAGTACTTTTCCATCTTCATCCTGGTATAAAACATGGTCTAAATGACCCTTTTGCTGCTGCCTCTTGGCCTTGTCGTCAATACAAATGAGAATCGGTTCTCCACCGACTTAAATGAACATGCATGTGAAACACCATCTTGATGGTAAAACTTGTTTTCTAAGGTATGAATATTGGGTCATACAGGTCAGGAAACTAACAAAATATCAGCTTTTCCTCATGTTCTCCTCTCTTCGTGGATCTATACATCATGCTGTCTTGTCTTTACTGCTCAGTCAGATATAAATCAGTGTCATGACCTTACCACCAATATTCACGTTGATTAAAATTCCGTAATTCATATTTTCAAATCCCCTTTGATGGCTGACTGAAAACATTTCTGACCTCCTCTCCTCTCTCTGCTGGCCAGATCTCCTGGTACCGCTGTTGGTTTCGGCTGTGATGGTAGTTTGGGTCTTGGCGGTGGGCTTGGTTCTGCTGTGGTGCTTGAGGAGGCACAAAAAGCACAGCGCCCACACAGGGGTCATCACCCAAGTGTCGTCGTCCCAGCCGCCTGCAGCCGAGGACAACAACGCCCTCCACAACAGCGTCAGCACCGCCAGGGAGCAGCTGAACCACATCAAGAATCCCATTGAGAAAAACATGCCCAGCCACCCCCAGCAGCAGCACCACCTCCTCCTCCTCCATCACCAGCTGTACGAGGACAAGAACTCTGTCAACACCAAGACCAGACAATCGGATTCTGGGAGCCAGATGGATGAAGAGGAGGTGGACAAGAGGTTGTGTAAGACCAGGTTCCCTCTGGCACCACCAGCATACTCTCTGGTAAACTGGGAGGAACTTTCTTCTCCACACTGGACGAACAAGCAGGACAACCGGCAGCTCCAGTCCCACAGTGTCAACAGGGTGGAGTATATTTTATAACCAACGCTGGGCACATGGAAACCTTCAGATTTTTCTGACCCATTTGGGACTTTTTTGTCAATTTTTGTCTTTTTTACCTTTCATTTTGTACAGAATAGAATGGGAAGATTGTTTTTTTTTGTTGGTGTTGTTTAATTTCTGTTTTGAGTGACACTGGTGTGGATGCTCCACTGGTCGGCTGTGGATGTTTCGACAGCAGAGAGCCTGGCGGTCATCGGCAGGATGAAGAACTATCCATGTAGAATGTTTCTGTAAAGAAGTGTAAATATGTTCATCATTGTATATTTGATCTGTTAATTTAATCAAGAACTAAGTATTTCTTCTATTTATGTGGTTAGAGCTGAAGAAAGTTTGAAAGCTGTCAGAATTTCTGATGGAAATAGTTTTAAGGTCTTCTTAAAAGAATAGTTTTAGTGTTTTGGATTTGGGCATTTTTGTGCCTGGGTTAACTGTTTCCCATGTTGGTTCTGAGTGATTTACTTGGAAATGGCAAGGGATGGGGGGCGTACTCAGTGGCTAGAGACAGATTTTGTTGTTGCAGAGTATTTTTATACAAACCAACATGGTAGTTTACAGAGAATGTAACTGTATGTTTACTCATGTAAAGAAAGAAATCTCCTGTGTTCAGCATTTACAGTGTGCCAAACACGTGTGTGTACTCCGACTGTGAGCTTCACCTTGAATGTTTAGTAAGTCCACGAGTTTGTTTTTTAGTTATTTGATGCTAGCAGGGCTAGCAATGAAAGCTGGGTAATTAAAGATGTACCATGAGTTAACACAAACTACTTTTAAGTTTTCTTCCTCCTTATTGGACGGCAGGACCTCCTCGCTGTACGTTTCAGTTTGTCGTCCATCTTGTGGCAATGATGCAGAAAAGGGCGGCAGATGTACGAGCTGCTCGTGAAAATGGCTGGACGGGGAAAAGGCTGGCTTTCATGATTCATTTCATTTTGAAATATTACGCTTGTCTTTAGGGACTTTTTAAAATTTCTTTCTGAACAGCTCAGAGATTTTTCTTGTTGACAGTCTGCAGCATTAATGAGCCTCCAGTGTCACCAAAATAAAAAGGCACTTTTGGGAAATGTTTTTTTTATGATTTTTTTCTTTTTTTCTTTTTTTCTTCTTCGGTCTTTCGGAAATATTCCTAACTGGGAATCCAGAATGAGATTCATACTAAACTTGGATATTCGAGTCGCCTACTGTTAACTCCCATCTCAGACATTTTTTTTAAAGGGGGTTGAAATGAATTAAATGAAAAATTCTTTAATCCCTAAAGAAAACTGCAACATTTTAGTGGGTTTGATTTTTAAATTAAAAACAATAATTAATAAGAAGATGAAGATGACTTGTTTCAGAGGGCGATGGCTGCTGGCAGGAATAATCTTCAGTGTCTTTCTGTCTTACATTGGACTTGACGAAGCCTCACACTGAACAGGCTCTGTTGTTTCTTCACTATGTTGTGTAGAAGATGTGAAGAATTATTTTCAGCAGCTTGTGCAGCATTCTTCGCTGGACAATCAGCTCCAGCAGCTCCAGACTTATCCCCTGCACAGAACCAGAACCAAAGTTATCCCCAGCACAGAACCAGGACCAGAATTATCCCAACACAGAACCAGAGTCATCACCAGTACAGAACCAGGACCAGAATTATCCCAACACAGAACCAGAGTCATCACCAGTACAGAACCAGAACCAGAGTTATCCCCAATACAGAACCAGAACCAGTTATCCCCAGCACAGGATCAAAACCAGAGTTATCCCCAACACAGAACCAGAGTCATCACCAGTACAGAACCAGGACCAGAATTATCCCAACACAGAACCAGAGTCATCACCAGTACAGAACCAGGACCAGAATTATCCCAACACAGAACCAGAGTCATCACCAGTACAGAACCAGAACCAGAGTTATCCCCAATACAGAACCAGAACCAGTTATCCCCAGCACAGGATCAAAACCAGAGTTATCCCCAACACAGAACCAGAGTCATCACCAGTACAGAACCAGAACCAGAGTTATCCCCAGTACAGAACCAGAACCAGACTTATCTCCAGTATAGAACCAGAGTTATCCCCAGTACAGAACCAGAACCAGAGTTATCCCCAGTACAGAACCAGAACCAGAGTTATCCCCAGTACAGAACCAGAACTAGTTATCTCCAGTACAGGACCAGAACCAGTTATCCCCAGCAAAGTACCAGAACTAGAGTTATCCCCACCACAGAACCAGAACCAGAGTTATTCCCACCACAGAACCAGCCACCCTGCTCAGGTTGTTCATTCTCTGGTTCTGATGCCGCTGTCCCAGCTGATGCTGCAATGCTGACTGCACTTTCCACAACAGACTTAAAGAAGATATGAAGCATGTTGGTGCAGACATTGAATGATCTCTGCTTCCTTAAGAAGTGGAGTCTGCTCTGTCTCTGGTTGAAGATGCCTCTGTGTTGCATTTCCAGTCTAATCTGATGTCTAGCTGAACTCTGAAGTACTTTCTTTTAAGCTTGGATTTTTAAGCTTGATCATGTTTAAATGCTGTTTTTATTCAGTGTTCTTTCTTTTTCCTTTCTCTTTTGTTTTTAAGGTTAAATTATGCTTCTTATATTCTGTACAGCACTTTGAATCCCCCTGTCGCTGAATTGTGCTACAAATAAAATTGCCTTTCGTTACTTGTATTCCTCCACCTCTTCTCCCAGCATGTAAACAGTGTTTTGTTTACTCCTGATCCTTCTGAAGTCAACACCATCTCTTTTGTTTTTGTTCAAGATAAGGCGATTGTTTCTGCACCATCTCACAATCTGACTGACCAGTTCTCTGTACTCAGCTTCTTGTCCACCACTGATACTCACCACAGCCAGTGGCGTCAGACTCGGGGGTGAATGCTAACATTTACCCAGGTGGGCCCTTAAAAAATCCTGGAATAAAAAGTTTTTTGTGTTCTATTATAAAATGTCCAATTAATTCATTTGATAATCAAAGTCACTTTGCTTGAATGAAGGTATTGAGAGAGCAAATTTTGCTTTCCGATAGTGATGGGTGTTCTTTGAGGGCCCTATCTCCCCTTTGAAATTGTGCAAAATGGTTTAGTCACCTGCACTGAGACAGCTAGAGGAGAAAGTCGTGTACTTCCCAAAGAAAGTGAAGCCTGAATACCAGAAAAGGGAGAGAAAAAAAACTTAGGTGAAGAAAATGAAGAGAGGCAGCAGCTTCTTTTTAATTTCTTAGAGCGGAGGTGAACAGCACCTGAGCTAACACACCGTTTGAGCAGATTAGGATTCATTTCGGGACAACACAGATTAATTACTATCAGAAATGAATCAGTTATTACTCCAAATTGTTTTATTCGTTCAGACCTCACGATGACAAACACTTTGTATTAATGTTTCAGGCCTTTCCCAGCAATCAATCATGCCATATTTGGTGTCAACTGATTCTTTGTATTTTCAGAATTGTGGAGAAGGCTTCACGTTATTTAAAAAAAACAGAATGCACCAGACCCTGAAGTCTTCAATGTTGATAACAAATGATACTATAAATTTTTAAATTACTGAAATAAAACAGGATAAGAATTTTCTAACTTTAAGGCCACAATAAACAAATTAGGGTCAGAATATTATAATGCCTACTGTTGGTGCTTTTGGGTCAGATTTAATACTTTATAAACATTTCTAACCTTGAAAAAGGGAGAAATTACTTCATTCAGTGCATTACCTAGATAATAAGACAGTGACATGAATAATAAACATGACTTGTGTGTTTGTTGGTGAAGCCCAGCAAATGTTTTTTTTTTTTTTTTTTGTTTTGTTTTGTTTTTTGCATAACAAATAAATATATATATATATATTGAACCTTCAGTACCACTTTAACATCAAGTTTTATTCTATTATATGTTTGCTATAAACAGGTTAAGATACTTTATTATCTATCTAGCTTGTACAAGGTCTGTCCTACCTGTGGCAGAGAGTGAGATCCAGAAAATGCAAGTAAAGAAATAGGAGGAGAAGGTTATTCTGAAGTTAGTGAGGCGGTTGAGGAGAGGAAAGAAGAGGAACAGGAAGACAGTGAGAGGCTTCAGCAATGCAGCAGAGTGTCTGCTAGATGAAGCAGGGAAATGGCCAGAGAAGCCATTTTGACATTTAGAGGTTAAACTAAGATCTTATTTATTACTTCAGTGCAGGGGTCTGCAACCTTTACATGCCAAACAGCCATTTTTCTCTCAACCCAGCTAAATAAAACTCGTTTAGAGCCGCAAATGTTACAAGACATTTTTACAAAAGACAACTTATAATTTTTTTATAAATATCTAATGTAGTAAATTTGTTGTCATTTTTGAAGAAACCACATTTTTATTACTATTTTTAGTTTTTCAAATTAAGAAAAACATAAAACTTTTTTACTGTAATGTATCAACAGAAAGAGCCAAAACTCAGTTGAGTTTTTGTTTCTATTTTTATATCAGATGATCACTTTAATTGTAATAATCAGTTTAGTATTACATAAGACATTAAAAATACATATATATATAATTTGTGACAACCTTTTCCTGGTCAGTACCCCTACCTGGCCCCCAACCAAAACTCTTCTAGACCCGCCCCTGCATATCTTAAGCATGAATCATTTCTACCACCTGTCAGCTGCTTTGTTAGAGAATGGTCCTGCTCTGATTTGTATTTTTGAACCTGTTTATAAATTCTTTCACCCCATTTATGGCCCCTAAATGATCAGACCTGTGTCTCCACCATCTGCACAGCACCAATGATTTAGAGAAGACATCACCTTGCTCCCTTTTACTGTTTTACTCTCACTAGATATCTGAACCAGATCTATCTTCATAGATGTGTGCATGGCTGTCGGATGACAAGCAGATTTAACAGCTGTGTCACTAGAACATCTCATTAATACTGACAGGTTATAAGAAATAAAGGCAAACCATATCTAATTGAAATAGGCTGTTATCAGCATTTTTATTCTTCAGCTTCAGGGACATGATTGACAGACTGATTGACATGAGACTGATAAATTTAGCCTGCTATTGCTAGTACTTCCAAAACAAAACTTTTGGGTAAATATGTGCCAGTGTGAACTGTAAACTAGTTTTCTACTTCTCATCTGAGCGATGAACGCAACAAAAGAGACAATGCTAGCAACAGAGAAGCCGATCACCTGATCAACAACAGCCATCATGATTCACAGCAGGAGAGGGAGGGGAGAGGAGGAGGCTGCCATGATGCGCAGACACAAGACGACCAGAACAGCGACATTTGTGCAGAACTACGCAATTAGATTTTTTTTTCCTTTTTTTTTTATTATTATTAAAATGCAAGAAAAGTGCAGGTGTTGAACTCTCTCCCCAGGAAAAGTTGGATGTTATCCTCATCCCCCATGGGTGTGACACCCTCAGATCCATCCATAGAGCCAGTCGACTCACCTTTTGTTCATTTTGCCTCTAGACTCTTTCATATCTCACCATCGTAAATGACAGATGCTGTGCATGCGTTAAAATTTTAATGCAGTTAATTACATAAATATTTTTGGGTTGTTCTTTTGTCCTAGACATGACACGTAATTGGGACTACTGTCAGAGAACAGATATCACTTCAACTTTTTCCAGACTTCGTTTTTATCCCTCTGTTCCTTGCTGTCCTTTGCAGACACATGAGGGCACAACCAACAAAAACAGAGACTTCTGAATGAATGTTTTTCCTGCAGACACCATGGCTCTGCTTCTCCATACATGCTCGTTATGCACCTGATATGATTCTTAGATGAAACAGGCTGATCAGCAAAGTCACACTGAGTGGTGTTATATGATTCAAACCTTTAGATTTGCCTCAGTTCTGTCCTCTCACTCCAGCAGGAAAATCTTGATCCAGATCACAACTTACTTTCTCAGTTTGATTTTAATGCTTAATGTTAGAATACATCCAGTTTTTAATTTAAAGCCTGAAACACAGCAATGCATAAAAATGGAGCAATTTATTAAATCTTTAAGAGAATAAACAGTTTGTGTCAGAAGGTGACTCCAATCATATGGTCCAAAAGCTACATCCATACGTCCTGGGTTGATCATACTTCTAACGGAGCTTTTACCAGGTTCTTCCACATCTGACCAGATGTGCATATTTTTAGTTGTGTTTACCAACAATGCCCTTTATGTCCACTTCCTGTATTTAATTCACTTGAAGCGAACTGAGACGTAGGTTTGTAGGTGGACCAGAGTTCACTTCTTTGATCTGCATCAGAATTCAGTTGCGCATCCACATGTCCTCAATTGAAATGGACTTACTGAGCAAACAACGCCAAAGTTCTTCCAAATGCTGGCTCTTATTGCAGAGGGTGCAGTTCAGATTTCACACTCAGCCATCATGCCTGTTATTTTCACAACACAGATGGTCCAGGTGCTGCACTTCTACAATTTCTAGTTCCCCCTCTTTGCATTCATCAACATTGTGTATTAAGTAACAGTTAAAGAAACGATCTTTTAACATTTGTACATCTGAATCATGAAGCATCTAAAAAACTACTTTTCCCCCCACCCCTAGCAAACAAACCTGCATGGCTGCCTGGAAGGTTGGATTTGATTATCTAGTGTTGTAAATGGCGTCTTTGGTCATCCTCACACAGCTCTTCACTGTGTTCAACCCAGCCACCAAAGACAATCCATTCCCCTTAGTCTCTTTATTTCTCTCTTTTATGTGTTTTCAGTGGCCTGAGTCATGAAATCTGACTCTGGTTCTCTTACACTTTCAAAGGTTGTTGGCAAAGCAGAGCTAATATAATTGTTAGACTTGCTAATCTCTGCCGACCCCCGGAACGTTCCTCTGATCCATCTGAGAGACCAGAGTTTGCCTTTATAAGCACAGAGTCATGCAGAATTTCATGTTTTAACCGATATGAGGCTATGAGCTCTCAGCTCCCGAATAATGGCTTCAGAGTTCAGTGTCAGAATGTCTGCTCTGGGTTTTGTAATGTAAAACGCTCGGGGTGTGATTGATGTGTGTTTGCCTCTGGCTGTATGACTCAGCTGTGCAGAGAGAGGTGTGGGAACTGCAGTCGTCTGGAGGAAGCTTGGAGCAAGTTGAACTCAACCCCATTGTGATTCCTTTTTGTGATTCTTCTGATTTATAAGCTAAAACAATGTTGCCTTAGCCTTTGCCTTAAAGCTTCTGCACTAACACACAGATTTTCAGGGGGGAAAGCTAATGGTCCTGCCTGTTGCAGCAGTTTTCTTCAAGCATGTAGAGTCTTCATCACTCTGTCAAACACATCCACTGATCACTGTCTGACGGCTTCATGGCAGACAGAAAGGGTCTGTAGACATCATGTTTGAGAGTACATAAGTTTACAGGTTCAGTCATCTTCTCTTTTGGTTTCAGAGCAATCTTCAGTGGTTTCAATGAGCTGCTGGATAGAAAAAACTGCTTGTGGGAAGAAGCCACTGATTTCCCTTGTCAATTTGGCCGACGATCCCGACAATCTTTTAAAAAAAAGGCGTGAGACTTGGGTCCATTTAAGCCTGGGATTGGCAAAATTTATTACATGTCTAAACCACAACCGTCAACAACCTTCTAAAGAGCAACTAAGGGCTTTTATACCCTCCTGCTGTAGGTAATTAGCCGGAACCACCTGTTGAAGTGGGACTAGACTATACAAGTTAACACATATCCACAAAATATCTTACTTAAAATAACACCTGTAAAGCAAACATCATGAATCAATATTTACATATATACATACTTAAACATAATCCACTTAATAATTTTACAGCATGCTTCAAATACACATTTAATTTATATAAACTACTTCCCACCCCCTTCATTGACATGGTTTGTTCCGACAACTCTTAAACAGGAAATTAGGCCTATTTCCCCCTTTTACCTCTCCTGCCCTGCAATGAAGACAAGAGGTGAGTATTGCCATTTCCTTCTTGAGCCTATAACTTTACCCAATTAGACATAGATCAAAGTAAAAATGAGTATCAAAATGTTGTTAAATGTTAAAATACTAATTTAAGTTCTCTTTTCCACAGGCAGGATGGCCAGTCCCCCTCTGCAAACAAATAAACACTTTTCTCTGTTTTAACATTCAATAAAATAATTAATTCAATTAATTAATCTGTGTGGTCCTATCTGCCAATCATTCCAAATAATATTTGCAAGACTTGTGGTGGTGATGGAACCACCGGTCTCCGTCACATCCCTACTACCACATCTAGTGCCACATACTGCACCTAAAACAACCAACTTACCTTTCTATGGACCTTTTTGAACTTGTTGTAAATATTTCCTCTAGGTGATCAAAATTATTAATATAAAGATTTTTTTATTTTTATGTGTCTGTCTAATGGGACCAGTTATCACAGCAGTGTATGTGAGTGTGTGTTAGACAGAGGAACACAATCATTTCCTTTCTTAGTAAATGACTCCTCTGAACCCCTCTTACTCATGTATAAAAGTGCATTCACACCAGTCCACTAGACTCAGATTTAGAGACTAGAGTCCACGCTGCACTACTCAAACAAATCTGACCTTTTAAAGAATGTGTTTCAACCTCTGCCAGAGGCAGCGTTGTATGAAGAATTACAGAAGAAGAACACGAGACGCACAATGAAGAAAACTTCTGTTTCTACCACATAACAGCTAAACATGGAGCTGCATCAGATAGCTGTCTTGAGTTGATCAAATAGAAGGGTTTACAACTTTCACATGGTCACAGCCACATACAGCCACATACAGCTGCTGATGCATGACTGCTCATTGGCCACTTGTAATTTTCCTCGACACCAGTGAAGTAAGTGGTTATAATGCCATTCTGATGTGGAGAGAAGTAGGACTGGAACAGTAGAAACTGTGGCAAAGGAAGATGTTTTTGGAGTTACACACTGGTGAAACCTCATGTTGAGAGAAGACACGCCTTTTAAGAGCACCAAGAACTGCTGCAACTATTGTAAATGACAACATCACCAGTGATGGGAGTTAAAATAGACAGTGTTACTAACAGCCCTACTTTTTCCAGTAAGAGTGCATCTAACTAATTTATCTTTCCATTGTTACAACACCATTACCGTTACTGAGGATAAAACGTTACTGACAGTGCGTTACTATTGTAAGATGAGATTCAGTTTTGATTTGGGTGAACAGAAGTTTCACATTTTTTGGACCATATCGTGCTGCTGCTACAGCAGGGAGGAGGCAGAGTGATACTGTAAAAACTGGAGAATACACTCAGTGTTTGAAGAGATGCTGTGTTGTGTTGTACAAGCATAGAATAAAGCCTCATTTAGTTCGTTTGTGTTTCCACACGTGAAAACAGAGAAGGGTACCTTAATATCGGACCTGACCCGTCCAACTTTGTTGGGACCATTTCATCGGGGTACCAATCTAACCGACCCAACTGAAAAGGGTGGAGTTTGACACACTGCAATCCACTGATTGGTTGAGAAAAAAGTCACTTCACTTGTGACCTAGCATAAAAACAAAGCAGGAACAGCTCCTTGTTTAGAGCAACATATTTTCTTTTTCTTGATGAAATCTCAGTTTAAAATGGCGTTACGCAGCACTGCCAAGAAGAATAACACAAACTGGTGAATGGCCGCCATTCTCCTCCTTTCTTTTTGAGTTATGTTTGGTTCTAATTTAAGGAATGCGCTGCAATTATGTAGCTGAGGCATCTATCGCTATTCAGCTGATACTCCACCTCTCAGTTAAGGTTACAGCTTAAAAAACATATCCGAACCCTAGCCGTCCCGACCTGCACCTGTTGGTGGAAACGAGGCTTAAAGCAGTGTCATATGTTCAAGCCAGAAGTTGTCCCAGAATTATTTCTCTTACCCACAACTCGACTTTAGTTAACAGTTAAAGCTGAAGATGCAGTTATACTATACTCCTGAACACTGATTCTGTCTTCACCTGACCAGAGGCTTAGGGGGAGAAACATACACATAGTGCAATTGATGATGACTGATTGATCAAGAGTAAAACATCATGGCAGACTTGTGTCTTTTGCAGCTGTGGTTGCAAGTATGCAAGCTGTAGTGACATCTAGTGGTAAAAATGACTAGCTGCAACCCCCCACCTCACCCATTGTTCCAACATGTGAAGCACCTACAGCTTCATGGTGAAATGGGGAAGGAAGGAGGATATGCATCGCTGGTTAAAAAAAAAAAAAAAAGAATAATGCAGAGATTCTTAAATTGACTGATTCTTTAACTCATTAATGTCTGTTGTCACAAACCACTCCCACTCTTTTTTGTATTTTTAGTTTTTTTTAATTGATTTATTTTTATTTGTCTACTTTCATTCCTGTATTTCATTCATTGCAGGTCTCAGACAAACCTAAACAACACATTATAACAAGGCACAAGACAAAAAAGTACAAACCGGCTAGAGAAAAATTTGTATTAAGGGCATGATTTAAAGTGCATGAGGTTGGAGTGTAGTTTTAGGAATACAAGATAAAACAAAAATATAGAATTAAATTAAAACAGTCACTTCTCATTCAATCACACAGGATAAGTATACCAACAGTGTGCGGTATGCAGACATTCTACTGATAACAGCATTGCAAAGAAAAATGTTTTATTTGGAGAGAACTTATAGTCTTTTAGTGGAGAGAAATAAGTTTGAAGTCAAATCATCATGTCCACACTATTTGATCTGCAGCAGAAGCCGTCTATTGTAGCATAAATTCCCATGTATGTGTGTTGTGACAGTGCACAGGGAGGGGAATGACTACCACATGCGGCTGTGCGTCGTCCTAAATGTTTGCGCTGCAGCTTGTTTCCAGTCTGACTCAGAAATAATGGCTGCATTTTTGTGTTGTGTGCACCAAAGCCACATGATGTACAACAACACAATCTAAACTTCAGCAGCTGAAGTGATTCACTGTCAAACCGTCTGCTGCCAGAAAACTTGATGATTGCTTATTACTCTGGAATTGGCTCGGTCCAGTTTGGGTGGGCTGTTGTTCCTGACAAATATGCAAATCCACTAGTCTGTTTGAAACCAAGTTAACTGTTCCCAAACAGACCGGCGAGATGTGTTGACAGGAAAAGTACAGCTTAGGATGCATTCCCTCTGTTTTTGGTTTGGCCTGTGGTGTAGTTAATCAGCCTGAGACCCTAAACCTGGAGGAAAGCCATGCTGGAGGGATTAGCACGGGCCACCAAACCACCGCATGAACAACATACCGTCCTCTGAGCATGAATGTAAACGAGTCTGACGTTCGCTGCATTGACAGCATTCTGGCAGAACAGATAGGGGTTTCATGAATTTGTTTTTGCTAAAAGAAAAGAAAATATGAAGGGAAAGAAAAGGCCTAAATGGAAATTCGTAAAACAAGTTGCAGTCTAATCTGATAAAGCGAAAAAACAACTCTGTTGGCTTATATATATATATATATATATATATATATATATATATATATATATATATATATATATATATATATATATATATATATGTGTGTGTGTGTGTGTGTGTGTGTGTGTGTGTGTGTGTGTGTGTGTGTGTGTGTGTGTGTGTGTTTAGGCCTATGCAGAACAGGCACTGCTATATATATATTGCTCAATGGCAAGAGCTCAATGCATATTTCTGGAGAAAAAAGTTGTGAAGTGTTGTTTTTTAGCCTCGAGATTAGTATCAGATTAATATCAAATGAGTCTGAAACGCAGAGATTTAATGTTGGAAAGTTATGTGGTGCGTCTTTTGAGTTTTGCAATGCAATTATTTCAGTTTTCTCCGTGATGAATAGGAAAAGAAAATGATACTGCTAATGTTTTTGTAGAAAATATATATAATATAAATATATTATTCAATAAGTTTTATTTTTAGACTAGATAAAACAAAATAAATACAAAGTTAAATATGAAAGAAAATTAAATAAGCCCTATTGCACAGAGAAGACGTAAATAAGTATATTTAAATAAATTTTAAAAAAGTATTTAAGTAAAATACTGTATGAGGTTTTTTTTTGTTGTTCATGTGTCAGAGGGATAAAAACCTTGAAAAAAAAAAGTTCACTGTTGTTACACATAGTTGTTTTTTTTTTTGTTTTGTTTTTTTTGTCTCTCTGGGAAAATGTTTTACACTTTATAGGCAGGAAGTTAATCATAACTGTTAAAGAAATTACAGAAAAGAAAAATTATAAATCTACACTGCCATGATTTTTTTACACCTTAGATCAAATAGATATTTACACAAGAACATTCATTTTTCTATATCTCAATTTTTATTAATTCTAATTTATTGTTACAGCTCTACATGTAGCCAGAACATACATGCAGAGTTTTAGTGTGCAGCAGTACTGATTTGGCCTCCTGCAGGCCTGGAGCTGGTGCACATATCAGCGGTTGAGGTGATGCAACCAGAAACCAGAAAATGTTGCTCCGGCTGATTCAGAGCTGACTTCCATTTACATACAGCTGAATGCTTCCCATGCTGGTTAGTGCAGGACAAAGTTAAAGGGTTAGTTCATCTAGGCGACAGAAAATATGCACTACTTCACAATAAGAGTTGTATTTTCTCCGTCTCCTCTGTATAGAAAAACAGAAATATATCAGGAATGTAGGTAAAAATGTTCACTAAATGATCTCTGACTGCACAAAGAAGTAAACTGGAGCAGCATCAGCTTTCAGGCATTGTGAGCTTACTTTGAGCATTATAAGCTAAAGAAAATTTGTATTGATTGTCTTAATATTGATTCACTGGTCCAAATCGATAAGAGGAAAGCTGGGCACATGTAATAAATCACATATGTCACAAGAAATTACTCAAAGAGATGAAAGTAGAAGATGGTGGTGGGCATACGGCTTCGGGTCTAAAAAGGATTAATGAATGTAATTATTTACTGCATCTGAGCTGAAGAATAGTAAATAATTGTTAATCTGACCTTTTTAACGTGTTGACTGGGAGAATAAATCAGATACAGGAAAGTTCAAACAAAAGAACGATGTTTTTATTTATTTAAAGAGTGGTGGATTTGACTGAGATCAGCAGGAACTACACTTGTTAGAGCATGTCTAATTTTCACAGGATTATTGACTTGATTACTCATGTTGTAAAAGGCAATCATACAGAGGCTGCTGCAGTAGAGAAGCAGA
This sequence comes from Melanotaenia boesemani, assembly GCF_017639745.1. Lineage (NCBI taxonomy): Eukaryota > Metazoa > Chordata > Actinopteri > Atheriniformes > Melanotaeniidae > Melanotaenia > Melanotaenia boesemani. The sequence continues at coordinate 4,048,408 of NC_055685.1, forward strand.
TCCATGCAGTTAAACTTCATTTAATTCACATCATACATCAGGGCCATTTGTATCTATATGGGACCCTTGAGGGCCCCTAGTTTGCCCAACTATGATGGATCCACGAACATGCCACAATTTATAACACTTCATAAGCTAAACAGTAATATTTATTACTCACTTAATAGATAGTTTGTGTTTTTTTAAATAAAGCAGTAGCTAATTTCTAATTAGAGGTTGATTAAACCCACAGTAAACTTAATAAATTGACCACCAATAATCTTAAAGCCATGGTAAGAGTCAGTCAGTCCATAAAAAGTGAAAAGCAAACACATCCTAGCTAGCTAAGTAGCATCTCCTTGACTTATTTTTACTTCCTGCTTTGCTGCCGTGTGGACGCTTCCTGCTTTGCTCTCCTTTCTGCTTGCATTTTTCTTCTTTTTTTCTTCTTTTTTCTTATCTTTACCGGCAAGACATTTAGGAACAAGGACTCCTGGTCACTTATAAATCACTGGAACAAATATATTTTTTGATAAATTTAGTTGATTGCCGTCGGAGAACTAGTGGAACGATGTCTCCTAACCCTGCAGTATCAGTGAGCTGCACTGAGTGTCAGCAACTTTCTTTGAGGATAACACAGTTGGAGAAGAGGATTGAAACACTGCAAGACATTCGTGTGAATGAAGAATTTATTGACTCTGTAGTAGCTTCTGTATAAGCTACTGAGTTGTCAAATGGATTGAGTCACATCTTCATACGCGAAGGCATGTTGAATGTGGAGCCTCCAGCTACAGACCTGGCTGATACACTTCCCTGGATGTGTTCAAATGACATTGGAATAGCTGAGGAAAATCCCAAACCGGACCATCAGACTGATCTCTCCTTCTGGAACAGTGTTGGTGCCAGACCAAAGTCCTCAACCCCGGCCAGAACCTGGTCTGATGTTGTTCGCCGCAGAGGTAAATCCAGCAGGAAATTTAAAGCTCCAGCACTCACTCCACCATCTGAAGTCTCACTGCATAATAAATATGATGTGTTGAGTCATATTAAAATGAATGATGATGAATGTAATGCAAGGATATATCAAAATTCAAGAAATAGCCCTAAAACTCAGCCCAGGGCTAACCAGACCAGGAGGAGAGGCCAAAATTCCACAAACAGGAGGACTAGAGAAGCTATCGGCGCCTCCACACAAAAACAAATAGACACAATTCTGATTGGGGACTCTATAACACAGCATGTCAGGATGGCAAAGACGGAAAATTTAACACTTTTTGATACATCAGTCAGGGAACTGACAGAGATGTTGCCGACCATTCTGTCTTCACATCCAGATGGTATGAAGATTATTGTCCACACAGGGTCTTTTGATATTCTGAGGAGGAAAATTGGCTCTGAGATCCTGAAAAAAGACTTTTCTCTGCTGTTGGAGAGACTGTGTCAGTTTGGAGCACAATGTTTACATTTCAGGACCCATTCCTACAGCAGGTAAAGGAATTGAACTTTTCAGTAGACTTCTTGGCCTGAACACACGGTTATCAAACGCATGTATCACCCATGGGATAAAGTTCATTGATAACTTCAATATCTTTTGGAACTGTAAGGAGCGATTCAGACCTGATGGTGTGCATCCAAATCTAACTGGATGCAGATTACTTGGTGCACACTTGCGTCATGCTGTTGGGACGGCAAACCCAAACATGAGTGTACAGATAAGAGCGAAGGACACAGCAGAGAAGAGATCAACTCCCAGCTCTCCCCCCTCACCAGACCCTCTTCTCCACATCACCCAAGGTCTTAAAAGGATGTCTCTATCCAGGTCTGAACCCCAGCAACCACCATCTACCAAGAAATACAGGGCTCCCCCTCCTCATCCTCCTCATCCTCCTCTTAGATCATCTGTCCTGGCAGACCAGGGCACGGGAGGAAGTGTAGGAGGTTCACAGAGCAGCAGAATTCACAACAAAGATAACATGCCATGATGCGTTCAGGGTCCTTGCTGTAGTTTTGCTACTACTGACAGCTGTTCTGAGATCAAGCCTGGACCCAGTAGGATTCCTGTGTTAGTTAGTAAAATAAGGAATCGAACACGGTCAGTTTGTGGGGTGAATCGATCTAATCTGTTAACTGTACCTTGTATAACTCAGAATACAACAGAGACCAGTGTAAACTTCATAAAACTAGCTGTACTAAATGTTAGATCTCTGTCCAACAAGTTACTGTTAGTTAATGATTTCATCATTTCTCACAGTTTAGATTTTCTTTTTCTGACAGAAACATGGTTAACAGAAGACACAAGTGCTACAGTTCTTAATGAAACAGCACCCCCTCATTTTAGTTTTATGAATAAATGTGGAAACAGGAGGAAAGGGGAGGAGAAGCTGCCTTATTTAAAGATTCATTCCAGTGTAAAGAAATTTCATTTGGTGATTTTACTTCTTTTGAACATCTTAGTTTTATTTTAAAGGGCATTCCTAAAATCCTATTTCTAATCATCTACAGACATCCAGGACATTGTGCAAATTTTATTGATGAATTTTCTGAATTATTGTCGGTTATCTCTACTGATTTTAACCATTTCATCTTAACTGGGGATTTTAACATTCACATAGATAACATGACGGATGGTAATGTCAAGGAATTTTCTTCCATATTGGATGTTTGGCTTGTGGCAACATGTAAAAGAACCGACCCACATTCGAGGTCACATTCTGGACCTGGTTATTTCAAAGGGTGTGGAAATTTTTTCTGTAGCTGTCACTGACTTGGCCTTGTCTGACCATTTTTGTATTTTGTTTGATTTACTGATCACTCAGAATGTTCAACTAACCTGCTCCTCGGTTAGGAAGAGGTACATTAATGAAAGAACAAGTGCTAAGTTTGTGGAGGCCATAGCTCTGTTACCAACAACCAGTGCAGAGTCAGCTGATGGACTCCTGGATCATTTCAATCTGAAAATCTTGAATGTAATGAATGCTGTTGCACCGATAAGAATCAAGAGCAACTTGAGCAAACAGAAAACACCATGGAGAAACACCACTGTGGTTACCAGCCTAAAAAGAGAATGTAGAAAAACTGAGGGGAAATGGCGGAAAAATAAACTTCAAATTCACTATGAGTTGTACAAACAAAGCCTGCGTAACTATAACAATGAGCTGTGAAGGCCAGAGAGCTGCATTTATCTGAAATGATTAACAGGAATGTCAACAATTCTCGCACTCTGTTTGCTATGATTGAAAAACTTACTAATCCTCCTAAACAGATAAGCCCTGAGCTCCTTTCCACTGAGAAATGCAACCAATTTGCAAACTTTTTTAGCCAAAAAATTAAAACAATTAGGCAAAATATTAATTCCACACAGTCACACAAGAAAATTAGTCTGTGCCTAAAACCCGGAAACAATTCTGCTGTCATGTCGCAATTTAAAATGGTGAATTTAAAAGTCCTACAAGAAACAGTTTGGCATTTGAAATCAACAACATGCACTCTGGACATGATACCATCCGACTTTTTAAAAACAGTTTTTACCTCAGTAGAAAGTGATCTCCTACTGATAGTTAACAGCTCACTGGCATCAGGCATTTTTCCCAAGTCACTAAAGATAGCTGCTATTAAGCCTCCTAAAGAAAAGGACTCTAGATGCCTCTATAACAGGCATGTCAAACTGGTCCAGCAAAGGGCCGTGTGGCTGCAGGTTTTTGTTCCAACCAAGCGGCAGCACACCAGATTTGACTGATTCAATCAACTGATCTCAGTCTTCAGACAGCTGATTGGTCAAACTGTGTGCTCTTGGCTGGCTGGAACAAAAACCTGCAGCCACACGGCCCTTTGCTGGACCAGTTTGACATGCCTGCTCTATAATGAACAACTATAGACCTGTCTCTAACATCTCTTTTATTTCCAAGATTATTGAAAAAGTTGTATTTCACCAGCTTCATGACTTTTTAAATGAAAGTGGAAATCTTGATAAATTTCAGTCCGGCTTCCGACCTCATCACAGCACTGAAACAGCTCTGGTCAAAGTGTTAAATGACATTAGGTTGAATACCGATTCTGGTCAAGTATCAGTCCTGGTTCTGTTGGATCTCAGTGCTGCGTTTGATACTGTAGATCACAAAATCCTGTTGCATAGGCTGGAAAACTGGGTTGGACTTTGTGGAGCGGTCCTTAACTGGTTCAGGTCCTATTTAGAAGGCCGGGGTTATTTTGTTACGATCGGCAGCTATGAATCCGAGCGAGTGGCCATGACTTGTGGAGTCCCCCAGGGGTCAGTCCTTGGACCTCTTCTGTTCAACTTGTATATGCTCCCTTTGGGTAAAATATTACAGAACTATAGCATTAGTTATCAAAGTTATGCAGATGATACACAACTTTATGTGTCTCTGTCACCAGATGACTGCAATCCAATAGACTTAATGTGTCTGGAGCAAATAAACACCTGGATGAGGGAGAATTTTCTACAATTAAATGAAGACAAAACTGAGATTATTCTGTTTGGTAGCAAAGAGAAGAGGGTCAGCATTGGCAAACACCTGGAGACTCGGGCTCTTAAAATCACCAACCAAGTTCGTAACCTGGGAGTGTTGATAGACTCAGATCTGACTTTCAGCAGCCACATCAAAGCTTTACTAAGAAGCTTTTTACCAGCTCAGAAACATCAACAGAATTAAAAGTTTAGTTTCCCAGAAAGACCAAGAGAAACTCATCCGTGCATTCATCTCCAGTAGACTGGATTACTGTAATGGTCTTTTAACAGGACTTCCTAAAAAGAGCATTAAACATCTGCAGCTCATCCAGAACGCTGCTGCTAGAGTTTTAACCAGGACTAAGAGATCTGAACACATCACACCAGTTTTGAAATCTTTACACTGGCTTCCAGTCAGTCACAGAATAGATTTTAAAACCCTTCTGCTTGTTTACAAATCCCAGAATGGTTAAGGCCCAGAATACATCTGTGATATGTTCAGAGAATATAAACCTAGCAGGGGTCTTAGGTAAAAAGATTCTCGTCAACTAGTCCAGGCCAGAGTCCAGACTAAACATGGAGAAGCAGCATTTAGCTGTTATGCTGCAAACAAATGGAACAAACTACCAGTGGAGATTAAACTTTCCCCAAATGTAGACATTTTTAAATCCAGGTTAAAAAAATTTCTTTTCTCATGTGCCTATGCATGAAATCTGCACGGTAACTTTTTTTTTTAACTTATCTTGCTTTTAATCATTTTAATGTAATTTATTATTTTATTGTGATTATGTGTTGATTATGTGTTGATGCCTTTTACTATTCTAAATATCTGTAATATCTTTGTTTTATGTAAAGCACTTTGAATTGTCCTGTACATGAAATGTGCTATACAAATAAACTGCCTTGCCTTGCCTTGCCTTAAGTGCTGCTTTTGACACCATATCCCATTCCATCCTCCTCAGCAGACTCTCCTCACTTGGTGTCACCTCTACTCCCCTTCTCTGGCTCCAGTCTTATCTCAATGGTCGCTCTCAGTTCATCAAACTCAAATCTTTCACTTCCGATTCCTCCCCAGTCTCCACAGGTGTGCCCCAAGGTTCTGTCCTGGGGCCTCTTCTATTCATCACCTATCTCCTCCCCCTTGGTCTCATCTTCCGTAAATTCAATATCTGTTTCCACTGTTACGCGGATGACACTCAGCTCTACCTGTCCTGTAAACCAAATTCCACGCTCCCACCTACCTCCCTCTCTGCCTGTCTCCTGGAAATAAAATCCTGGTTCACCACCAACTTCCTAAAACTGAACATTAATAAAACTTAAATTCTCCTCATTGGCACCAAATCCACCCTTTCCAAAGTTAATAGTTTCTCCCTCAACAGCGCCTCAGTTTCCCCCTCCCCTCAGGTCAAGTCTGGGTGTCATCCTCGACAGCACCTTATCATTTACTTCACACATCAATAACATCACCCGCTCAGCTTTTTCCATCTGCGCAATATCAACCGTCTTCGCCCCTCCCTCACCCCCCACACCACCTCTATCCTGATGCACAGCCTTGTCACCTCCCGCCTGGATTACTGCAACTCTCTCCTCTTTGGCCTCCCACAAAAATCCCTTCAGAAACTCCAAATGGTTCAGAACTCTGCTGCCCGCATCATCACCCGAACTCCTTCCTTTCATCACATCACCCCCATCCTGCAAGAACTCCACTGGCTTCCCATCAAGTACAGGATAGAATACAAGATCCTCCTCCATACATACAAATCCATACATAAACTCTCACCCCCTTACCTCTCAGATCTTCTCCACATAGTCACCCCTTCTAGATGTCTTCGCTCCTCCTCTTCTATCCATCTCTCTGTCCCTCCTGCCCGTCTCAGCACCATGGGGAGCAGAGCTTTCAGTCACTCTGCTCCCCAGCTCTGGAACGCACTTCCTCCTGACCTCCGCAATACCGACTCTCTCCTCACCTTCATCTCCAAACTCAAAACTCATCTTTTCAGAACAGCATACTCTCTGTAACATTATTTTCAATCACATCCTCACCACTCTGCCCTTTATGTTTAGGTTTTTAGATTGTGTTGTATATGTGTGCCTTTCCTGTACTTTTAATGTTTTATTATTTGTTTGTACAGCGTCCTTGGGTGCCCTGAAAGGCTCTTTAAATAAAATGTATTATTATTATTATTTATTATTATTATCTATCCAAGGCTAGCTGAGCTAGCTAGCAGCCCAAACAAGAAACAAATAACTAGCTTTACTCCCCCATCCCCTCATCATGAATAACTGTATTATGTTTATCATCTGACAGTTTTTTTCCCCTCCGTTTCCTTCTTAAATTTTATGTCCTACTAAGATAACTTCCTACCGTGCATAATGGGAATTTTGGGTACCTGTCAATGCTGGTAAGATGATGTCACGCACTGCTGGACAGTGAAGTCCAACAGTTTTGACTTTTTTATGCCATAAAAGCACCAACCAAAGCTCATCATTGCAGCTTATTTATTTTTATTAAGACAAGTCATTTTAATTCTCCTGAATGTTTAGCTTTGGGGGCCCCTGGTGGCCTGTACAAAACCTTCACATCCTTCACTGTATCATTATATAAATATAATGACAGAGATTATGTGCAGAGACCTGATAAGATTTACCACAACTTTCTAACTGTTGTTTATCTTCACTGAATCCCTGTAAAATCACAAATGGAAGTAAAGATATTTGTCCTCACACACACACACACACACACAGAGCTTCATGACTCCATGGTGTGTTAAAGTTAGGGGCTAATTAGGGCTGGCTCAAGATATGATTTATGCTGCTCGTCGATCCCCCTTACCCATGCCCTCCACCCCTAACCAATCCACACAGATTCTTCCTGCTTCTGGTCCCGATGGAGGTTTTCCTTCCTGGTTGTTTTCCTGATGGAGGGTTTTCTTCCTGGTTGTTTTCCTGATGGAGGTTTTCCTTCCTGGTTGTTTTCCTGATGGAGGTTTTCCTTCCTGGTTGTTTTCCTGATGGAGGGTTTTCTTCCTGGTTGTGGTTCTGATGGAGGGTTTTCTTCCTGGTTGTTTTCCTGATGGAGGGTTTTCTTCCTGGTTGTTTTCCTGATGGAGGGTTTTCTTCCTGGTTGTGGTTCTGATGGAGGGTTTTCTTCCTGGTTGTGGTTCTGATGGAGGTTTTCCTTCCTGGTTGTTGTTCTGATGGAGGGTTTTCTTCCTGGTTGTGGTTCTGATGGAGGTTTTTCTTCCTGGTTGTGGTTCTGATGGAGGGTTTTCTTCCTGGTTGTGGTTCTGATGGAGGGTTTTCTTCCTGGTTGTGGTTCTGATGGAGGGTTTTCTTCCTGGTTGTGGTTCTGATGGAGGGTTTTCTTCCTGGTTGTGGTTCTGATGGAGGGTTTTCTTCCTGGTTGTGGTTCTGATGGAGGTTTTCCTTCCTGGTTGTTGTTCTGATGGAGGTTTTTCTTCCTGGTTGTGGTTCTGATGGAGGGTTTTCTTCCTGGTTGTGGTTCTGATGGAGGTTTTTCTTCCTGGTTCTGGTCCAGATGGAGGTTTTCCTCTCCACTGTCTCCTTGTGCAGCTCAGGATGGAGGATTGAATCAAAGAGAAGATCTGATCGTTGGCTCCCTTAGCTGGTCGTTAGTGTCATGAACTGGTTTATATGAACACACTTAAAAAATGGGACTAATGAGGATCATAATGGATTTGTTTTAATTAGTTTTTAACTTCTCCACAATAAATTGGATTGGACTGTGTCTGAAAATGTCTTGAAATGACTTTGTTGTGAATTAGCTCTTAAATTATTGTGAATTAGACAGAAAGGTGGAAATTAAATTAAATATTGGGTATTTGGCCTTTAGTTAGACCAGCAGACGGTAGCTGCACTGGCACCCACCAAATTTCTTCTGAAATATTCAAGTTGAACATAAACCATCTCTATTCTGACTGATGCTAATTTGTATTTGCCAATTTCTGGAAGTTCTCTTCCAAATATTGACCTCTACAAGTCTTCCTCCTCTACATCCTCACTAGGGAATCTGGTGTTTGCTCATAACCTAACAACCCATCAGGAAACCTTCATCCTGTACATGTTGAGAAGATTTGAGATTGTTTTACATCAACAACAAAAACAAAAAAAGTGTTTGTTAAAGAAACTGGGGTCATGCTTTCAGAGAACAGAAATCCCATTTACAGACAGGTAACATGGTACAAACATGGTCAATTCATTTCACTGTTGTTTGATACATTTACTGTAGATCACATGTCAGTTATATATCTAACAGAAGAGAAAGAACAAGTGTCCACCACAGCATCATCTTCATCTCAGTGCTGTTTATCTGTCAACGTTTCGTGGTCTCGGTCCTCCACTGCTTGTTTCCTCCATCAGTTCAGTGATCTGAAAACATGTCAGTCCGTTTTCCTGTCAGCAGTTTTTTGTTTAACTGCCACCTCAGAGCGCACACTGCTCTTCGTGGCTTTCTGCAGGATCCAGGTGGCCATGTGGATCGAGATGAAGGCCCCGCCGGCCGCCATCAGCCAGTTCCTCCTCAGCCAGCTCTGGGGCTTCATGCTGACTCCCCTGTACATGGAAGGAACACACATTTACTAAATATTTGTTTTTTGTTTTTTTTTTTTAAAAAAAAACCTAATCTCAGAGGTGAAATATCAGCTGAGATGAGTTTATTTAAATCCTGCTGACATCATGACCTCTTCACAAGGGTGACCTGGCCAAGACGTCAACATAAACATGTAAAGCTAAATTTCTGTGTGATGCCTAGACACTGACAACCAGCCGACAAGAGCAGCGGGTTAAAAGTTAAAAACACGAGTACTGCCCGAGGCTTTTATATTGTTCGCCAATTAAGATAAAGCAGAAGGCTTCAAGTGAAATCAGTTCACACAACTTCAAGTTATTTTGGAGTCTGTTCCATGCTGACGGGTCAGTGGAAGTTCTCACTGCTCCCAGCCTCAAAGAAAGACCTCATCTAGAAATAGTTTAATGACAAGAATATATCAGTAATTCTTGGGCGTATTTGCTTTAAAGATGTTTAAAAACTTTCACACAATCCGGCTGGATTGAAAGAAATGTTAGTGAATATATCCTTCACAGTTCATTCAGACGTAGCTCTCATAGGGACAGGACGACACTCATAAAATTCTCAGTAGTGACACGTTTGTCAGTAACTTGTAGAAAATGTTTAGTTTTACTGAGAAGCTGTAGGGAAATGCAACTGATACGACACCAACATGTTCAGCTGACACCAGGTTAACAGAAACTGGTGCATGTCGTTCTGTTAATCAGAGTATTTTCTGCCCTGGTGTTCTTTAGAAAAAGCAGATGTAAATGCATTAAAAGAACACGCATTTCATTTATTAGTTTATTTGATAGGAACAGTGCACGTTAATGAACATCTATAAACAACAGATGTAAGCATGCTGGATTTTAGCTATCGAGCTAATTTGCATCTGTAGTCTCCAGACAGGTAAAAGAAAAATACACAATAAGACAAATTAATTTTAATACAATAAAAGAATAATGCGTAAAAAACAACATTAAGATTGTAAAATATTTACATGTTAAAGATGACATCATCATCAAAGGCTCATCTGGAAACTTTACACGGAGAGGACAATAAAAACGAGGACATTTAGGTTGTTAAACCTTTTTTACTCCAGAGAAGTCAGAGCTTTGAGAACTGTTTACGAAGCCGTTCACACTTTCATGTTCAACATTTGTATAGTTTGAATATTGCTTTTTATTATCATTACTGGAGGCCTCTCACCATTACATCTTTTATTAAATACTGTTCATACATCCTCTAAAAACTATTCGTCAGTATCGCACTTTATTTAACTTCGAATGCTGCTTCTCTTTTCCTTGTCTTATAAATGTTAATGTTTTAAATATTTTATTTAGACTATTTCCACCAGATGGGAGAGTTTTTCATTTTGTTATAAACCACATTTAATGACAATAAAGTCTGATTCTCAAAACATAAATACTGTCTCAAATTTCTGGTTGAAGAGCACGATGAAGTCAGTTCTGTTCAGCTTTTTTCACACTTCTGTTATTCATCTGTTAACATCTTCATCAACTTTTTATTAATTTATATTTGTACAACCATTACTTCCCTTTGAAAGCTGAAACGATAAGTTAAAGACTTTTAGATTTTCAGGAGTGACTGATGAATGAATCAATGAATAAATTCAAACTGAGAAAATGAATAAACATGATTGTTTTCATTAGATCACGACTGTATTAACCAAAGTCACTTTAAACTGACTGAATTAGTTATATTTTCACTCAATTTTCCAATTCATGTCCAATTTCACAGCTTTGTTTTTTTAACTGATGCACATTTTGATTATTTAACTTTTATTACTGGTGATCTCAAATAGACTGAGTATTATATGACAGAACATAACGGATGAATGGATGGTTAAAGTAAAGAGTGGACAGATGGTTTCAGCTGTTCTATGTATCAGCACTGGACACTTGTATGTAACACCACAATTAATCACACACACACACACACACACACACACACACACACACACAATCTAAGGGAAGACATTTTGCCACTTACCCCACATAAAGTTAACTAGTGCAGCTAATGTTTTCTTGGTGCAACATCTAGTGGAAATATGATCTACTACATTTGGACAAAACTTGCATTACTGTCTAATAATTCTTGGTTCATTAACTGAACATTCTGCTGCAGGAGGATTCAGAGAAAGTCATACCTCAGTCAGGTTCACTTGGTTTTGGCAGGAGGAAGAGGAGGAGAAGCAGCTGCAGGGGGTGAAATGTAAGCAACAATGCCGGGCTCAGGAATGTACTCCTCTTTGTTCTTGTGCAGCAGTGGACTCGTCTTCAGATTGTACCAACCCCAGTGTATTAGACCCAGACTTGTGCCCATCACAATCAACACTTTGTAGTTCTTCCAGACTGTCCGCAGACCCATGACTTATGTGATGAAAGTGCAAAAGTTCGACTCCTGGGTCATAAAGAAAACTGGATTTTACTGTTAATGAACTGCACAAATTTCTTGAATAAGTAGTGGAATACTAACTACTATTATGTAGCTGAATTTATGTTTGAGGCAACATGAAAAAAAAAAAAAAAAAAAAAAAAAAAAAAAACATTACATCACCTCTACCACCGATCTTTACAAAGTCAAGGATACAAAAAAGATGATGAAACCATTTTCCAAAAATAATTATTTGTTTTGTGACATGTTTGTCACTTATGGAACAATATTATGCATAGCTTTGCCTAGATTTTATTTAAAGAAAGATGTCAAAATGCAAACATTTGCCTGAAAATTAACATTAGACAAAGGAGAAACAAAAGAGAATATTTGTCTGGTTCACATCATCAGGAACACAAGTCTGACTTGTTTACAGGGATGCACTGACACTACAAGGTGGTTAGATAAGATCTATACACAAAAAAGTGTTAAATATAGTAACATGTATTCACAGGTTACAGTATTACAAACATTATTTACAATGCTTAAACATTCGAGTAGGCTTTGGTTTCAAGGTGCAGCTGGACAGCAAACATAACTAAAAGAATTGTGTAAGTACATAGATTCAAATGAGGAAAACTCGAAAATTTCGAGTAGAATAATTTAGATAAATTTATCATAGAATAAAGGATAGCACAACACATTTCACCCTGTTACTACCTGATATAAAACAGCTACACTTTGAATATTCTGATAAGTTATCTAACCTGCTAACAGTTGGGGCAGCTAACAAAGCTTTCAATGAAATGGTGCTCGCAGAATGCTAGCTGTTAACCCAGCCCCGCTTACTGTCTGCTAACAAAGCTCAGTGTGGTGAAATTAATTTAATATAAATCACAGTGGATACATAATGTTACCTGTGATTATCTAAGTCAACTTATCTCACCTTCAGTGATCAGCTGTTGCTCTTTCGCCGTCCATGTTGTCCTATTCCGGTGTGAAGGCGACTAAAAATGCCTGAAAAATATATTTTTCACAACATTATTGAGCAAACTAACAGTCATGAATATACAACATAAAAATTTGGGGCGTATTTTTTCTACAGGTGTATTGTCTAAGAAATTTGATTTGATTACACGTTATTAAACTGAAACCCTGAAATAAGTTGAAAGGTTTTAAAGTCCGGCAATCAGTCAGGCACACCTTACATTTGATAAATGGGGTCCTCGGGTTTTTTTTTTTTTTTTACTTTATTGCCCTATTAAAGGCACAGGTGCAAATATAACATACTAAAATGTATGTTATATAAAAATCTCCTGAAGAAAAACAAATACAACAAAACAAACAGAAATAACCAAATATCCAACCCTACGACAGAGTATTAGGGCCAAAGTAAGAACATTTTTTTCACAGGCTTCGAGAATAAAGTAATATTACAAAAAATAAAGTCATAGTATTACGAGAATAAAGTCGTAATTTTACGAGTAATACTTTAACCAGTTCTTTAAGAAGAGAAATGTTGTTAAAATGAGGGCGGCAGAGCATTTTCAGGTTTTCAGCAGGTTTCACAAACCAGGAGATACTTAATCTTGTGGCACATCAGCACCATATTATCATTTGTATGAGGACTTTGAAAAGAATCTGCAAGAAAATGAATCTATTCTGCAAAATAAGCAGGCGGACTTGGGTGGAAGTCGTTGCTCCTATAGATGTCTTCATCGCGTCACTTGACCTGTAATAAAATGCCCAAGGTACATAATCTTATTACGGTCAGATTAATCACAGACAATTTAAAATCAGGTTTTTTATTTATTTATTTATTTATTTTTTACATTACCGTTATAAATAATAAATGTACTTTACCTGAACTTTGATTTAAATAAACTATCCATCTTTTTATAATGAAGAGTCTTTGAAAATGTTTCATGAGGTTTTTTCATATTGATGCCAATTGATAAAATATAGTCAACATAGTTATTTACTAGAAATTCCAAATCCTTAATATTTTGCGTACCCACATCAAAATAACTTGTTGATGTTCATATTGGTCCTGCATGGAACACCACAGGAAAAAGCAAGCAAACAAACAAACAAACTTTTTATTTTTTTCCTACATTAAAGTAAGGCAAGGCTGATCTGGCCCTAAACAGGGGCAGATCCATGATGGAGCGTAACTCCAGGGACACACAGTTCCAGAGTTTCGGCCCACTGCAAAGTCACGATCATCCCACTGTTACTGTTACTTTGCACCTGGACCGTGAGACCACCAACAGGTGTTGTTCGGAAGAGCGCAGGTCTCTGCTTGGCTGGTGAGGAGTCAGCATGTGACATAGATAAAGAGGTGCAAGGCCATGGATGGAACAGAAAACAAACAGTAGGACTATGAACTGAATTCTAACTGAACTGGTACCAGTGTAGAGAGGACAGCAGTGATGTGGTCATGTTTGCAGGTGTTGGTGAGGAGCCGGGCAGCTGCCTTCTGCACGAGTTGTAGATGGTGCAGAAAGACCTGGTTTACTCCAATACAGAGCTCGTTGCAATAGGCCTAGCATGAACTGATGGGGGTGGGGTTTATTGTTTCAAGGTCATTACACCTGAGAAATGGCTTGACTTTGGTCAACAGGTGAAGCTGAAAGAAACTCTCGTCCCTAACTGGCCAAAACTTGACTTTTTAGAGCACATATGTCAAACTGGTCCAGCAAAGGGCCGTGTGGCTGCAGGTTTTTGTTCCAACCAAGCAGCAGCACACCAAATTTGACTGATTCAATCAACTGATCTCAGTCTTCAGACAGCTGATTGGTCAAACTGTGTGCTCTTGGCTGGCTGGAACAAAAACCTGCAGCCACACGGCCCTTTGCTGGACCAGTTTGACATGCCTGTTTTAGAGTTTAACCTTCAACCTTTTCAGATCTTCCTCATTAAATAATTCCCCTCCTTAAATGTAACCAGTAGTTTATGATGTGGATGCATTTCTTCTGCTTCAGAGACTGTTGCTGCCTCCAGACAGATTGAAGTTTGAAGAACATCCTGCTCTGATAACATGGTCTCAGCTGCTGTAAAAACACATTAGACACTAGACTTTTTTTTTTCTCAATTAAGCAAGTTCTGATCTGTCTCTTGTTATTGGGAACATTATACTTAATTTCCTAATTAAACACTATAAATGAAAAAATAATGTAAAAATACTAAAATGATTTATGCAAATTGTTCACAAAACAACACACACACATTTATAAAGTAATAGTTGGCTAAGATGTGAGGGAGTTTATGTCAATGTTAATTTTATTTATATAGCCCATTTATAGAACCAAGGCCTCCAAAGTTCGTTACACAAACCAATAAAATATAAAAACATAGGGACACCCACAAAGGAACAACATAAAAACTCCAACAGGGTGTCTGTACTCAGCCAAAGGCCAAGGCAAAAGTTTAATCAGTTAATCTCATAATCATTACAACAACTGAATAATTTTAACAAGCAATATTTTTCTCTAAATACAGAAATGGTGATTGTATCTTAGCATGAATCGATCAATATCTCCATTTAAACTTAGCCCACTTTTAGACAAAGCAGTTTAGTCCTTATTGCATAACTTACCTATCATGAAGGAGGTTTGAAGCTGCTGATAAGTTTACAGAAAATGGAGAAATAAACTGCTTAAATATTCAGCTTGGTCTGAGTTTCTTTGGTAAAACCACATTGTAGCATGTTATTCAGACATCACTTGTATAGAAATGAAAGTGTAGTGTCTAATTATTAGCATCATGTAGGTAGTATAAGCATCACCTGCTTCAAGTACAGCACTACAAAAGCTTCTGGAAACATGACGTATTTTGTGTTATCAGAGGAACACTGATCCTCCTGAACAGAGGAAAACCACAGCTGATGTAGTTCTGCTCTCAGCCACTAGATGGAGACACTCCTCACTGTCTCCACAGGGTTGAAGCATCACCACTGAACTAGAGTCCAGCTGTAGCTGGCACTTTCCAGACTTTATTAGCTTTAGCACACAAACAAACAGAAATGTAATACGACTAATTAATCCCCCACAATGTGCAATAAAAAAGTTTGTTTGGTGCATAACAAACAGGAAATCAGTGGCTATCACAAACAAATCTGAATTACATGGTTTTATAATCTCATTCTGTGGAGGTGTTACCCGTGTGCAGCTTCACAGCGAGGATGAGGCCCATTTCACTCGGTTCACTTCAATTGAATTACTACCTGTTATTTTCACTGAGTGATACTGTGTTGTTGTTACTGTGAAGGCAACAGTATCAAGCCCGAGTAAATTTTCCTATGGGGACAATAAAGTATATCATATCGGTTTTCAAAACTCCACAAAAGGCTGCGTGATTGTTGTGAGCTAACCTGCAGCTTAGAAATAAAAAGCAAAGGAAATCAGCACCTGTTGTGTAAGTAGGTTTGTATAATGAATGGGTAGTAACATATTACTGTAATGCCAGTACTTTTGTTAGTAACTAACATTTTAATGCATTACTCTTTAAATGAAGTAACTGGGTGACCATTACTCCGTTACTAGCTAAATTAAAATATTTTGGCCAGCTACCGTTAGCTTCTTCCTGTTTATAGTGATGATTCAGCACGACATGGGAAAATCAACCAAGTAACTGAGTTACTTTTTGATGTAACTAACTAATAACTGTTACTTTTTTCAGTGACTAGCACAACACTGCATGAAAATATGAAATAACTGCATTATATAAGTTAAGTTTCATTTAGAGTTTTAGACTGATTTACGATCGGTGCATTTGTGTCATGTTAGAAAATGTTGACTGTGTTGGTCAGACTAGAACTAGAACTAGAACTAGAACACCCAGATAGGAACTAAATTACTACTGCAGGTGTGACTTCATTTAGTCATACCTGGAAATGCCCCACAGTTACCGCAAGCTTTGACCTGAAGGTCACGTAAGAAGCTGGTAAATAGCAGATATCCACTCACAGATCACAGATCAGGTCCTGCATGTGGGACACACATTAGGGCACACATGCACTTTAGGATGGAAAATATGGGAATATCATTGGTCTTACTGAATCAAATTATGTATTTTTTTCTTAAAGCAGAACTATTGAACTTTGCCAGATTTTCTTAGTAAGGTTCCCCCTAACGATGGCTAATCCATGGTCCCTCTTGCGTCCTACCTGCCCTCTGAGCCCTCTTCAGCCAGTAAAAGTCAGTCTGATTTTGACTCTGTCTTGTCTTTGTCTTATCTCTTGTTTCTTCTTTCGTTTATTATGAGTGCCAGTGCTAAAAGCCTTAGGCACACATATTACTATTACTTTTTTAAAAGTCATTTCAACATCTAACTCCGCCTACAGCTTTGTTTATATAAAAACGTGTGTCTCGATTGGGAATAGTGTGATATGAGCCAAAAACCCAGCCTACTTTGGAAACTTACACCTCTGGCCTGCTTTTACCTAAAAATATCATTCAAAGTTTAAATGGATCATGAAAGATAAAACCCGTCCCTCCACCCGAACGTGGAGGGAGGCTACCCTCTCGTCCACTGTACAGGCGCCAAGTCGAGAAGCAAAGAGTATGCTTACACCTGCTCGACGCCTCTCACTGGGATCAAATCCAGAAATCAAATTTAAATTAAAAAAACTTTATTTGTCCCACAGGGCAATTTAAAACACAGTCGTAGCAGCAGTACACTAAAAAAGTAGGTGCCAAGTGTCAGTATACAAAAGGACATATATATCTATATATACACATTCCAGATACTATATATACACACCCTACACACACACACACACACACTCATATAAATAAATAAATAAACAAATAGGTGAGCGGTTGCATAAAACAATGAAAAGAAGCAGTGCTGATTATAGGTGCATTCAGTAGTGCACCTTATAATCATATGTATACAAATCAGTTTGTGTTATGAGGTCACACACCTGGCCAACAGGTCCTGCATGATCCCGTTGGCCAGCCTGAAAGTTTGCTGTTCATAGATGGAGGAGAGAGTTCTTGTCGACTGTCCATTGATCTTAAAGCAGACTCTGGCTGTGCCCTCTAGGCGGTTTCTGTTTTGGAGGCTAATGGAGTGGAACCAGCAGGTTATGGAAAACGTGGCCATGCTTTCAATGAAAGAGTGATACAAATTTAGCAAGATGTTTTTATTGACACCAAAGGAATTGAGTTTGCTTAAGAGATACTGCCGCTGGTAGCATTTCCGAAGAATCTCCTCTGTGTTAGAGAAGAATTTCAGCAGGCTGTCAAAGACGTTGCACAAATATTTGTATTTTTTTACACCAGCTCTACAGGCTTACCATGGATTGTGGTAATGGATGCTATTGCCAGTGCTCTCTGCCTGTTAGTGAAGGTCACCACCATTTCTTTGGGTTTGCTCACACTGAGCTTGAGGCCTCGTACCACTGCATAAACTCCGGTAGAGCTGCCTTGATGTTGTGAGGGACCTGAGAGCAGAGACAGGAGAACTGTGTTGTCCTTACCAGGTGACACTGAGTGGTATCAAACCAACCAGACAACAGCTAAGATACTGGTAGGGCCCTCAAGCTCCCAGGACCCTGGTAGAAGACCTGAGCTGGAGATGAATAGCCACCCAGCCTACCCAGAAGAGATAGGAGAGTGAGGGAGGGATGGATAGATAGATAGATAGATAGATAGATAGATAGATAGATAGATAGATAGATAGATAGATAGATAGATAGATAGATAGATAGATAGATAGATAGATAGATAGATAGATAGATAGATAGATAGATAGATAGATATTAGTTTTCTGAACGATTCACTGGAGCACGTTGAGGTTTAGTAGAATAATGTCAGAATTTGGCTGGTGGGAAGGCACCAGGTGATGGATCAGAAATAAAAACCCAAAAAACACAGCAGGCGTTTGAAGCTGCTGCCTGATAAGAAAAACACACCAACATCAAGGCCATGCTCACACCTTTTTCACAAGCAAGCAGTTAATCAGTGACTCGAGAGGTCAAAGGTCACATGTGCTCATGCACATGCAGCCATGGCAAGCTGCTTTCTTATAAAAGTAACCAAAAATAATGTTTAAAAGTCAGATGAACACCCAGACTTAGCAGCTTTTTGAAGTTAATTCTGATAAATGCTCAGTATGTGCAATACCTGAGTGCACTGTCTCCACATTAATCAGATGGATCAGCACTATCAGTAAAATGGTTTCCAGTTTAAAAAGAAAACAAAGATTTCCAGTGTTAACATGCTAATATGCTAAGCCAAAGCAGGATAATTAATTTGGCACCAACAGTAGCAACCTGTTGTTAACATTTAGCTCAACAATTCAAATTGTTGCTTCTCTCGTGCACTCTGTGCTCATTTACTGTACATGAATACCAACAATTTCCCTATAAAACCATTCGAACAGGTTTGTTTTTTATGTGAAGGATGATTAAGGCAAATCAAGACAAGTTTATTTGATTCACAGTGTTTTACATAATACAAAGAGCATAATTTAACATTAAAAACGAAAGAAAAAGAAAGAACATTGGATAAAACACTATTAAAACATGGTCAAATTTAAAAGATGCAGATTTTGACTTCTAAATAAAAACTATTGAAATGCGGCAGAGAACAGGTGGGTCTTTAACCTGGATTTAAATAAACTGAGTGTTTATGTGGAGCATAGAAGCTGAATGCAGCTTCTCCATGTCTGGTTCTGACTCTGTGAACTGATAAGAAACTGGATCCAGATGACCTGAGGGTTCTCGTAGGTTCATACTGGGTCAAGAGGTCTCTGATGTATTTTGGTCCTAAACCATTCAGAGCTTTATAGACCAGCAGCAGAACTTTAAAGTCTATCCTCTGACCGACTGGCAGCCAGTGTAAAGAACTTGGAGCTGGACTGATGTGGTCTACTTTCTTGGTCTCAGTGAGGACTCGAGCAGCAGAGTTCTGAATAAGCTGCAGGTGTCTAATTGTTTTAGGTAGAACCTGTAAAAACACTGTTACAATAATCAAGCTGACATGAAAGTATGGACTAGTTTTTCCAGGTCCTGCTGACACATCAGATCTTTTACCCTTGATAAATTATTATGGTGATAGTAGGCTGACTTTGTGATTCCCTTCATGTGTTTTTCAAAGTTTAGGTCTCAGTCCATCACTACACTTTATAGACTGAAGTTCTGTGGTGACTTTTAATTGTTTCTCTTTGGCTCCAAATACAATCACCTCAGTTTTGGTTTTGTTTAACTAAAGAAAGTTTAGACATATCCAGTTATTAATCTCTTCAATGCATTTACCAAAGAGCCTGTACAGGGCCTCGGTCTCCTGGTGACATTGTAATATATATCTGTGTGTCATCTGCGTAGCTGTGGTAACCAGTTTTATTGTTATTTATGACGTGTGCCAGTGGGAGCACGTAGAGCATGTTAAACAGAAGAGGCTCCAGAATGGAACCCTAGCTGCAAACAGGTGTAGATGGAGATGATCCTGCAGCCAGGCAGAGACTTTGCTCTTTCAGGGAAGTTCTGATAATATTTGTTTCCAAATTTGTAACTGGGTGTTGTTCTAGAAGAAATTCTCTTTCCAGAGAAATGTGGTTAAAATAGTTTGGCTATTTTGTTGGCAGGCTGGTGGTTTCTGGTGTGAATTATGAGAAATTATGGCTCGATGTGCAAGATATGAATATAGTTGTTCCACAGCTCATATAATTAGATATCAATATACCTTATACCAGGGCTACTCAATTCGGTCCTATGAGGGCAGCAATCCAGCAGGTTTTCCATGTATCCCTGCACCAACACACCTGAGTCAAATTAATGAGTCATTGTGTAGAACCTGATTGGCTGTTAGAGCCACCTAATTTGACTCAGGTGTGTTGGTGCAGGGATACATGGAAAACCTGCTGGATTGCGGCCCTCGTGGGACCTAATTGAGTAGCCCTGCCTTATACAATGTATGATCAAACATGCACTTTATAGTAATTTTTCAGCTTTGAATGCTGTCCTAAACGTAACGAATAAAAATGTAAAATAGATATCTGTGTTGATTTGTTTGCATCACACCACCAAACAAATTATGAAATGTTTATGTTTTCCCAGCGTTGTTTTCTTGTTAATACATGCAGAATTAATGTCGTGTTTGGTGTAGAAACATAAACTTTTTCACAGAATCATGGACTGATTAGTTTAAAAATAGAAGTGTGAACACTTCTGCTTCATCATCGGCTTGTTCTGCTGCTCCCAGGATGGATGCAATCCAATGGTGTCTTTACTTGGCGTAGGGCTAGAGGAATTTGACAGTGAACCTCTTTTATGTTAAAAACTGTCTATCTAACCAAGTTTTACAATCTTATATCCGTCCAAAAAGTCTTTTTGATCTTGTTTTGCGAGTAATATACTTGACAAGAACAGAATGTGTGAGATTATTATTTTTAGATTATGCATTTTATTTCTTAATTACTAAATATTTAAATAGATTATTTTATACTTAGTCAAGTTAAATCATCTCACCGAGATTCTGTTTGAGATCATATTCTATCTATCACACCCAATTTTAGATGTGAAATGTTGTTTCAAGACCTTCCAGTACCAAATCACACTACAAAAGGAGTTGTCTTAATATGAGTAAAAAACCATTTGGTGAGATTTCCTGAAATAATAAAAAATATCTAGACTTTAGACAAGACAAGTCCTTTATTATGGAAAGCAACCTCAAAATCAGTCTGCTGATGCTTATTTCAGTTTCTTTCTCACTTTGAGAGAAAAGAGCTAAAAGTTCAGGTGGCTCAGGTGATAAAGCTGGTTTTCCAGTGAGAGGAAGGTTGGTGATGCAACTGTCACTTCATTCTAGCCTTTGGCAAAAAGCTAGATGTGGGACTTTAACACCATAGTTACTATTAATTAATTACAAAAAATTAACACATTTAATGTGAAATGTTTGTCAGTGCATAATTTCGTGATACACTAATGCACACATCAGAGCTTGGTTGACACAGTGCTGCCATCTTAGCTACTTTAGCACTATATTTAACAAGTTTTCCGATCCTTTTAGCTACTCTATTTTATAAAAGCAACTAGCATTTTTTTTCTGGTGATATGAGATTTTTGGAGACTGACATGAAAGCACATATATTTACTCTTCTTAATGAGCAGCTGGTGCTGCCGCAAGCCCAGCTTCCAGCATCAGTCCTAGCTCCCAGCATCAGTCCCAACTCCCAGCATCAGCCTCAGCTCCCAGCATCAGTCCCAGCTCCCAGCATCAATCCCAACTCCCAGCATTAGTCCCAGCTCCCAGCATCCGTCCCAACTCCCAGCATCAGTCCCAGCTCCCAGCATCAATCCCAACTCCCAGCATCAGTCCCAGCTCCCAGCATCAATCCCAACTCCCAACATCAGTCCCAGCTCCCAGCATCAGTCCCAACTCCTAGCATCAGTCCCAGCTCCCAGCATCAGTCCCAACTCCCAGCATAATTCCCATCTCCCAGCATCAGTCCCAACTCCTAGCATCAGTCCCAGCTCCCAGCATCAGTCCCAACTCCTAGCATCATTCCCATCTCCCAGCATCAGTCCCAGCTTCCAGCATCAGTCCCAACTCCTAGCATCAGTCCCAGCTCCCATCAGTCCCAACTCCTAGCATCAGTCCCGGCTCCCAGCATCAGCCACAGCTCCCAGCATCAGCCCCAACTCCCAGCATCAGCCCCAGCTCCCAGCATCAGCCCCAACTCCCAGCATCAGTCCCAACTCCCAGCATCAGTCCCAACTCCCAGCATCATTCCCATCTCCCAGCATCAGCCACAGCTCCCAGCATCAGCCCCAACTCCCAGCATCAGTCCCAACTCCCAGCATCAGTCCCAACTCCCAGCATCATTCCCATCTCCCAGCATCAGTCCCAGCTCCCAGCATCAGTCCCAACTCCTAGCATCAGTCCCAGCTCCCAGCATCAGTCCCAACTCCTAGCATCAGTCCCGGCTCCCAGCATCAGCCACAGCTCCCAGCATCAGCCCCAACTCCCAGCATCAGCCACAGCTCCCAGCATCAGTCCCAGCTCCCAGCATCAGCCCCAACTCCCAGCATCAGTCCCAGCTCCCAGCATCAGCCCCAACTCCCAGCATCAGTCCCGGCTCCCAGCATCAGCCACAGCTCCCAGCATCAGTCCCAGCTCCCAGCATAAGTCCAAGCTCCCAGCATCAGCCCCAGCACACAGCTGTACTGTAAGATGTTGTAGACTTTTACTTAGAAAACAGCTGGAACTGTTAGTTAAAGTTCCTAAAATGTCACTTTAACTTTAGGTCTGTTCAGTTTTGGGCAGGGATATTTTCTTTTTCTAATGTTTGGAACTGAACATATGAAGGGTTTTACAGCAAGTTTGCTCCATTCATTGTGTCTTGCTGCTATAAAGGAAAGAATGTTTCTAGGCCAAATGTGTTCCTGTGTGTGTTTGTGTTGGTGTGTGAGTGAGATATAAAACATTACCAGTGGTCAATATGCTGCTGATAATTGAATAGATATTGAGTTCTTATAATTTAAAATCTGACTCTAAAGGAATTGGTGCCTCTCTAGCCATGAACCTCACTGCCCATCACTGGTTTGTACAACAGCATTTAAATCCAAACAACGCAGGATCATCCTCAGTAAACAACCATTAATAAAAAATAAATGTCATTGGCTGCATGCTTTCACCAATTCTACTGGACATTTTACATCAAATGAGTGTAGACCAGTTACATCAAATTAGTGTAATAATAAGGTTTTTATTATTATTATTATTATTATTATTATTATTATTTTTTAGTTTAAAAATTAGTTCATTATTGATATCATGCCTGGACCCTTGTTAAAACATTTTCCAGACATGCTCCTGCTGTAGATAATTTGTATTTTTTAATGAACTGGGGTTTTAGAACTGGACTAACCAGTTTGATTAAACTGGTATATAATTATATTGGACTGTCTCTATAGCGACTTTGTGGTGAACTGGTGTAAATCGGATTAAAGCATTAAAACAGGAGAGAAATTATCAGATTCTGTCAATCAGAGTTTATGTCATGGTTAGAAAACAGATGATTCTGCAGTAAGAAATAACTGCAGAGAGGATAAGAGGGGTGGTAGTTTGTGTGTGTGTGTGCGTGTGTGTGTGTGCGTGCGTGCGTGTGTGTGTGTGTGTGTGTGTGTGTGTGTTTGTGTGTGTGTGTGTGTGTGAGTGTGTGTGTGTGTGTGTGCTGGAGTTGATGGTGTTTCAGTTGCTGCTCCCACACTGCTCCTCAGCCTGGCGACTTGCATGTGCTGCTTATCACGGAGGTAAGGAAAAATTTTCTTCTTGAAACAGGTCGATATATAGGTCCGAGTGTAGACGACAGGAAATTAGTCTTTTCTGCTTTTCAGCCAGTTTGGACTTCTCAGTTTGAATAAGGGAACACTTGATTTTCATGACATGCAGAGAAACTTTTCTTCTTGGAATAAAAACAACTCTTGCTAAAGGAATATTTGCTTTTCTGGTATATTATTCATTTTTGTGCAGCTCGTGTAAAATTCAGTCACATTTTTTTAGCTTTTCATGGACAGAGCTGTTTTTTTTCTTTTGTTTTTTTTTCTTTTCTTTGTTGTTTTTTTGTTTTTTTTGTTTTGTTTTTTTTAGATTTTTTTGTGATTTGTTGTTATGACCTGAAAAAGAGGAACCAGATGCACAACTACCGTTCATTCACAAATATTTCTAATTTTAAGTTTAATGTTTGCTTAATGTTAAAAATTAGACAGACGTAATCAGTTAGATTACTCCACGTTCACATCCCTTTTTCCAAACACAGATGTGTTATGAATGCTCGGCTTGCTGTGGCTCACCCTGCAGCCTGAGTCCTTTGGTTTGAAACTTTTAGGCTTCACGGATGAAGCAAGAGTATCTGTTGTCATATGGGACAGTCCTGCTATGAAGTCCATGCCGTGTTGAGCAGAAACAGTCTGATAAAAAAGTGTGTTTGAAGCACAGCGAGGGGTCCACATGCAGAGGCACATCGTGCTCATCGCAGACCACGAGGCCGATGATGCTTTGAAGACAGCAGCTAACGCTGCTGCAGGGCCTTTTAGAGTTCACCTCAGCAGAATCAAATCACATTGTCCTATTTTTCTGTTTTCCATGACAGGACAATAGAGCCGAGGGGGTCCATGTCCACTGCCTACTGTCCTCTGCTCCGACACCCCCCAGCTCTAATTGATGCATTGTCTGTCCACATCTTGCCTTGTTAGAGCCGTTAGAGCCCACAGAGTCCACGGGCTGGAACAAATCCAACTTGTCACCTGTGCCCGGGTCTGCTTCAGTCACGGTGGGTGTTTGTG
This sequence comes from Melanotaenia boesemani, assembly GCF_017639745.1. Lineage (NCBI taxonomy): Eukaryota > Metazoa > Chordata > Actinopteri > Atheriniformes > Melanotaeniidae > Melanotaenia > Melanotaenia boesemani. The sequence goes on from NC_055685.1 coordinate 4,073,110, forward strand.
TGAAGGGAGATTTGTTAAGCTTTTCCCAGATCTACTCTCTCATATTTAGCTCCCATTTTTTACAAGCACCCAACTAAGATAAACTCTGAGTTCTGCTGAACAAGTCCAGAATAAGCCCAGTTCGATCCAGTTATGAATCAGTTTCACCCAGTTCGGTCAGATCTGTTCAACATGGCTGAAAGTAGGGTGTGTTAAGTACATTGTGGTCTTTACAGAAGGATTTTTAAACAATGTCTATTTGTATTTTTGCAGTTTTGGCTTAAGAGATATAGAGGTATGTTTATCTAACAAACAGCTACTTATTTCTACATGGAACAGTAAAATAATTCTTCACTTTTAGTAGCTTTATGTCTTTTAGTAGCTTTTTATCCTTTTTGGCCTGGAAGAATCTTAATCTGTATGAGCGCCATGTGCTTTGAGCAGCGACGTACTGCAGGTTTATCAGGAAACAGCAACCAGCTGATGCTGGAGACACAGCGAACCAGGAGGGAAAGAAAGCTGCAGACCAACAGAACTTCTGAAGATGCTGACTCACATCAGCCAGCAAATTTCCACTAACGAGGATTTATTTGTTCAGCTGTAGTTGGATATATGAATGTTGAATCAGTCAGCAAACACGTGTCACAGAGTCAAAATCAGAATGAAAAAATTAGAAATGAGATATTACTTCAGTCTTAGACTCAAACAGCATTTAAATCAGCTCAGCGGACGGGGAGGAGGAGGAGGTGCAAAGATCCAGGAGGTGTTATCTGAGCAGGAAGCTCCTGTGTTGTACAGTGAGACAGCAGCTCACCCACCCACTGACGATGAAGGACCAACCAGACACTGGAGTCTGGGAAACAAATAGACACAAAATGTTTTATATTTGTTCAGTTAATAAATTCAGTTAATATCAATTAATTTTATTTATTAATTTATGTAATTGGACAAAAAAGTTATTAGGTGAGTGAAATGCCAGAGAATCGTCTAGAAGAGGTTTTCGCCTTTAGATAGATAGACGGACGGACGGACCAACAGGCAGTAATTTATAATAATAAACTTTATTAGTCCCTCAGTGGGGAAATTGCATTAATGCAACAGCGCAGGTGCTGTAAGGAAATTCATATAGTTGTTCTAACTGGTATTCACATGGAACCAGTACAATGTGAAAGTGAGCAGACAGAGTTTCACCGGACCTCATCCAGAACCATCAGTGTGTGTGAAGTTGTCCTGCTCATGTCAAGAAGATATAAACCTCTTCACCAGGTCTTCATCAAGTTTTATTGTACATCTGTTTTTGGCTTTTGTTAAAGTTTGATTCAGAAAAAATCTCATTGATGTGAATATGAGTTAATTTGCACACGGAGGCTCAGAAACCCAACAGTATGTGTTTCCAGCTCCTCTGACTGCTTAATCTCTGCAGGCAACTGTGACATCATGTTTCCTCACAATTACTTGCAGAGACGATCCAGTCACTCGGACGACCCCCTTGCTTCCACCATCTCTAACTCACTGGCTCCTCCTGGTGGTACTTTCAAGTAACTGTATTTGTCAGAACTAAATTCAGAAACTGCTGCGTTTCAGTCAAATCTCAGCTGGCAACTGTGAGCTCTGAGCTCTGAGCGCCTCACGCCGTCACCTGAGATTCACCTGAACACAGTAACATCACAGGCTCAGTAACCACAAGTTTTGTTGTTCAAATTCTAGACTTTTCTCATAAAAACTGCCAACAGTGCTTCTTCATTCCTTCCTCCCAGTTCCTGTTTCCATAATCACTCAAACTCCACTGTTTTCACATATTTATTCTAACAAATAAACCATAAAAAGTTGGTTCAGTTATCCTAGTTTAAAAGCGGTTTTATCTCAGACCCTTTTAGACAGATGTAGGTGGTTTGTTTCTGCATCTTTTTGTGTGAACTTATAAACAGGTTGAGCATGACTGTACCGACCTGCTCAGACTGGCCTCTGATGTTGATGATACTGCATCAGGAACTGATGAGAGAGCGTTGAGGCCATCAGTTCCTGATGCACTGCCTTCAGCATACAGAGACGCTCCACCACCAAGACCGGGGCCCCGTTTCAGAAAGTGGGTTCAACAAACTCTGAGTTTAATGGCAGGTCTGTCATAACAGACCTCCATGCAGTTGTAAGTACTCTTCATACTCCACAGATCTTCAATAATGGGTCAGAGTAGAACAAGCATTCATTTAATTTGCATTACAGCAGGATGAAGACACCTTGTCAGCTGCCACAGAGAGGGAGGGTTCAGAGAGGCCTATTGAAAATAAAATCAGTTAATCATTGTGTGGTACTATAATACAACTTGCACTTTTTTCCCTTTAACAGATCAATGTTGGAAGTGACACGAGGAAGAGGGTCTTCACTGTGTTACTTCAGTAAGATGTTGTTCGGCCTGTGGCCTACAATGAACCAAGACCTGGCACTGGAAAATTCAATGTCATTTTTTGTTCCTTTAGCTTCCTGTGAAACAGGTGTACAAGGTGTACCTCCAAAAACAAATAAAAAAATCTAATTTAGAAATGGAGCACATGAGGTTGCAGATGAGAAAAACAAATCTGGAAATACAGTTGCTGGAACTTGAGTTAAAGGTGGGTGAGGCACCCACAGCTGGATCATTTAACTTGTTTTACCAATACAAGAATGGCCTGTTGACTACTGTACTGCATTTGTACCTACAGGAAATAAAGAATACTTCATAAAACTAAAAAAGCCCAATGTCTTTATTTGACAATGGGGAGGCGATGCGTCACTCAAAATGATGGCATATTGTGTCTCTGACTGCTCTTCCATCTTATGCATCAGCGGGGGGGGGGGGGGGGGGGGGGGGGGGGGGGGGGGGGGTCAGGATGTTCATCATCAGGTGCATTCAGTGGCTGAGTTGGACATTGCTCTCCTCTCGAAGGAACTGGAAGCTGGCCTTAAGCATCCCAATAGTCATCTCTACCCTGGCTCCAGTCCTGCAGTGAGCCAAGTTGTAATGATGCTGAGGGCCGGGCTCATGATCAGGGTAAGGCATCAGCAAATAAGGCTGGCAGGGTTACCCTCTGTCACCCAGCAGGTAGCCATCAAACTCTCCTAGAATACAGGATACAATATAACATTTTTTAGTTAGGTCAAACAAAATATTGATTTTAATGTATATAACTCACCACGGGCAACTCTAGCGCTCAGTGTACACTCAGGAAAGACTGGAGAGTCGTGGACAGACCCAGGCTACTTTGCTTCCACATTACTGATGATGTGGGCTGCAACACATAAGATCTTCAAAGTACAGAACAGTAATCAGCTGCAGTAGCTGTAATGTGAAGTATCTGGGATTGTAAAGGCTACTATTTACCTGCATATTAATGCTGTGGAAAGACTTCCTATTCACATACTCTCCTTCATCTACTGAAGGAGCTGTAACAGGAATTTGAGTCCATCTATGCAGCCAATCACACCCGGAAACCCTAAAATATATCAGATTAACTAATGTGTTCCACACTTAAAAATAAGTTCATTATTGCTTAGACAAATACCTGCAATTCTGTGAAATTTCTCTTTGTATCTTGTGGGTGTGTGACTTGGGAACACCACAAAAGTGTAGAGGAAACGTTTCAGTGCAAGAGTGACAGTTCTCACAGCCTAACAGATTGTTGCCTCTGAAATATGCTCCACGTCACCGATGTTATAAAGAAAACTCCCGATGGCAAAAAAAAAACAAAAAAAACAAAACAAAGTGCAACACAAGGAACTTGCTCTGAAGTGAGAGCAAGTCCACGATGTGTCATATGACCAATATGAGGGCTGGGAATATTGTTCAGATACATGAACAGTTGTGCAGAAAAATGGTAACGCTCAAACAAATAATCATGAGGGAATGTTAAAACATCTAAGAGAGGTCTGATCACCCTTTCCCAACGTAGATATCTGTGGAGTAATTGTGCTTCAATGCCAACTAGCTCTTAAAGAAAAGGACACGGCATGCCTGAAACTTCCTTCAGTCTACATGTTGCAGCTAAACGGGAGGAGAAACTCAGGGTTAGTAGAAGAAAACCTGCCAGTAAGCAGGTTACTGACTGAGAGTTACACTGAACTCACTTTGTGAAACCGAAAACCCAGAGTTTCCCTCAACTCCCAGTCAACTAAGTCAGACTTTTTACTAAACCCGCTTTCTGAAACGGGGCCCAGGACACTTCATGGAATGAAATCATACACAGTACGCAGCGAGCCTCCTCCTGATTGCATTTATCTGGTTCGTAATGGGATACAAGTGTGGAGTCTGGATGGACCATTTCAGTGTATTGATAATCCACTTAACCCTTTAACACCTGACCCAAGAAATAATGGGCAAAAACAAACAAATTCTTCATTTTTTTTTAATCTGAAGTCTTTATTTGGCCCTTTAACAAAATAAATGTATAAAATAATCAAATACAATTTGCATACTGGGACTAAAATGTGTCCACAAGGGGGCAGGATTTGAGGAACTTTTTTAACAAAGTGATGCAGTAAGTTTGAAACTGTAAGAACCGATATGACAGTTTTTATTAAAGGGTTAATATTTCCTCAACATGATGGGTCCGTTGGAGATTACTGCTTTTCTTTTCTAACCGTCATTTATGTTCAAATAATGTCACTGTTTACAGAAGTGATAATAAAAGCCAAAGGGTTCAGATGAGTTTTCCATCCATGGACTCCACCCTCAGATGTGGATACTAAGAATAATCTTGTTCGGGATCATCACACCTTGAATACTTTGGAGAGAGGATTTTTTTAAGGTTGATAAGGAAAACATCTACAGTCTACATAAAAACATGTGCACCACCTTCCAGCAAGACATTATCTAGAGAAACAAATAAACAAAAAAAAAAAAAACAAGATTTGTTTTTTGTTGTTTTTCTTAATCTGCCTGTTTTGCATCCATTAAAGTTGATTCATTTCATCCCAAACTGTCAGGACTGCTATGTAGCTTCATGCTAACACCAGGTTATTAGCCTTTAATAATATTAATAATTGTACAGGGACAAAATCTCTTCTAGGAATGGTGCAGCTGCATGTCAATTTAATTTTTAGGATGACCGGTTGGGTAACTACTTTAAAAATTTACTTCAAATTGGTGATCCTAGTGAGCAGTACAGGTTTGAAAAGAGGTTTCTGTCCTTCTAAGGACCTGTCAATCACCTGAGGTGGCAACTGATGTCCAATCAGATAACCGATGACCCCGCCGCACCCCCCAGTCCTCAGCAAAGTAGTGGTAGAAAAAATTTGTTAAAGGCCAAAACCAAAATAAAAGCAGCCATTCACTGCTGCCTCCCCCCCACACACACACTACATCAATCATTTTTAAATATCTGAGACCAGCAGGGAGAATTTCTTCCCTCCACTGCAGCCGAGTCATCATTTCCTTCCTCCTCAGATGCTGTCGAATCTTTACAGTTTATTTCCTTTAGCTCAGTCTGAGCTCCTCCATCTGCATCACTCTGCATGTGTCTGAGAAGGAAAACAGAAAAAGAGGGACATTTTTATTTTTCCTTGAAAATGACAATTTTCAAGGAGACAAACCTTACGGCACATTACTGCCAGAATGAGAAAGCCCAGTCCCGACTGGTTGAGCAGTGTTTGGCTTAAGTTACTGGATAATGTAACTGGATTTCTGCAATATCCATTTTTTTCTTTAATTTAACATTCCTGCATTGTGTTAAAACATGTTATCAGTGACCTACAGAGCTCAGGAACAGTACAAAACATACGGTAAACACTGGGGATAACCACCTGGAATTCAGCTGCAATCGTTTAAGAGAAAATAACCCATTCAGCCGACGTCCCACAAATACAATGATTTTCTTTATCTGTACCTTCCCTCCTCAACATCAAAGATGTTTTCAGGCAGACGGACGTTGAGCGTCTCTGGGAGCAGGAAGACCAAGCTGCCGCTGATAATCCCGGTCCCCGCAAAGATCACAGGGGGCAAAAGAAGCCAAACGTCCTCCAGCAGCATAATCATTGGAGCCAGGGAGCTTCCGATCCGACAGAGACACGATGTGTAGCCTAAACCACACTGCCTGTCCAACAACACAACCAGGAGCTTCTGCTGTCATGCTGTATCACAACATGGTGCATGCACAGTAACTTAGAACAGCTTCCAGTAAAGGTTCTAACCTTCTCAGGAAAATCAGCATTAGTCCTTTTGGTTGATTTGTGTAGTTTGAGGATCACAGTGTGAGTTTACCTCAGGATGGTTGGATAGAGTTCAGCTGAGTACAGGAAGGCAGTGGTGAACGCTGCCTCGGAGAAGCCCTTTGCCACCACAGCAATGCACATACGAAGCATAGTGTACCCTGCAAGACAAAGAGATCAGCATCGATCTGTGCATAGAAATATCATCTATTTAAAGGATGAAACAGGCACAAGTCAAGTCAGCTAAATATTACATATCCTGTTTGTTCTGTATGTAAGAGTATACAGGTAGAGCAAGCGATGAAACCTAAAGGTATGGCTGTATTTATTCCAATCAGCGCTCCTGTTGTGATCAGAAACCACGCCTGACCATTACGCCGGCCTATCCAGTCCAGAACAAAGAAGGTGAGGATTTTGGCGGGAGCTTCGATGGCGCCGTAGATGAACTGAGTGAGGTAGATGTTGACACCAAAACCTGAGATCTTGAAACTGATTCCGTAGTATAAGAAGGCAGCAGCAAACCTGGAGGTACAGCAACACAGTCAGGATGAACACACCTGCACAGCAGACGGTACTTCCCAAAGGACGACCACGTACCAGAACAACCCGGAGCAGAGGGTGATCTTCCTCAGCTGGGGGGTTTTAATCAGATCCAGGTAGGTGTGGTTCTTTTCAGCAACCTCAGACACAGCAACCTTCCCCAGAACCTGAAACAACCAGAGTCCAGCTTAGAAATGACTTCCAGACTGATGTTTCAGTAAAGCTGACAAGTAACAAGAAGCATGGAAACGTACATTCCTGCAAAAATCCAGGATATGATGATGTTAAAAATAAGCAATTTAAAAGCTTTTCCCTCCTTTAATGTGACCTTTAATAACCCAAACAGTTCAACTGAAAACATATTATTAGAGGAAAAAGATAAACATTCAATCAGCTGGTTGTATAAATGTGGATATCCCCCCCTAAACTAAAACTTTATGAATTTAATCACAGCATTCAGTTTTCCAACAGTTAAAAAGACTCTGGATAAAGTTGTCCTTGCGGGATTTGCCTGACATTTCCTAATTCAGTCAAGCAGATAAGGGTCAGTTTACATGAGAATCATTCACTTCTGGATAGAAGCATGAAATGTTCTACAAATGTAATCAAATATGTCCTCTTTTATATAATAGCAAGACTCACCTTGGATACTTGCATTATTCAAAATGGCATCCAAATATGGCCGCTTAACAACACATTTTTCCTTATGACCCCAAATTACGACCTCCTAGGGCAGGGATCATCCCTTGAGGCAGTGTCCTGCAGGTTTTCACTGCGTCCCTGATGCAACACGTCTGGTTCAAATGAAATAGTTCTCCAACAGCTTGTTCTGCACCAGCCTCTTAAAGACCCTTTATCTCTGTCAGGTGTGCTGCATCATGGACTTATTGAAAACCTGCAGGACACTGGTTCAAGACATCTGGGATTGGTGACCCTTGTTCTAGGACAAAATGATGATTGTTGACAAATATGAAGTGGATATTCTGCACATTTTGAGCCCAAGATCAAGTCTGCATGATAAATGGTTCTCGATATATAGCTTAATCAAGTAATCCCAATAATGCAAATTCACTTCCCAGACAAGAAAAGATATAATATCAACGTTGATTTCAGGTTAGATTGTTGTTAACAATATGTAAGTGAATCAACCTTCGATTATGGCTGAATTCTCATTGTAAAAATGCCATCATTTAATCAGTATTGTTTTGATGTGCTGTGTGTAGCTGTGCCTAGTTCTTCTCTCTTTAAACAGGTACAGTCACAGCTACAGAAAGCACATCGAAACACATTCTCATTTCTTAACATCAACACTGTTTCAATGTGCTCTGTGAAGCTGTGCCTGCCCCTTTGTCCCTTGATGCCTAACATGCCCTTTTGTTCACATTTTTTTCATTTATTTATTTATTTACCCATGCATGCATGGGTGCTGTGTGAAAGCCTGCTGGTGTGTTCCAAAATAACTAATAAAGGTAGGTCACATGATCCACATAGACGTACACTCACTGCCCTGACGAGTCTTCCTGCAGCAAAGCAGCTAGAGACTGTAGTTTAGAAACCGGGAGGAAGGAAACAGCTGCTGTTCCTGTGAGGAGTTTTTGCAGCAGTATTTGCATGTGCACGTTGAATTCTTGCAATATGACTGATGAGGTAAAGTGAGCATCCTGTGTGTGTGTGTGTGTGTGTGTGTGTGTGTGTGTGTGTGTGTGTGTGTGTCTTGACACATCTCTTATAAGTTATAGCCACTTCTTAACCCCACAGTGTGCTGAGAGGAAAGTATGTCATGCTTCTTTTTGTTTCCACAGGAGACTTCCTTGATGCATATATCAGTACCAATGTTTACTGAGCAACCAACGTTTTTCTTGAAAAAAGTGCCGATGTCCTATTTCAGAGCAATGGGTTTAGCTACGATCCTCTATTGTTAATCCTAAAAGCACCAAAGTCCTGTAAACGGGACATGCTGTTTATATCAGATAAGTAATGTTGGTCAGTGAAAGGTAGGAAACTGGTGTGGATGCTGGGCATTCATACGATTATGGTACTTTTCTTCATGTTACCTATTTACCTGCTATATTGTAACTGTAAATACTTTGCCTTTCAATCTGAAATCCAATATACAGGACTGATGTTACGGGTAAAACAATTTATAGGTTTATTCAGGGGGTTAGGGTAGGCTACTCGGGGGTTAGGGTAGGTTTACTCTCTGGGTTAGGGTAGGTCTGTGCTTTATTTCTCTGAACTTGTGAAACCCTCCTGTTCTACACTTGGCATAAATGGGTTTTCTGAAGAGCTTCATTCACAGAGGCAGGATACTGATAAGAAGCAGATTTTTCAAGTGAGTTGTTCACACTTAGTTCAGTCATTATGTTGTACATATATATGTACAACATAACGACTGAACTAAGTGTAAACAACCACCATTCTATAGCTATACCACCGTTAAGCTATAAGTTAACCATGATACTACATTGTATTTCCACAATGAGTGTGTTAGGAGAGAAAGATGCTGTGGTGGTCAAACACCTGGTTGCAGTTATCAGGTGCAGATGGAACTGGTTTTGGCTCAAATTAGAAGGTAAAGTCATGGTGAAAGGACAAAAGCTGCCGTTTCATCTGTCAGATGTGTTTATTATACATCCATACTGGCCTGTAATGGATTTTTTCTCAAAATGCACCAGATTAATGCTTTAAAATATAAAATGTCCAAAGTTTTCTTCCAGGAGCACTTGCCCCAGACCCCCAGAGGGGATTTATCCTTCCCATCTTTTTCATCCCTGACCTGTTTTTATGTTTGTCTCATGCTCTTTTTAGTGTCTACTCAGATCAATAAAGCCCACCACAGCCTCCTCAACAACCACCTCCACAGAAAGTGTTCAGCGTACCCATCAGGTAAAACCTAGACTACCTCTGCTTTGCACAGCCCCCTAACAAAGATACAAGGTGTGGACAATGAGTTGGCATGTTGTTATTCCATGTTACGTTCTTCATGAATATGGGTTGCTGCAGTTCAACCAGTTAAATTGTAGGTCAGTTTCTGTTTGTTGTTTCAAGTTTTTTACTCCATGTGCCCCTTTTTAACTTTGAGCACCTGCCCCTCCAAACTGCATTTGATGCTTGGGGAGTGACACCTGTGTTAAAAAAAACTCAACTCCACACCCGAAGTGATAACAACAGAGGACGAAGCTGTTCTTGAATGGGACACTGTGATAGTGAACAATCATACCTGCCCACGGTTTCAAGTAAACAAAGCTCCTTATGCAATTTTTGCATAAGCCAGTCACTTGAAAACTTTCCACCAATAAAAGTAGCATTAAGAGAGCGTAGAGAGCGTAGAGTTATCAAGGTATGTGTGGGGGTCAAGCCCTGAATTCAGTGCAAAATCTACCAAGTCCTATAGAAAGAGGATGGACTGAAACCAGATAAGGCTTCATCCTAAGGTGGGCCACAGTGGCTTGTGCAAATGTAACAAGGCAAATTTTAGCAGCACATCTCTGTGCTATTGTGTTGGTGCATGTCAGCAGCCAGACGTTTAGCAGGTCAGCACTTCACTGTACTGATGCAGAGATTGCATTGAAGTTTATGTAATATTTAGCATGTCACTGGCCTTGCTTTGTGTTTTGCAGCTTTGTTGAGGTTTCTCATTGTGCTGATATTGTTCCTTGAACGTTCATATTCAGCCTTTGTATCTTTGAAAGCTTTGATATGATTATATTTGCAATTTGTGGAAATTTTAAAATGCTGAATTTTAAGAATTGTTTGTTGTACAAATTTGATCTTTGGCTCAAAATGTACAGAATGTCTATGTTTATGTTGGTCCATTATTTTGCCCTAAAGGTCATAACTTGGAGTTATGAGCAACTCTCAGTGGCCATGTTTTTACAGCATTGTGAGTAATGCAAGTATCTGAGGTGGGCCTTGCAAACATACTTGGCTGCATTTGCGCCAAATTTCATGCTTCTATCTGGAAGTGAATGATTGTTTGACCTCTGCTGGACTCATTTATCTGCTGCAGCAGAAGTCACTGCTCACAGAAAGCTTCCAGAGCACCAAGGTATCAGTCAGGAGAGCAGTCCAGAAAGATCTCCACAGCACTGGACCAGCCATGGGACACAGCGAAGACAGACTTCAGAAAGTAGAGAAAACATGGGACAGCGGGGACATAATGAAGGGTTTTCCTTCCAAAACTGATGAGACAAAAACTGGTCAGAAAGGCTTGTAAGAGACCTACAGCAACACCCAAGGGGCTGCTGGAAGTTCTGGTTGTGTCCTACACATTACAAAAACCTGAAACTGAATGCATCCACGTTTTATGCCCACTCTGCTTCTTTAATCCTGACAGGGTTTTTATTTGAATTGTTTGCTGAGAGAAAAATTTATTGGCTTCTAATGATCAAATGAATTAATCAGAGAATTAATTTATTATCAATTAAAAGGATAAATAATTATCTTAAAACCCTGCAGAAACATTTTTCTAAGATACTCATCATATTTTCTAAATATCTGAGATGAGTAACCGTTAATATGGTGTGAGAATAATAATAACCTATAATGTGGTAGTTTTTTGTCTAAGAAATAATGAATCATGGACGACATACCTGTTTCCATTTAATTTTACGGCAACATTACAAATGTAATGATTTAAGGAGGCATGGTGATCACCCAGAAGCACACGAGATTCCTCATTAAATCATTCCACCTTTAAACCTTGTTACCCAGTTTACAATTTATTACTAAATTATTACTACTCTATTACCACATGGTTGTCATCTTTACATTTTTGTTATTTCTTTACTGATTCTTCTCAAACTTTTTATGTTTAATATTACCAGTGTTTATACTACCATGTTATTATGTGATTGTTCTCTTAGTAATTACATGGTGTTTACCTAATTAGTACAACTTTATTAGCATTTAATTACCAAGTTCATTTATATTTATGTTGTTATATCCAGCAAAAAAAGTTTTAACGTACAGTTGGAGGGTTGGTGGTCTTAATTTAGAATCTGGTCATTAGTAATAATGTGTGGTAATAACTCAGCCTTGACTGATATATGAACTGTTTCCTGCATCATCACTTCATGATTTCACTGAATATGATCAATCATTCTTGAATACATGATGATAATTGTTTAAAAAGATAAACACGCTCCTGCTCTGAACACTGTCAGCCATCAGTACTCTCCGTCAGGGGCACTGAGGTCTGCAGGTCAGCTCCTCTTGTTCCAAAATTCAGAGGCGAAAAAAACCAAAAGAACCAGAGGCGGTCAAACTTTTTGTGGAATGAGCTCCCCTCCCAGATTAAACTGGCTCCAGTCTGCACACATCTTAAAACACATTTCCATTCATGGGCTTGTGGCACAGCATGAGAATTGTGTGTTTCTGTTTCTGTGCTTTCAACGTATTTAGCCTTTTCATTTCTCTTTGTGTATCTTAGCCTTTTTTTTAAGTGTTTTTAGTCTTTTGTATTCCTTTTTTCTCTTTTATCATAATCTATTAATGTCTTTTAGTGTCTTTTACTTGTTTAAATGTTGTTAGTCTTTTCTTTTTTTTTTTTTTTTTTGGTGTGTTCTACCTTTCTAAGGCTACGTTCACACTGCAAGTCTTAACGCTCAAATCAGATTATTTACTGAAATGTGAAACAAATGAAACCAAAATTGATGCCCAACTGATAAATGAAAGGAGATTAAGAAAAAGGAGAGCACAAATGTTAACAACACTTTCCAAAACTTCACTTTCTTTCCGTTGACTAGCTGCATTCCCCTTCCACCGGTGCAAAATTGTGATGTTTGTCTCACTTCTGTGGTGTCAAAGTCGGAAGAAATGCAGCTTTACTGTTTGATTTGCTTTGATCGGATATGTATCTGATTTAGGACATCATATGAAAGTGGCCTGGGTCAGATTAAAAAGAACTCAGATTTGTGCCGTTCAGATTGTCATTTAAAAAAAATCCTAAATGAATCACAAATGGCAAAAAAATGTGAAATGAGCTGCAGTTTGATCGGAGCGTAATTGCTTTATTGTAGCCTGTCTTGATCTGTTAATTTGTTTAAATCAAATCTTTTAATTACTTTCAGTGTATTTCACAGTTTTCGATTTATTTGGTATATTTCAGATATTTTATTGTATTTTGTTTCTCGAGGTTTTAATGTTTTTTTGTGGAGTGCAGAGTCTCTGGCTGTGTGTGTTGAACATCTGTGTTCAACAGTTATTTTATATGGGCAGCACATTGACAATCAAGTTTTAAAATATGCTATTTAAAAAAAAAATGCATCATTTCCCCACAGCCCAGAGTCTATAGAAGGTGGTGATGGCTTCAGACTTAAAGCATATATATCTGTAATTGTGCAGAATAAAGTTTATTGCCACTGATCAGTATGCAAAACAGCCATGTCATGCTTTTTCTTTCCTATACTGTTATTTAAAGTTTTCCAGTGCTTTCTTGTTTTTAATAAGCATCCGATTAAACACGCCTACAATAAATGCTGAGTGGTGGTTTTGGACCTACAAACAGCTCTGACATCAACAACCTAAATTCCTGCTGAAGCATTTATACAGTAGTTTATACTACGTGTTAATATTAGCTTTGTACCTCACTATCCAGTTTGGATGTGTTTGCATCCCTCCCGTTCATTGTAGCGCACTGAACCAGATATTTCTTGGCTTCTTCTATTCTGCCGCTAACCAGCAGCCAGCGTGCAGACTCAGGCAGCCACCTGAAGACAAACAGAGGGAACTGACGTACAGTGGTGTGAAAAAATGGTTGCCGTCTTCCTGATTTCTTTCTTTCTTTTTTTTTTTCTTGCATGCTTGTCACATGTAAATGTTTCAGATCATCAAAAAATGTAAACATTAGTCAAAGACAACACAAGTAAACATGTAACAATGCAGTTTCTAAATGAAGGGTTTTATTACTAGGGGAGAAAAAAAATCCAAACCTACATGGCCTGTGTGAAAAAGTGATTGTCCCCCCCTGTTAAAACATAACTGTGGTTTATCACACCCGAGTTCAACTTCCCTAGCCACACCCTGGCCTGATTACTGCCACACCTGTTCTCAGTCCAGAAATCACAGGACCTGCTTGACAAAATGAAGCTGGACATATTGCCGAGATCAAAAGCTATTCCGGAACAACTGAGAAAAAACGTAGTTGTGATCTATCAGTTTGGAAAAGGTAATAAAGCCATTTCTAAAGCTTTGGGATTCCACAGTGACAGGCCACTTCATCCACAAATGGCGAAAACATGGAACAGTGGTAAACCATCCAGGAGTGGCCTGCTGACCAGCGCCGCGACAACTCATCCAAGAGGTCACAAAAGACCTTACAACAACATCCAAGGAACTGCAGACCTCACTTGCCTCAGTTAAGGTCAGGGTTCATGGCTCCACCATAAGAAAGAGACTGGGTAAAAATGACCTGCAGGGCAGAGTTCCAAGACAAACCACTGCTGAGCAAAAAGAACATTAAAGCAGAAAACATCTTGGTTATCCCCAAGATTTAGGACAATGATCCAAAACACACCAGCACGTCCACCTCTGAATGGCTGAAGAAAAACAAAACAAAGACTTTGGAGTGGCCTACTCAAATTCTTGACCTGGATCCAGTTGGGATGCTGTGGCATGACCTTTAAAAAGGGGGTTCATGCTCGAAAACCCTAGCAGAATTACAACAATTCTACAAAGATGAGCGGGCCAAAATTCCTCCACAGCTCTGTAAAAGACACATTACAAGTTATTGCAAATGTTTGATTGCAGTTGTAGCTGCTAAGGGTGGCACAGCCAGATACACAGGGCCATGTATCTCCCTTTAATAATAAAAACCTCATTTAAAAACTGCATTTTGTGTTTAATTGTGTCTTTAATATTTAATTGTTTTATCTGGAACATTTAAATGTGACAAACATGTAAAAAAAGAAAATCAGGAAGGGGTCAAACGTTTTTTCACACTATGGTATACCCACACAAAAACATAAGTAAATCCTTCCAAGTACTGAAACTCAACCAAACTTTCACCTTACCACCAGGTGATGATGGCAACAACGCAGGGCACTGTCACCGCCAGCATCAGATGCCTCCAGTCTCTAATGAAGTAGGCGAGCAGGGCGAGAAGCATATTTCCCATGCTCCACGACAAGCTCATAACAGTCCCAGTAAACGTCCGGTGCTTTACATCCGTCCACTCGATGCCTGAGCAGAAGTTCAGAGTCAGCAGGTGTCAGATAACAATGAGAGACTCACATATGGAACTTGAGAGAAAACTGTAATAAAACTCTTGCTGTGAGCTGCAGGAATGATAAAAACACAAAACTGATCAACAGATTTGTGCACTGGTTATATTTAAGAAGCATGCAGATGTGGGTGTTTTTTTTGTTTGTTTGTTTGTTTGTTTTCTGCTGTAAGTGAAACAGGAGTTATTACCAAGAACCACGCCAATGATGGAGAGCCCGCTGAGGGCCACGCCGCTGAGAGCTCTGGAGATGGCAAACATGACGTAGGAGGTAGAGAAGGCAGAGGTGGCTCCCAGCATGCAGCTGGCAATTAAAGCTACCAGAAGCATGGCTTTACGGCCAAACCTGCGTCACACACATGCACACATGGTATTACATATGTTTTTGTTATTTTCAGATTAATCTCAGTTTTTCTGAACACTTGGACATTTTTTTGACTCAGCCAGCTGAATCCTGTGTATAAAAAATTATTTGATTACAGCTGTGGGACAAGTTACCATGAGTTACAAAATATTCAGACAAGCTAACTTACACAGCATCTACACACTCCCACTAGCTTGATCATGAAAACAAAATGTCTTATGATTATGCTGATGACACTCAGCTTTATATTAATGTCTCACCAGGAGACTCTGGTCCCAGACAATCCTTCAGTTCATGTCTCGGTCTCAGATGTTCCAGAATTTTCTTCAGCTAAATAAAGATAAAACTAAAATGATTGTGTTTGGAACCAAAGATGAGCATTAAAAAATTATTGTCCAGTTTCAGTCAGCCATGTTATAACCAACTGATCAATTCTCGAATCTTGGTGTCATTTTGGACCCTGAGCTAAATTTTAATGGCCATATTAAAGCAGGAACCAGATCAGCATTTTACCACCTGCAGAATATTTCTAGAATAACTGATGACTGATGACTCAGCATAATTTAGAAAAACTTAATCATGTTTTTAGTAGTCTTGACTACTGTAATGGAGTTTTTACAGGTCTCTCTAGAAAATCACTAAGACAACTTCAACTGATCCAGAATACTGGTGTCCTCACAATGGTTCTGGTTCTGGTCCAGCATATAGATTTGATCTGCTGATGTTATATGAGCCAACAAGACTTTTAAGGTCACCTGGGTCCAGTTTGCTTCCTATCCCGAGAGTTAAAACTAAACATTTAGTTTTCTGCTCTTGATATCCACAACAAACTACCAGAAAACCTGGAGCCTGATCCAAACCTGGAGTGTTCTGGCAAACATGGAGTCTGATCCAAACCTGGAGAGTCTTGGAAAACCTGGCATCTAATCCAACCTGAGTTCTGATAAATCACAGATTTTAATTGAGAGCTTTAAAGGGAGTTTTTCTTTTTGAATATATTTTCTTGCAGCTATACATTGACGGTGATGACGATGTGTCAAGCCTGAGGTTCATGTTGGCTCCCTGTAAAATCTCAGTTCAGGATGCGTGATTCAATGGATGTCAAGATTTAATGCAGTCTGTTGGTTTTCTTAATGTGGTGGGAAAGACTTCCACCCTTTCCCTCCAAATTGCACCCAACAGGTGCAACCCACCTGAGTGATTGCAGATCAGGCAGCTTTATAGCTGGCTTGGTGTGTGCTCCTTAGTGTGTGGTTTTTCCCTTCTGGGAGTTGGTTGGCAGTGGACTTGGCTGGTCTTGCCAGGAGATCTTTATTGTGGATCTACTGTAAGTGTCATTACTGTAACCTGTGTTCGGCAGTGTTTTTTTGTGTTTTGTCTTTGGGTGACAGCTTCCTGTCTTAGCTGTGGCTTGTTAGGTGGACTCTCCTTTCCCCTCTCAGCTGCTGCAGTGCCTGGGTGTTGGGCCGGGCTGAATTTGCTCTCCATCTAGGAGTCGAGTGTCTGGCTGCGTTTCCCTTCCTCCTTCAGGCAGGGGAGGCTTCATCCATGGGTAGGATATCTAACCCAGAGTTTTGTATGGTTTTAATATCTAACTCATTGAAGTTTTTGGTTTTAGACTTATAGGTTGGCTGGACGCTCTGAGGCAGATTCTGCTCTGGCGTCCTGGAATGCTCCGTCTTGTCTGGGTTCATTTCCATTGAGCACCTGTTTGGACACACTCTGCCTGGCTGAACTAAGTGCATGGCTGGGCTCCTGCTGGGCCATCCTTGCTGCAACTTGGTTTTATGGACTTTCATGGTTTGGTTTTTGTGTGCATTTTCTGATTTGACCTTTTTTTTTTTTTTTTTTTAAATAGACTTCCTGGGGTAAAAGCCCCCAGGTGGTGGTGTCATCCCACCCACTCGCCACATTAACTAGTTTATTTCTATAAACTGTCATAAATATAAAGACAGTTATTAACTGAACTAAGGTGGATGTGTTAATTTGATTATATTGGATTGAACTGTTTCCATCTGGAAAGGATGGAAAATAATGGGACCTTCTGTTTCCAGTGGGTGGGGCTATGGTGATAAAAAAAAAAATCACACTTCAATTCAAGATGGCTGACTTCCTGTTTTAACCTGTAGGCTTGACATGTTGCATCTGTGTACCATATTTCATCAATGTTGGAGAATGTAATGGGCTGAACTGACATAAATATTACAAGGGCTGCTATAGAGCCAGTGTGGAACCTACCTGGAATATTTTAATAAGACCTACGTTTGGGCATGGGTCTCTTCAACCATGCCAAATGTGAAGATCAAAGATTATTGGATTATTTTGGATTATTGCGTAATCCAAATTGACATGTGGGTGTGTTCAGGATTGTACTGCCGTCATACGTGTACAGTTTTATGTAGATAGCTTGTTTTAAATAGACATCAGTTTCATGTTTCACTACAAAACAGAATTTGAAGTTCCACCCCTGCTGAACTTCTTTGAGACAGTTTTTGATGAGTTTTATTCACACATACCTTCCATACAGGCTGACCATTTCAGATGGCAGTACGATTAAAATCTGTAGAAAGTCTGCTCAAATGTGACACCTGGAAATCAACAACATGGGCATCTTTGAACCAAAATGATTGACTTTCTCCTGGTTTTAGACCATTGCTCCAGAAGGCATTTTTTTTAACCCACCCTGGCATGTAGAATATGTGTACCAAATTAAATAAAGACTGAGGTGTAGTGATGGAGCTGCCACAAACGCTGGCACTGTTGAGTCTATTTTTGCACCCTTCCGGTGCTTGGGGCTAATAAGCCGTTGTGTGCATGTTTTCTGGTTGCAAATAGATATGTTAGCTTTCCACTGAAAATCAAGCATGGAACAGGATTTTAAAATGTGAGTAAATGTGTAAGGAGATATTATGATCTTATTGTGTGACCATGAAATTAAACCTCAACCACATCACGAGAAAGTCAGCAGGTTTAATCTGAGAATAGCTGCTGGATGAATGTGTGAAATCACATGTCTTTACTATGGTCAGTTTAATATCCAAAATGTCAGTTATTCAATAAATTCACATCAGTGATTGCAAACAACTACACAGAGTGTAGGACACACACACACACACACACACAGAGAGAGAGAACCTGGTCTCTGGTTGTGTTGTTGTAGCAGAGCAGCAGCAGCTGACTGGTTTATTTCAGCTTTCTTTCAATCACATGACAGCAGTACAGTGATGTCTCACTTGAAGTGTGTGTAGAAATGTTTCTTTTCGATGACTGTAAAGTTCTTTAGATATTTACTATCTCAGCTTATTTCTGCTTATTCAAATTTTTCTCATTTATTTGAATTTAAATTCAGTGTTTAACAGAGAGGATTTTTAAGACAAAATATCAAATGTTGAAACAGAAATTTTGCTGTTAGTGTCCACTCATTTTAACCACTGTGAGCCTTTGAGCAAGGCCTTTAACCCCCCCACAACTACTCCCCAGGCACTAAAACATGGCATCCCAGCTCTCTAGTATATTTGGCAATGGGTCAAAAGTTGATGAGTCGAAAGGTCAGACCAAAATTTCCCAACCAGAATCAGTAAAGTAAAATTTATTACCTCCACCAAAGAAGAAGTTATGTTTTAAACTGATTAGAATTTGGTGGTGATGAATTTTTTTAACAATAGAACCGCCAACATTCCAATAACCTCTAGGACCACCAGAGGGGGTCATTTTGATACCCTGCCAAAGCAGCATAAAAATTACTTTAAAACCCGTTTGGCTGTGTACAGATGGATGCAGCAACATGTCAGGGCTGAAGACAGGAAACGGAGGAGGCACAGAGAACCTATGCATTTAAAAAAAAAAAAGATTGGTGATCACGCTAACAGTTAGCAGGGAAAACGCTAGCTGTTAGCAGTGAACCCGCAAACAGTTAGCGGTAATCATGTTAGCTGTTTACAAAGTTATGTTTTATTGGCCTGTTTACATCTCTTCCTCACAACTGTGTAAACAGCTAGCATGTTTACCACTAACTGTTAGCGTGTTTACCGCTAATTTGCTCATATGTATCAGACTTACTGGTTTTACTCGGTCTTTTTACTCAGAACAGAACATCAGTGATGTGAAAGCAGTGCAACAATCGCTATCATAGCGATCCACAGCAGCTGATGAAGGTGCTGTTTAAGTTGAACTGTCAATTAATTTAAGAGCTTTGCCGGGGACTTTTTTTTTTCTTTTCTTTTCTTTAATCGCTGTTTTATACCATGGGTGCTCAGGGGTGTAGCACAAAAGTCTGAGCCCTATGTATATACAAACTTGGTGGGCCCCTATGTGGACATGATCAATAGTTCTTATACTTACTTTTTCCCACGGTATAAGACAAAGGTACTAAATATGATATTAATTTTCTAAGTGGCAAAATGGCTTCTCTGGCCATTTTCCTGGTTTATCTGACAGACACTTTTTTGCATTGCTCAGCCTCTCTCTGTCTTCCTGTTCCTCCTCCTTTTCTCCTCAACCTTCTCACTACCTTCAGAGCAATCTCCACTTCTCAATAAATGCAATAAACCTGTTGCTCGGCTACCAATGACTCCATGAGTCATGTTTAGTATTGAACCTCTTGTCAGACTGTAAACTGTATTCTGTATCAATAACAAACAGGCTGGACAGCTTTCTGATTCTTGTCACTGCCTTATTTCCTATAATGTACTAAATGAGGTAATTCAGTAATAATTATAGTACAGCTCTTTTTCCCTTTTTCCATGTTAGATATTTTATAAGATATTAAATCTGACTCCAAAGCACCAACAGTAGGTGATATTATTATCAGACTTATTAATCAGTCATTGTCAGTTACTAAATTAGGAAATTTCTTTCTTCCTGTTTTAAATGATTAATTTAAAAATTATGGTGGATTATTATATCAACACTACAGACTTTGGGGTCTGGTGCGTTCAGGTTTTCAGATAACATGACATCTTCACAATTCTGAAATGAATTGCTACAGTTAATCCATTTATACCAAATATGGCATGATTAATCAAAGGGAAAAGATAAAAATTTGATACAAAGCTGAGCAATGTTTTTATCACGAGGTCCATGAAATCAAATGATTTTCGGTAACAACTTAGAAAGAAAGAAAATGTGTCCCTAA
The DNA here is from genome assembly GCF_017639745.1 of Melanotaenia boesemani. Taxonomy (NCBI): domain Eukaryota; kingdom Metazoa; phylum Chordata; class Actinopteri; order Atheriniformes; family Melanotaeniidae; genus Melanotaenia; species Melanotaenia boesemani. The sequence continues at coordinate 4,093,528 of NC_055685.1, forward strand.
ATGAATCCTAATGTATTTCTTTCAGATACCTGCTGCTGATTTCAGTTCAAAGTGTGTCTTAGATCAGGTGCTGCTCACCTCTCTGCTCTAAGAAATGAAAAAGAAGCTGCTGTCTCTCATTTAATATTCCCTAGGGTTTTTTCTAAAAGATTTTTTTCTCCCTTTCCAGTGTCCAGACTTCACTTTCTGCAGGAAATACATGACTTCCTCCTCTGGCTGTTAAAGATGTGACATTCATGAACGAATCGATTCTTTTGAACAGCTCTCTTAAATGAACAATGACAACTGAGTTGCTGCTGTGAGACATTCTTTGTTATCTACAAATTCTTCTTGCTGCCTTCATGTGACAAGTATGTACCATCATGGGAGTCTTATGGCCAACATGCTGCATTCATGTGAATGCATCTATGGGCAGAAAGTATTGATTGGATACAAATACTGAGTTACATCCAAAACATTTACTAATATTTGCACTGATGTTGTTCAAGTTTATTTTATTTTTATTTATATTTCTTTTTGTATTTTTTTCTAAACCTTTTTGTTTGTTTTTGTTTTTTTGCATGACTGAAATGTTCTTGTATGGAAAATTTTAGAATAAAATTGTTTTTCATGGAAGTTAATTGTGGCCTGTTTAGTTGTTGTTGTGACACAAAGTATTTTGGTGAAGGAAAATCCAGAATAGTGATCTCACTGTCAAAGAATGAGGATGTGGAGCCAGCTTATTGAATGATTACAATGAAAACACAAGCCAAATTAATTTTATTCCTATTTACACGTGACATCTAAAAAAATAAATAAAAAACATAAGACCAAGCCAGTCTTTGACAGGAACAACTCCTCAGGACCTGGCTTCCTTCCAGAAGCCGCAAACCCTCCTAGTGGCTGTCTGGCTGGTTTAACTTCGTTTAACAGACCGGTGCAGATGTGGACTAAACCATTTACCACAACTTCAGAGGGGTGACGGGGTACTTAAAGAACATCCATCATTATTGTTAGTGAAAATTTTGTTCTCTCTGCACCTTAATTCAGGCAAACTGACTTTGATTATTTTAATTTAATAGAAATGTTAAAATGGATTTTTAAGAGCCCCCATCCTGCAGTAAGCCCTGAATAAAGAGTACCGTTCAGTCCCCAAGTCCGATGCCACTAGTGCTGCTCACCTCTGCAATGAAGAAGCAGCTGCTTCTCCTGACTACATTTCCTCTCTCTCTGTTTAATTTATTTTATTTTGATGGTTTCATTTCCCTTTCTTTTGGACAGACAACTTCTTCCTTCCTCCTGCTTCTAGATGTTAATCACTGAATAGAATGCAATCCACTGTTGTTGACTCCTCAGTAAGAAAAGTAGCTAGTGGCTGTCTTCAAAGTCGCTAAATGACATTGTCTAATTTGCATAATCAACCTATTACAACAAAAAAAGGACTAAAGGGCACTGCAGGGGAGAGGAATAACGTTGTGTGAGAAGCATTAAGTGGAGGAAATACATCCTAAATATGTTTAGACTTCAAAAGAACTATCTTCTGTCAGTATTGGAAAAAATGATAAGCCAGTTCTGGTTGTAGTAGTACCAACAGAAAGCAGTGAGAGCTGTACCCTCTTGTCTACAAGTTATTCTAACTTGTGTGGACAAACCACACTCACATGCTATGAACTCTCTGAAGAACTGCGGGCTTTGTTCACACTCATTTGGACTTTTTCCACACTTCAGATCAAAGATGCTGGCTAGATAAACTGAGCAGAAAGAGTCTGGATGAACATTTGCTTCTTCAAATATAGACTTTACATCTCTGGAAATGTTGGAAACAGCTGAAGATGTTTTTGAAACTATGACAAAAAGCATGTCAGAACGAAAGAACTTACTTATCTGAAAGCTGCCCAAACAGAATGGCTCCAAATGTGACACCGAGGAAGAAGTAGGTGGCGAGAGCTTGATTCAGATGTTTGTTATCACACACCAGATCCCACTGCAGACAAATTTAAACACAGTCTGTTTCCACAAATGTATTCATATTTAGTTTTATAACAAGGATTTTAACATCTGTTCTATGTGTTTTCATTCTGGTGCCTGGTGTTGATTTTGTTTTAAATTTGTCCAAAGTGGAAGATAAATAGTAGGAAAAGCAAAACAAAGAATAACATAAAAACATAACGAAATAAGATATTTAGCATAAAAATCTAAAAAAGATAAAATAAATAATTCTAACTTTAATTATGATTGCACCTGTACACATTACAGAGAGAGGATGTGCCTGAGAATACATAGAAGGATTACTAATATCCCAAGAAGAAAAAAAAGTGAAAACAGGTAAAGAGTGAAATGAATAATGAGGTGAGATGGAGTGTACTGCACAAGAGTCCAGTTGTTAGTTAGGTATTTGTTTATTTGTCTGCAGACTAGTGGGCATTTTCTTTGTTGTGCAGTTTGACAGCAGCAGCATCTTCATCTAACTGTAAGTTTGATCTTTGACAGAAACCACATCATCTATTCTGTCATCAGTGTTTTACATGTTTCTAACTGCTGACAGTAAATAAAAAAAATGACGGAAGTCTACAGTAGAGCAGCAGTCAGGAAAAGAAAACATATTCTCTGGAATTTTCTGACAAAAAACTTTTTTTTTTTTACCTCTGAGGCAGTTGTGGAGCTAAACTGTGAGAGGTCGTAGATCCAGCCATCTGGACACAGTACAGTCCTGTTTGCTTGGCTGAGGTTGCTGCTCGGTGATGAATCATAGACCCTGCAGGAGCTGAAGGAGCCATCATCCTGGCGGGGGATCCTGAGGGCCAGTGTCTTGGAGTCGGGGGCCCACCTGCTTCCATTTGTTTCCTCTGGGCCGCTGAGGGAGCATCGGTGAGGAGGGGTGGCAGAGATGAAGTTATGCAGGAGGAAGTGGAGGGGGAGGATGGCACGAGGCAAGCACAGGATGACCAGGAGCAGAATCTGAAATTTATTAAAGCCACCAATATCATCCAGGATTTCCTCAAACCTCATTGTGGCAAGATGGAAGAGCTGAGGACCAGAGTCTAACTGCTCAGTCTGTGTTTTACTCAGTCTGTCTGCAGCTTTCAACAATCACTTCTGCAGGGGAAAACAGTCAGAGGGAGGTTCCTCAGAGCTAAGGACTAATCAGAGAATAGATTCAGTGTTTATCCATGGATGTGTCCATCTGCCTGGGATTCTTCAGTCTAGACAACCTTATGCTAATTCATTACTGTAAAATGTACATGAATGCAACATCCTATAAAGAAATATTCCTTTATAGTTACAACATAGACAACATGTCAGAAGTTATTGGTGAAAACATGTCTTAAAATTGATGGCAGCAACAAACATTTTTAATAAAAGGACAGGGGCAACAAAAGGCTAGAAATGCAAGAAAATTCGGTCAATCATCAACAGGTCAGAAACATGACTGGGTATGAAAAAGGGCACCTTAGAGAGGCAAAGTCTCTCAGAATCTACAATTGAATTGGATTTTCTCAGAATTATGTTTCTCAGAATTAAATAATAGTAATATATATAATTTTTTTTTATAAACAGAATGTAATATCATGAAAATATTCAGATAATCTGACAAGTGTCTATGGAACTTGTTATGTACTGACGTTTATAAGTAGTCAGACTTATTGTGAAAGGTCTGACAGCACTTCCTTTGTTTTGTATCGCCACTTCCGTGTGACTGATATATACTGTTGAGATGCTGTGAAGAGCAATACAAGAGCATGAAGTTAGACCGGGCTCCTTGTCGTCTTTATTAGTTAAGACACTCCTTGTGCAAGTAAAGATAAAACAGAACTAACAGCTGTCACATCTGGAAAGACTCAATCACTACTTAGAGCAACATCTGCTCCAGTCTATCCAGTCTCCTTCAGGGAAGGCCTTGCAGATTTTCACTTTAGTTCAGTTTTATTTGTATGGCTCGAATTCACAAGAAAATCGTCTCAAGGCACTATAGTAAGCGTTGGGCATTGTTTGAATTTGAACGATTCCGGTTCTGTGTTTCGATTCTCGATTCTCGATTCTCGATTTAGATTCTTTTAGGAGTCAGGGTGAAAACAGTTTACATGTTTTAACCTCATCAATCCCGGCTGGTCGCCGGCGACCAGGTCGACCTTTTGCTCGATAAACTCTAAAACTTCTCCAATAACACTTTTGTCAATATAGGCATGCTATACCTAGTTTGAAAGCTCTGCAGTCGAGCCACATAATTTATATTACAGTACTCCTAAACATCAAAACACAGTTAATGAAAGATACACTATGGCTAGCAACACAGCTAACGGGACTTCCTACCTTTTTTGCGGTAATGACATCACATTATTATCTATTTCAGGGGTGCCCAAGTCCGGTCCTTGAGATCTACCATCCTGCAACTTTTAGATGCAACTCTTCTCCAACACACTTCTCGAGGACCAAACTTGGGCACCCCTGATCTATTTCATGATCAACTGTATTACTTTTCCACAGAAGTGTCCAGTGTTAAAAAATATCAAAAACAGTTTGCCACATAATTATTCCAAGTTATGTATTTTTCCAGTATAGTCCTTATGAAAGTCTGTCTGCAAACTCCTTCTTCATATATAAAATCAAATTTGCGGTCAACCATTTGACCTTTCTGTGAACCCAGTGTTGTTGGGTATGTTTGTATTCCTCACCTTTCTGGCCAAAAAAGAAATGTGTCCCGACTGTTTTATGTGGCATTTTCATCTCAGGACACCTGGAGATACACAACAAGCACTCCCTGCTTGACTAGACAAAACACATTTGCTCTTTTTCTTTGCGGCCTATAAAAGTTGGTGATGATAGGCTGTTGTTCATGTCACTCACAAAGTAGCCAATCACTGGGTGGTTACGCAAACGCTTCCGGCAGACTGTGGAGAGGACCAACTGGCACCACAACTTTTAGCCAGAAAGACCTGCTGAGAGAGAATAATAGAATATTTCAGCAAGACAATGCTGAACCACAACCTGCATCCATCACAGCAGCATGGCTTCACAGGAGAAGAGTCCGGCTGCTGAACTGGCCTGCCTGCAGTCCAGACATTTCATCAATACACAACATCTCCAGCAACCCAAGGTCCAGGACTGGAGAGCAGCTAGAATCCTGCATCAGACCAGAATGGGACAACATTCCTCTTCTAAAACTCTGGCAACTGGTCTCCTCATTTCCCAGATGTTTCCAGACAGTTGTTAGAAGAAGAGGGGATGCTGCACCATGCTGAACATCTCCCTGGAACTACTTTTTACACCGTGCTGAACATCACCCTGGAACTACTTTTTACACCGTGCTGAACATCACCCTGGAACTACTTTTTACACCGTGCTGAACATCACCCTGAAACTACTTTTTACACCATGCTGAACATCACCCTGGAACTACTTTTTACACCGTTCTGAACATCACCCTGGAACTACTTTTTACACCGTGCTGAACATCACCCTGGAACTACTTTTTACACCGTGCTGAACATCACCCTGGAACTACTTTTTACACCGTGCTGAACATCACCCTGGAACTACTTTTTACACCGTGCTGAACATCACCCTGGAACTACTTTTTACAGACGTGTTGCTGCCATCAGATTCACTATGAGCTCATATTCTCCATGAAATGGTAGAATGTCTCAGTTTCATCATCTTATATGTTGTTTTTGCTCTATTGGGAATAAAATATGGGATGATGAGCTTTAGAAATGATTGGATTCTGGCTTTATTTACATTTTATACAGTGTCCCAACTTTTTTGGAATGGGGGTTGACAGACTTACAAGTGATCACAACTTGTTTTTCCTTGGAGAGCTGAGCTTATCTCAGCAGGATCACACTGCTCACTCCATCAGCACGTGTTAATCATTACAGCCTCAGCTCTCAGTCTCTTCAGACCTACACGAGATACAGAGATCAAATCAAATGTGAAATTCTATTTACAATGCAAAGGAGTCATCGACTTCAGCACATGACTGAACTTAAACGCATAAACATGTTGTGTTCACGGCTTGGTCACGTATTAATGCTTCTGTGAGGGTAAACCTGGTGACAGTAAAGCCAACAAAACAAGAATAAAACTCACCCTGTTGGGACATCAAGATAGCGCCCATATTTTTTTCTGTCATCAAAATCTGCTTTTCAACAAAATTTTCAAAACATGTATTTTATTAAATAATGATGATTTAAAAAAAAAAAACTTATTAGGCCACACCTGGATCATCCAACCAGTTCTGGTCCATGAACTGTGGTTCAGTGAGGCCAGAGAGCTGGTGGAGCTGCAGTAATGGAGTAGTTCATGTTTATCCAGGTCACCTGGATTTTTCCATTTCATTAATGAAACATGTCTGAAAAACACACCAATGTAGAAGATTCACCAATATTAAAAAGTTAAAAAAAAAGAACAACTCCTAATTCCAAGTGATTGTGCATATTTGTAGATACCTCCACAACCATCTGGATTTATGACTAGCTAACAAACAGACCATAGTTTGTGAGACTGAAAGATTGTGTGTCTGAGATGGTTGTCAGCAGCACTGGAGCACCACAAGGGACTGAACTCTCACCATTTCAATTCACACTGTACACCTAAAAGCCCATTTATGCTTCAAAAAAACAGTACATACACTACTGTTCAGAAGTTTGGGGTCACTTTGCTATGGGATTCAATAGGGAAGTGACCCCAAACCTTTGAACGGTACTGTAGATGGACAGACCGTTTTGTCCATCTTCTACCTCAGTTACATGCGTAATTTGGTCCATTTTGGGAGCTTAGTTATCTGTCGCATGACACAGAAGATGGAGCAAAATATTACAATACAAAGGAGCTGACGTGCGACCACTGAAAGAAACAAACGAGAGAAGAAGAAGAGGAACAGAAAGGGAACAAAAAAGCAGAAGAAGAATGAAGACGAGCACAAGAACTGTAGAAACTGCATGAGCTTTTGAAGAAAATATATGAAAGTGTTTAGGCATGTAGGGCAGTGGAAACAGCTTCATACTTGTGCATTTCCACAGCCAAATGTGTCTAAAACTGACAGCGGATCGCAGGAGTGAACTCTGTACTCGGCACTGCCCACTAGTGGATGAATTGACTTAACCATGGCAACCCAAAAGATGCACAGCAGTATGAGGACGCAATATGACAATGGATTTCCCTATTTATGTACGTAAGGGAGCATAAATGGGCCTTTAGACTTCCAATACAACTCTGAGTCCTGTCATCTGAGGAAATACTCTGATTACTCTGCAGTTGTGCTGGAGTATTGCTAATGGACAAGAAGCTGAATAAAGAGAACTGGTCAGTCAGTTTGTGAGATGGAGCAGAAACAATCGCTCCATCTTGAACGTAAACAAAACAAAAGAGATGATTGTTGACTTCAGGAGTCGAGGGTCAATGGCTTTTTGGTAGTTGCATCTACATGGACTTTAAGGAATATAGTTTTGGAACCACTGGTTTTAAATCACTGTCACCTGTTAGTTGTTTACCTTCCAGTTTGTAACCAAATGTTTTGGTTGAGGAAGAGTCAGGGCTGCATTGTGAGGGGACGAACAGATGATGCATTTCAGGGGGAGAAGCAGCTTGACTCAAGTTCTTTGGATTTAAATTATCTGGATTACAGAGAATTCACTCATTCATACTGTTATTCATAGTTTGGGAACACACATATAAAGTTTAGTTATTAATTTCAGTGCATCATCATGAAAGCACATGATAGACTGCATATCTCTCAGCAGGCATACACTGCTTTTAACACAACTCATGACATGTTCTTCTGATGCAACAGTTATTGTGTATACTGCTTGACTATTGCAACTGTATGTAAAATGTAACATCACAATCTGTAGCTGAAGCTGAGTTTAAATATCTATAGTGTACAGAGACATTTGAAACTGTTATTTTACAGATTCATTATGAAACGAGGCCTCACTCTCCTAAAGATGTGCTTTCAGAATCTCAAATGGAGATTTGTTTTCTTCAGGTTTCTGTACTTTTATGTGAACAGCTGCTTTTCCTGTCTGACATTTCCAGCAGTAAAAAATCACAAGGAGAGCTAATCTATCCTATTACATCCAGAGAATAACCAGGGAATAATCCTTCCCGCTGCTGAGATGTTTTTCTAGAAATCAGGATTCTCGTTTACCCTGTGTAACATTACTCTTCTCGTCTATTACAGACTGTCTTGTCTTGCACATCTGAGAGTTATAATTTTCAGACTGGTGAGTTTTTTTGTCTTTGCCTCCTTGTTTCCAGGGAAGGTGGTGTGGAAAGGCCCATTGGGAAGGCAGCACTGCTCCCAAAGCAGACAGGAGAGGCAGCTCAAAGGGATGTCCTGGAGGATGGGAAGGCAGAACCAGCCGAGGCGTCATGGCTCCAGTATGACATTCATCCCAGTGGCAGGACGACAACAATAACCAAGAGTCACATCCTGTGTTCTTCCTGCTGGGCACCATTTCACAGCGCCATCTGTCGGTGTAAAAGAGTAAAAACAACACTAATGTTGGGACCGCACAGACAAGACAAAGAGTTTAGGTTTAGTAGTCGGTTTACACCAGGAAACATGATGTCATTTCAAACAGGTGATGTCACAAAAGCATGATCTGTGTCTGTAGGTGCGTAGACAATGGGCATACGCCATATCAGTATACATACATTCACATTGTTTAGGCTCTGTTTTCACCACAACACTGAGACAGTAAAACGCAAAAGTTTTGTTGCGTTCTGGCAACTTTTTTTGACGGTTATAGGTGGATAAAACCGTAAATATTTGACAACAGCCTCCAGGGGGAAATTTTCTCACAGTGCAAGTCACGTCCCATCAGTGTAAACTGGAAGGGGAATCTTTTGACAGCAATGACATTTTTCATGTCATCTTGCACTGAGTCCCTGCTTAAACTGCAAGAAGCACGGCAACAACAATGGCGGACCTCCATGTCATGTTTGAGGTTACGTGCGTTAGATAACTAGTGGTTGATACGTAATGCTTCTGTTGTTGTCTTGTGTTTTGCAAGGCAAGGCAAATTTATTTGTATAGCACATTGCATGTACAAGACAATTCAAAGTGCTTTACATAAAACATAAAAACATTACAGCAAGGTGCAGGGAAAGAAAAAACAAGAAAGAAAAACAAAGATTAAAAAAGATAAAATTGATTTCATAAAAACAGCAGGAAAAAGCTCAGATAACAAAATAAAGGTAAGATTTCAGAGTAAAAGAACCAAATGCAGATCTGGATTTCTAAATAAAAACTAATGAAATGCAGCAGAGAACAGGTGGGTTTTTAACCTGAAACTGAGTGTTGCAGCTGATCTGAGGCTTTCTGGGAGTTTGTTCCAGACATGTGGAGCATAGAAGCTGAATGCAGCTTCTCCATGTCTGGTTCTGACTCTGGGAACTGATAAGAAACTGGAATCAGATGACCTGAGGGTTCTGGTAGGTTCATACTGGGTCAGGAGGTCTCTGATGTATTTTGGTCCTAAACCATTCAGAACTTTATAGACCAGCAGCAGAACTTTAAAATCTATTATATGACGAACAGGCAGCCAGTGTAAAGACCTCAGAGCTGGACTGATGTGGTCCACTCTCTTGGTCTTAGTGAGGACTGGAGCAGCAGAGTTCTGAATCAGCTGCAGATGTCTGACTGATGTTTTAGGTAGAACCTGTAAAAACACTGTTACAATAATCAAGTCGACTAAAGATGAAAGCTGGACTAGTTTTTCCAGGTCCTGCTGAGACATCAGATCTTTTACCCTTGATATATTCTTAAGGTGACAGTAGGCTGATTTTGTAATTCCCTTAATGTGTTTCTCAAAGTTAAGGTCTGAGTCCATCAATACATCCAGATTTCTGGCCTGGTTGGTGGTTTTTAGTTGTATCGACTGAAGCTCTGTGGTGAAATTTAATCGTTTCTCTTTGGCTCCAAAAGCCATCACCTCAGTTTTGTTTTTGTTTAACTGGAGAAAGTTCAGACACATCCAGTCATTAATCTCCTCAATACATTTCCCAAGAGCCTGTACAGGGTCTCGATCTCCTGGTGACATTGTAATTTATATCTGCGTGTCATCTGTGTATTATTTTGCGGTCGTATGAGGATGCTGTGGACACCTGGGTGTGTCGTTGCAAAGTTTCACTGTTCACTAGAGCCCTGGCATGCACACTACTGTCCAAAGGGAAAATATTAGCGTGTTGTGTAGAAACAGTGTCGTGTAAATGGGCCTTAGGTAACTATTTACATAATTTTGAAGGATACTATAAGTTGTGAAGAAAAGTAAAAATGATTCACATTCATTGCTCACCAAGGAGAGTAAAGGAAGTGAGTGATGAGATGGAATGAACTAAGTGTGTGGATGTTATTATAAAGGGAGATTACACAGTCTGATGGCTGAGGACAGGAATGACCTACAGCATACATGGGGAGCGTGGAGTTGTCAATGATGGGTATCAGCTTGGTCCACATCTTTCTGTCCAGTCCAGAACAGCTCTCCTAATCAGTAAACTTCTTCCTGTCTCTGATAATGCAGCGTCCTCCCCAGAAGATAAAGGCGTGAAAGAGGCCAATACAGTTTCATATGATGGCATGGGTAAAGCCCCACCCACACTGGAGGAGCGTCAGCAGGCCTTCCTGTACAGGGCGTCCATGTTGTCTGGATGTTCATAGGTTTCTTTCAGAAGTCTTCCTGCATGTTTACTATGTAACATGAGTCATGTTTAAATTATCATTCTTCTGGTAGATAAAGGATTTTTTGTGTTTGTAATACCAATTAGCTCTTTTGTTTATTCATATCTTCTATAAAATTCTTTAAAATCTGCAAACAGAGTTTTGTGTTTGACATTGAAAAGAGCTTAAAGCTGTTTAATCCCTTTTTTTCATGCACTGATTCCAACCAAACTTAACATTGATCCTACTGGAGTTGGTGAAATCTATTGATTAGCCATCCTACACTAACTTCTGTCTTATCTTGGCCACCCCTTTAAACATTCCCTGGATACGCCCCTGTTCTGCAGCTTTGTTTGGCTAGCTTTTGGCCTTGACTTACGCAGTTGACTCCATATGAGAATAACTGCCAAAACTCACCCACATGACCTCCACACGAGGAAATTGTTCAGTCTGGCTCCTCGTATCTAGACCACATCTGGCCCACACAACAGCTGCCAGTGCTGTAACTGTGCCATGAATGCCAAAAGAGGCCCGATTAGGCCAGATGCTATTTAGGAGCTTCGCTCAACAGAGGAGGAGGACTGAGACTTCACCTCTCCTCTACCTACAACTTTAAACTTTCAGCTACCCCACAGAGACTGAGGGCATCTATTCACACTTAGCCGCTAAACTACAGACAAGGTCTCTACAGCGAGACCTCAGGTGAGTCATGACCCTTAATGACAGTCATACAGGCTCTAAATCATCAGTGGTTACTGGGGTAAAATCTACCACTATCTCCAAGAGAACTGAATAAGCTCTTCAGGATGAGAGGAAAACATCTTGAAGAAACTAAAACCAGACCCAGTGACTTGATCCAACGGATGTTGGACACCATCACCTGGAAGAATAAGAACCTTCACAGACACTTAGTCAGGTAAAAATAAATAAATAAATACATTTGTTTCTCATGGTGAGTGTGTCACTCTGTGTATGTGTTGTTGGTGTTATGGTCAGACTTCAGGACAATGTCGCCCCCTGGTGGTGTCTATCTGCTGCTGTCACCACTGTCTGTCAGTTCAGTCATTTTATTCATCGTCATCATCATCATCATCATCATCATAATCATTAGCTCGTAACCGAGGAGGTTATGTGTGTTTGTATTAATTTGTTTATTGTTTCTGTTTGTTTTCAGAGCCCCTTTTCATTTGGAAAATGTCTTAATTTTTTCAAAATAAAAATAAAACCAGTAAATAAAGGTTTTGTTTTCCAGTGGAGATGAACTATTAGACAGTCAAATGAGAGGGAATCAGTTGAAACGTTGGATTAGACATAACCCAGTAGGAGGTTTAATGTGTGACTTGAAAGGAGGAAAGAGGAGGAGGATGAGTCAGTGAAAACAAAGATTGTTTATAGACAGGATGCATCACTTTGTAAAGAAAAAACAGGTTAATGGCTGCAGCTTCAGTCGCAGCACGAGCTCAGACAGGCGAAGATTGTTTCTGTCGCACACAAACATTTATTTATCCTTTCTGCCATCTAAAGTCAATTAAGACAGAGAGTCTTTACATGACAGAGAAAGAAAAAAATACCTCTATTAAATCAAACCCAACGCAAACACGCAAACAAACACAGATAATAAAGAAATGGCTGATAACCTGCTGATCATTAAAACATCAGATTATACAGATATAAAGAACAAAATGGGACTAACTTCATTTCATTTTAGGACAATGTGCAGAACATTTAAAATGAAGATGACAGAAAGAAGTGATTTTAAAGGGATTTCACGTCTTCTGGTCAGGAAACAGATCTGTCCAACTTCCTGATACAGAGAACATTGATGGAAGTAAAGTTTACTCTTAATCCCACACAGAAAGCTACGTCTTGTTTAAAGTTGTTGTTGTTCAGACTCAAGGTGACGTTTTATGTGGGATATTTTAAACTTAATGGTATTGTGGTTTTCCGTAACGCTAGCTTAGATACAGCTGAGCTGCTGTGGCTGATGAGTCGTAGCCAAAAAAGCATATCACTGAAACCTGTGATACTTTGAATGCAGAAGCATCTCTTATTGAGAAAACCAATATGATTTATATCAGTGAGCTAAAACATAGAGACTCTTCTCTTTACATCAGAGAAAATAAAAAGTAGAGTATGTGGGTGGTGATATTTTCTGGGACATTATGAAAAGTTCCCTGATGCTGAAATTCAGTTTAAAGGGGGTATTGTTGCTGTGGTAACCTCACCTCCATGCAGAGGAAACAGCTGGACAAACTGTACTCAGTGACACCTTTCATTTAAGTTTTTTCTATTCTTCAGAGTTGATTTAAATTTCATTATACATACACACACACACATACACACACACACACACACACACACACACACACACACACATATATATATATATATATATAGATAGATATATATATATATGTCTGTGTGTCCGTGTGTGGTGTGTGTGTGTGTGAGAGAGAGAGAGAGAGAACGAGAGAGAAAGAGAGAGAGAGAGAGAGAGAGGGAGAGAGCGCGAGAGAGAAATGAAATGAAGGCTTAACCACCTGAGTGAGACCTCACTCTATTTTTTCTATCTTGGGAAGACAACAACCGAAGCCTGCAGTGGTAGAAGCGAGACAGAGAGAGTCCGGAGTTGCAGGTGTCATCGTCTCTTCTTCCTTGCAGTCGAAAATCTGTGATTTCACGTCTCAGCTGTGATGGAGGAGAAGGAAGGAGGAGGATTCCATCGAGCTGCCAAACGTCTCCGCACGGAGGAGGACACTGGCGTCAGAGAGCTGGAGGACGGAGAGGAGGAAGAGGAGGAGGAAGAGGAGGAGGATACCGCCAGTGAGGAGGCAGTGGGGAGCGGATGCATCGAGAGCAGAAGCCGGAGAAGCAGCGGGAAGGTGAGGAACGCCGCATAGCCTGTCAGTCCTGCTGTCTTTGGTTCCGATCCGGACTAAAGTGGCTTCACTCAGTCTGATTACATCACTGTAAATCCAGCACAAATAACCTTCATGCCTAAAAGCTTTCTCCTCTCCCATCATCTCCGATCATATTGCTTACACACCATCATTCCTGCAGGAGGGAGAGTGGTTAACTTCATCTTTAGGAGGATGAAGAATCCGGCTCTTTCTGCTCTGCAGAACAGACCCAAAACCTGAGACTGAGGTCTTAGTTTGACCACCACAGGGTTTGGATGTTAGTGAGAAGGCTGCAGTAGGACATCAGCATCTTGTTGTCCTCGCTCCTCTTCTTTTGCTTGTTCAGTAGCGTCACAAATCTACTAAAATCATGTAATACGTATCTGCTCCTTAACGGTGCTGCAGAGGTGTCGGGGATTTCTTGAAATTTATTTTTTCTGTGGCTTTTTCTGAACCCCAAATTGACCCCGAAGCCCAGTCCAGGCAGAACATGGCAGCTTGTTGTGTATGAGTCAGGCTTTATTTAAAGAAAAAGCAACTGGATTCGTTTTTGCATTTGAAGATGTTTCAGCTCTCAGCTTTAACTGAGTGATTTTTAAACTCTTAAAGGCAACCAAGTACCAAAAGACAAAAGGCTCTTCAACCTGGTTGCTGCATTGGCCTCCATTTGCAGTTAGAGCTGACATCAGGCATAGAAGCGGGGGTGGCTCCATGTGAGGCCATTTTTCTGATTTTCACTTTGCTGTTGTGGAAGTTGCACGCGGTGGAAGTTATCAGATGGGTTGTTCATACCAGTAAATCCTGTGCTCTGCAGTCTGAGAGATGAGTAACAGATACTGCAGAGATGTGGGGATCTGAAGTCAGAACAGAGACTCGAGGTGAAGTTTTATGTGGGGAAAGATTACTTCATCTTTTCATTTTGAATGATGATTTTGGATGCAGGACCGGCTGTACCTGAGAGGACATTGCTGTGCTCATGATGTCCGTTTCATGTCTGGCTTTGAGCCTGTGCTCCCGATATGGCTTCTTCGTGACAGGAAGTGCTGCCACACAGCAGGAAGTGGAGCCATCTGCCTGTCTCTCCAACTGGACCTGAAGCCTTCTCTTTACAGGAGTGATCTAAGTGTGTGTGAGAGTGTTAGTGACCTGGTTAGTTCAATGTCAATCCTGCTATTTGACCAACTGAGTTTTTGAAGATAAACCTCATCAGCACAGAAAGTTTTCAGAGATGTTTCCCAGTTTTTACCCCAGTTCAGCCAGTAGGGTTCAGTCTGTATGCAACCATTAGTCAGTCATGATTGCAGCAGCAGTGATTGGTCCAAACACCGACACAAACAACAAGCAAACTCCTCACAGAAAGGTGCTGAATCACTGAGATGCCTTTTATATCTTCAATTCTTGTAAGAAATCAGAAATCAGTCACACAGAAATGTATCTGCTGGTTCTGCAGAGGGAGGGGTGAAGTCTGCAGCTGCGGGGAGGAATATACTATACACACACATGGATGAGAGGAGTGTGAGAATGATGGGGAATAATCCAGAGTAGGAGTACAGAGTGATACACCTCCGAGCAAAACAGCGTGTCTACAGATAAAATGAAGGCTGAGAAAAACAGTGATGTGACACAGAAGAATTTTACCATCACAAAGACCTGAACAGAGTCAACCACCATTACTCCAAACTAGCATATGGTTCACTGAATTATTATTATGTTCTAGAAAATGTGAAACTAGTGATAGAGACTTTGGAAACAGAGTAAGAAATTCTCTCCTGAGACAATAACAGGGGTTTATTTCAATTTCAGCTGAGTCACCTTCTGCCAACATTAGACAAACAACAACAGTAGGAAAGTAACCCGGCAACCAGCCTCTTCCTTTCCACCGTCCAATCACCATCTTTTTATTTTTTCCTTTTACACGTCACTGATGACATTTCTGTCCTCATTCAGCTGGGAAATGACACCACGCAGCCGATGTCATGGACTGGAGTAGTCTTCATGGGAAATGTAGTGATTTCCTTCTTTTATTAGTGATGGAGGTCCAACTATCTTGGAACTTAAGAAAGAAGAAGAAGAACCAACTTTTCTCTTTGTCTAAACCCATGCAGATGGCAGAACATCGTGATTTTTGGACGGGAAACTGCTCCCAAAAGACAACGAGAAACTTTTAATTTATTATTATTGTTTTAATAAATGCGGTTTTAATTCATGCAAGACAGCAAAGGTAAGACATGTTTTCTGACTTTTACAAACGTGAAGCATAAGTCGGGTCTTCTTCTGTCTCTGGTTCGGTGAATCTTAGCGAGATGAAACTTCCAGCTGTGAATCTGTGAGATGTGAGCTTTCAGTAGAGGAGTCGTTTGTTCGTGTTCATGCCGTGGGGTGGACACGGGGAGACATAATTTGTGTTTACATATTTTTCAGACTTTGTGTACCTGGTCTTTAAATTGTTTGTTGTCTTAACTGTGTTTGTTGGTGATAGAAATGGTTTTACTGAGCTGGTAGCTGAGATTCTGGACTTTCTGTGGATACCACACATGTTTATAGTTACATCTACAGACCTGACGTTACACCTGGAACGAGATGTTAACCCCTTAACTCCTGGTAGCGGAGGCTGCAGGTGCAGAGGTGAAGCTAAACAGTCAAGCTAAGAATGAAAGTTTAGAGAATTTATATCCAGAAATGTGGATAATGAAGCCCTGAAGGTGCATGGATGGAAGTTATTGTGCATATTGTGAATATTTCTCTCTCCTCACCATCTAGAAGCTGTGAGATTCTCATCCTGCTTTCTGTCTGTTCACCTGATGCTGATATTCATCACATATTGTTCCTTCTGTGTTTAGAAGGAAGCAGCTTCACAGCTTTAAATTCATCCTGCTGACTTTTTACCTTTTAGTTAGTAAATCCTGAACATTTCATCCTTCTTTCTCATAAATATTTGATTTTATAAATATATATGAAGAAATATTTTAACTGTTGCTGTTTTAAGAGAAAATTGCTGCTAAACCTGTTTATGTGTTTAGTTCAGGGGTCTGCAGCCTTTCCAATCCAAAGAGACATTTTTCCCTCAGCCAGCTAAATAAAACTCCTTTAGAGATGCAAATGTTACCAGACTTTTTCAAAAAGGCAATTTAATATAGGCTATCCATAGGATATTTGTTATTTTTGAAGAATCACATTTTTATTTCCATTTTTAAGGTTTTAAAATAAAGAGGATAAACAGATTTTCTTCTAAGGGATGTAGATATTTGTGGAAAATTATGTAAAAGAAAAAAACGCCCCTGGTTTCCAGCCTGACATGACAAGAAAGATAGATTAAAAAAATATTTTAGCCACGTATTTAGAGGCATTGTGGAAGGTCCAGAGAGACACTTGTGGCTTCAGAGTCACAGGATGTCGTGTTTGTAAACCTAAATTTACTGCATTTTCTTTATTTAGCTGTAGGCCTTCTTTTAAAGGAAAGAGACATTTTGCACATAACAATGCGATTAAAAAATTTCAATCATTGCCCAGCACTAATACATAATAAATATATATATATATTTATTTATTTATATTTATATGTGTATGTGTATATTTATTAATATATATATATATATATATATATATATATTGAGTTTAGTGTGACATAGGAGCATTGTTACAGTTACAGCTGTAGAAGATTTAAGTGGCTTGGACGTGATTTTATGGGGCTTAAGTTGAATTCGTGGATGTGGAAGCTTCTGTGCTTCGATATTTGTCTGCTGGATAGTGTCTGAAAGGTCTCTAGAGGGTAGAGTTCTTTAGATGCTCTGAGACTTACAAGAAGTCTTAGGTTGTATTCACACCAGGACAGTCCAGAGGACTCGGTTCGATTGGATGAGAGATGCTGAGAAATGGTGCACCTGCTTTTGGTTTGGTTTGGCACTTTATTTAAGCGGACTAAACCAACGGAGACAACATGACAGGGTTCATGTTTTTGGGTGGCACCACTGTGTGAATGACTGCTCCAGACTAACTGGACTATATGTGGAAAGAGACGAGGGTTGAGGAACCCGCTGTGACACAGGTGCAACAAGCCTTTCAGAGGCACTGTACTTTTCCATTTAGTTTCACTTTAAAATTTATACTAAATTTATACTTATAAAGTCCCAAAGCGACTTCTATAGATGTAACGGTCCAGCCATGTGAGTTTGTGCAACTTGTTTGGTGTTGTGACATAATTTCCAAGATGGTGGTGAATTTAGAATAGGTTAAACATTACCATTGAATAAAACTTTACTTATTCAGCGCTGTTCGTTGAATCAGAAATGAGGAGGATGATGTTAAGGATCAAGTTAACAATTTATTAACAGATCAAAAGCAATTCAATTACAGAGTCCTTGGGTTCAGAGTACATAGCCAAACAGAACGTGGGTCAGGTCAAGAAGTCTGAACCCCCGTCCAGGTATTTTCTAAGGCTTCTATAGAATGTAGGTGGATGTTTGGGAAGGTCCTCCTTCTTATCACGCACATACATACGGCTGCAAGCAACTGAGAGTCAGGTGAGGCATCTTCTGTTTTGGAGGTCCAGCACATCTGTGAGTGTAGATGCTGTGTATACACTAATCCGATGAACGATTTGTGTATGGCGCCATCTTGAGGCGCCGCCATTACTGGAGTGTAGTTTGCAAAACAAACAAAACTGCAGCGTGAGACACCACGGCCAAAACACCGGTAACAACAGTCAGCGCAAACATGGCTATTTGGATCGATGATGTTAGACAATGGCCCCCAGTTACAGATGATGGTAAATTATCAGTGATATTAGTGATTGCTTATGGCAATAGCGTGAGAAATTTATGTTGGGCTAATGTCTAGCTATAACTGAACAGTAGGATAGCAAACGTTTGATTACATTCGATTAAAGTTTTTTTTTTCATTATTCTCTTACTCTACACATTCTCTCAGTCATTTATTGTTTTTTATAGGCATTCAAGAGTATTTCATTCATCATCTGGCATCGGATGATCAACAAAATGCCAACTACAGGTCGCTCATTGAGGGTCAAAATTACCTGAACTCCGGGTGGGTTGGCCAAATCCTGCACACTCTCCCCGATGATGAACACATCACTGTAAGAGCACCTGTCCGATTCTCACAGACTATTAACAGCCAACATAACGTCAAATTAACTCTGCAGAGACGAGATGGGAAAGTTGTAAATGTGGACTGTGATTGTATGGCTAACAGAGGGAAGTGTTGCAGTCACACAGCAGGTGTACTGTACAAGATGAAGTATGTTGTGACCCAAGGCCTCACAGGAGTATCCTGCTCTGACAAACTGTGTGCTTGGAACCAATCCACTTGGAAAAATGTACTACCAGACACAATTGAAAACATTAGAAGACCAGACCATGCTCACAGGGAAAGTATGAAGCTTACAACCAAGGCATTTGAGTCTGATGCAGATGTCATTCAACACTTCTCATCCCCGCAGTTGGCTGGCTTAGCCATGATACCTGGAACCATTTTGCATCATGTGCTAACAGCACAGCCTCAGAGAAAAGCAACTGATGAACTACCCAAAGAGCATGCACAATGTGCTGACCATAAATGTACACTCTGCAATATAGTGTTTGAAACATATGTTAAATGTAGGAAAGATGACAGAGAAAAAATTGAAAGAAAATCAAAGGGCCAAGATGGTCAATTTTGGCTAGACCAGAGAAAGATTAGGATAACCAGTAGTCAAGCATTCGGAGTGCCTAGAAAAATAAACCCAAGTAACTGGGTGGAAAGAAAACTGAATGCTGAGTTTGAGGGATGTGCAGCTACCAGGTATGGTCAATTATCTGAGCCTTTAGCTAGGAAATGGTTTGAAAAGACTACAGGACAAACAGTTGAGACCACAGGTCTAATTGTGCATGAGGAAGAAAACTGGCTTGGTGCTAGCCTTGATGGAATAATTGACACCAATACCATCCTTGAGATTAAGTGTCCAACAGCAAAGAAGCTTGAAGCACATGATGGCAGTTTGAGGAAAATGATAGAGTCTAACAAATATGATGTGAAGTATGTTAATGGAATGTACATCCTTAAAGAAACTGCATCAGGATTAGGCTACTATTATCAAGTCCAAGTGGCAATGTGTTGTGCAAAAAAAAATAATTGTAAGTTTCTGGTATGGACACCAAATGAACAAGTTATTGTAGATGTGCGTTACAACCAGCAGTGGACTGAAGAACACATCCGCCATCTAAAGAAGGTCTACTTTGAACATCTGCTACCAGCCATGGCAACCAGAATAGCACATGGAGTAATGACAGTGCGTGGACTCTAGTGAAGTAACACTCTGGACTTTAATGAAATTATAGTAATACAGGATAACTGGTTATTTTTCATCACATGCTGTTCACAGTTGAGCATTCACAATACATGGGATTAAACAAGACAATGTATTAAGTGGCTTGAATGGTGTTCATATATAAAGAAAATGAAATCATGTTGTACAATAATGTATCTCTTAAGTCTTATGTCCCCACTCATGTTCTGACATAAGATAGAGATGGTCTGATACCCGAGTTTCTAGTCCATGTGCTCTGCCATATCCCATGCATATACATCGTGTTCTTGGTCATCAATGTCCTCACCTTCATCCATTTCAAATGCTTCTCCTCCCTCAGTTTCCTCCCGGATTAACTGAGGTTGCAAGTTACAAAGTCCTGCACAAATAGCTACGATGTCATCAACATGTTGTATCCTACCAGGGATAACATTACTCAAAATTTTAAAAACCTTTAACCTCCGAATAGATCTCTCCACGTGAATTCTGACATTTGCTAAACGACGTGTTCGTGTAACTTCATGCTCAGGAAGTTCTTTAGGGCCACGTGTAAAGGCTGGCCTTGCTAAAGTCACTCCTGGAGGCAAAAAATCTGTGATGGTAAACCCACGGTCCCCTAAAACTTGATCACCAGGAAGCAGATTACCAATAAGACCACTGTTCTTTGTAATAAAAGTATCACGGCCCTCCCACCAAATAATTTAGAGACAAACATCACATAACCATTGGGAGCTATGCAATATAGGGCTTTGTATGTGTTATGAGATTTGTAGTTGCTATATGTTTGTGATCGCTTCATGTAGTTCTTTGGCCTCTGCACAAATATTTCAGTACAGTCTATGATGCATGTTGCTTTGGGATAATTTATACAAAAACTCTGAGGCCTTATTCTTTTCAGAGTATCTCTAGGCAACCAAGCAATTACATTTTCATTCATAAACCTTGCAAGTATTGATCTCCAGATTGCAAAGATCTCACAGGCTGTGCTCCTACTTATTCCAAACCTTTTTCCTAAGTCTGTGAACATCAAACTAAGACGAAGCCTCATTAAAACAAGTAACAATTGTTCATGCACTGCCAACTTGAAGGACTTAATCTGTGGCTGAAAAGCTGTGACGGCACACAAAAGCTGCCAAAAACTAGCAATACCTATGCCTGTGAAAAACCTGCAGTCTTTGTCATCCAGGTCATAAGCTGAGACTGATGGTGCAGGATCAGTTTGTGTTGCACTGTCTTTTGTAGATTTCTTTGAAGAGTAGTCGTGGTCTGTGTGGTCTGGCCACTGGACGCCAACGTCACACTTCTGTGGAGGCATATTCTCCTGATTATTGAGATCCACTTCTATATCTGCAGGTTCAGTAGCACAGCAGTTGACTGTGAGAGGCTGAAGGCATCTCCTTTTGGGTGGGGCACAGGCAGAGGATACAATCCCCTGTGTAAAGACAGAAAGAGAAAGAAATATGGGATTACATTTGCAAAAAAAACATTTCTTGAATAATAATAATAATAATAATAATAATAATAATAATAATAATAATAATAATAATAATAATAAGCTAATCCCAGGTTAAGGAGTTAAACTTACGTTATGTTCATATCCCATGTGCAATACTGGGTAGGGGTGCGCTTTGGTTGGTCTGCCATCAAGGAAGTGTATTCCACATACCTTAAACAGTAAATAACAAAACTTGTAGTACATAACATAACCAAACAATTAATCTACACTGTTGTCCATTATTAGGCTACATTACAACTTGCTAGTGTTTTATTTCACCTCGATATTGCTTTATAACACCAAATGAAAGAGATAACGTTACCACTATGGCTGGACAGCTAGCAAGCTACAGGGTTTCTGCAGGGTTCAACAAGTTAAATTTAAGACTTTTTAAGACTTTTTAAGACCCCGCGGAAACCCTGAAGCTAATTTACCTGGCTAGCTAACGTTAGATGGGCACATTGACAAAACGTTAGGCAATTATGAGATTCAATATTGTTAACCATCACTCACCCTACTGTTATCGTTTGGAACAAAGTCCTTTCTGTTGATGTTTTTCACCCACGTTTGGCGAACTTCTCGATCCTCTGAGCGCCCAGGAAATCGGTGCAGACTGTAAGGCAACAGGCAGGGACACTCTTGGTGTTGCAAAGGCTTGTGTATTTCGCATTCTTTTTTCTTCCAAATCTGGATTTTAACACCACTGTTGGTGCAGTTGATTACAGAACATGTATTCCCACTCGACATCGTGAAAAAAGTAGAAAGTATAATGTAAAAGGGCTAATTCCGCGGACAAGACACACACGAACTGATGAAAATATGCGCAACACTCCAGTTATGGCGGCTGGGTTTCTTCCGGCTACTTCCGGCCAGTTTCCTCGGATTACTGTATAGAAGGAAGTAGAGCAGGAAATACAAAACTATGGACACAAACAAACTGCCAGACCAAC
Organism: Melanotaenia boesemani; assembly: GCF_017639745.1. Lineage (NCBI taxonomy): Eukaryota > Metazoa > Chordata > Actinopteri > Atheriniformes > Melanotaeniidae > Melanotaenia > Melanotaenia boesemani. Next base: position 4,115,813 of record NC_055685.1, read on the forward strand.
CCGTACTTATCTGTCACCCATACACGTTTTTTTTTCCAAAGCTAAGCATCTTTGCCATGCATGTCACATCCTGTGTTTACCCCACTTCTACTGAGAATCTGCTGTCCTATGCATTTCATGTCATCAATGAGCACATTTTATTAAAAGATTATATTATAAAATTAGATGAACACAAAATAACTCTTCAGTGGTGTGCTTGGATAACAGCTGTGGTAGGGCTGGGCAATATATCGAGATTTTCAAATATATCGAGACTTTATCAGACACAATATAGAAAAAGGGAATATCGTTTATTTCGAGATAGCTTGTTTTGAGTTAAAAGCATCTTTTCTTTTGCATTTTGCACAGCTGTATTTTTCTTGTCATTGAAAAGTATTTTTAATTTATTTTGTTTTAGAAGCATTTAATTTAATATAAAGGTACTTTAATTTCAGTCAGCTGTTTTAATGCACATTTAATGCTGCTGATCCTTAATAAAAGTGTATTTAGCACTGAAGGCTGTAAATTAGAGCTGTCTCTTTGGTTACTTGACAAATATATATATGTATATATATATATATATATATATATATATATATGCTATATATATAGTCTAATTTACCTCCTTCATGCATTTTGAGTTCTTTTATTTAATATTTCTAAATTAAATGCATGATTAAAGAAATATTAACACATTAAATTATGTTCAACTAATTAAATTAAGTATATATTATATTAGTTAATATATTATACATTAGAATTACAACGCCACCTCGGCTTTACCTGATACTTTCTTTTCTTATTTTTAAGAAAAAAAATCTCATCACTGAAGAGGGTTTGTGTTGGAGTTCCAGGTTATGTTTGTGCTGATCAGGTTGCACACTGGCCTCTAAAATGTGACAAATTCTGCAGAGTCAATGCAAACCACTACAATCTGTGAGAAATGTGATCCTCTTCTCTGCTTCACTGAAGAAGGGAAACGTTTCAAACTTTTCCATTTGGTCTGGGCTACACTGCAAAAAATGTTTCACAAATTCAAAACCTTATGATGGAGGTTATTTTCCCTTGTTCAGTCCTACACAAGTTAAACTAAAAAGATGTTTGGCAATTAGCATTTGCAGTCAAAAGTTATTGGAGAAATGTGATCAATGTGATCTATGTTGCCAGTTTTATATTTTACATTTAATTTTTCTCCACTAAAAAGTGGGTCTGGGTTCTTACGGGTTAAAAGTGGACCAAACAGCACCAGCGTACACATCAGCCTTCCGCTACGTTTGTATACGTACTTGCTGCAAACGACAGAGTCACGGTGAGGCAAAAACGCTCAGTACTGGAGGTCACCACTAGTGTTCAAGTCAATATTACAACTCGTGCACGCCACACGTTACCTCGGGTCAACACAAGCGGCCTACATGCCAAGTAAACGAAAAGAAGGAAGAAGAAAAAAATGGGCTAAACAGACTAGTTATTACCATTCATTTATTACTCAGCGTTGTAGTTGGGGTGGAGAGGTCATAGAGGGACAGAGACTGAGTGAAAGTTTGTGTTACATGTGAGAAGAAAAACTAGCTTAGTTATCGTAAAGGAAAGTCAACTAACACATTATTTTTTTTACTGTTTCCATGTAAACAAATTATTTTGTGCATGTTTGAAAAAACAGTTTTCTCTTCTGTTGCTTCAATATGTGTTAATTCTGAGGAAATCTCAGGCTGTTATTATTGAAACAGTGACATTGGGTTAACAAGGAAGAAGAAACTACAGTCAGTCTGGAGAACAGATTATTTCCTGTCAACAGTATATAATCTTGCAGTAATCTGCAGCTACTGGTTTTTTTTTTTTTTTTTTTTTTTTCTTTTTACAGTTTTTTGCAATTGCTAAAACACTAAACCCTGTTGTCTGGACCAAATCCTATGTATATATATGTATGTATATATATACATATATATATATATATATATATATATATATATATATATATATATATATATATATATATATATATACTGTATACAGTGTGCGTGTGTGTATATATGTATACCATCTAAGGAATTTCTATAAATTTTCATTTGATGTTCTTTTACAGAGTATTTACTTTTAGTCTATGTTACTACAACCTCGATATGTGCAGGTTTTTGTTTTGCTCTTGACATCAGCCATTTAGTCTACAGTGAACATTAAACATTTATTTCTACAGCTTCATGTTCTGAGCATTGTGTTTTCTGTTATTCTGTGTAGTGACAGTCGTGTTTTTAATCGGGGCACAATTTGACAACATAGTTCGGTTGTGGACACAGATTGAACTGTTTTGAGGTGAAAGTTTGGTTTTGCAAGAAGAGTCTGAGGTTTTGTGTGTGGAGAAAAGGAGAGAAGCTTTCAAGAAATGTGTCTGAACACTCGAGAAAAACTGAAAATCTAATCAGCCAATGACACGGCAGCAACTTAACACATTTTGTCATTCAGACTACTTCATGAAGTTCAGACTGAGCATCAAAATGAGGAAGAAAGTAGATTTATGGTTGTTGGTCTGAGTATTTCAGAAAATATTCTACTGGGATTTTCACACACAAGCATCTCTATGGTTTACAGAGAATGATCTGAAGAAGAGAAATTATCCAGTTGTTGATGATAGACAGACAACAGGAAGTCCAATCAGCACTGGTTCCAACCAAGGTCTGCAAAACATCATCTCTGAACACACAACACGTCCAGCCTTGTAGCAGATGGGCTACAGCAGCAGAAGACACACCAGGTGCCTCCTGTCAGCTAAGAACAAGAAACTGAGGCTACAATTCACACAGACTCACCAACACAATAGAAGATGGAGAAACGTTGCTGGTCTGATGAGTCTCCATTTCAGCTCCACATTCAGATGCTAGGCTCAGAATCTGCTGGAAACATCATGAAAACATGGATCCATCCTGCCTTGGATCAACACTTTAGGCTGCTGATGGTGTGATGGTGGAGGGATATTTTCTTGTCCCACTTTGAGTCCCTTAGTACCAACATGGCCTGGTTTAACCAGCACAGCCTACCTGAGTATTGTTGCTGACCATGTCCATCCCTTTATGACCACAGTGGAGCATCTTCTGATGCTACTTCCAGCAGCATAATGCATTATGGGAGTGGATTTGTCTACAGTCAATCAGGGTATTCAACTACTTAAACTTAAACTCAAACCACAAATGTACCATCCAGCTGATCAGGTACCTGTGTCTCTATTCAGTGCTTCACCCACTTTTTCCATTCACCAGATAATCCATCTATTCAATACCTCCATCCATCCTATTCATCCATATAATCATTTGCATTCACAAAGTAAATATCCTCCTTAAATCCTTCAGTGTACCATCTGTCCATCCAACTGTAACATCATCCAACATCTATGTAACTCTACGTATTCAGTTTTTTTGTTTTTATTGAAAATACCCTCCATTCATCCAACAAGAGATGTGGAGACTTTATCTTACACTGGTTCAACACAAGAGCTAGTTAACTGAACTTTACTTTTTCTTTGGAGTCTTTTAGCTGCTGAACAAAAAACTGTTAAACAACTGTTCTTCCAGAAATCCAAAAATTAACAATAGTAGGTTGAAATTTTTTGTGAGTGGCAAACTGTTATGCTAACGTTGTGTTGATATCTTTTTATGGTGTAGTGAGACACAGTTAAGCAGCCAGCAATGAAAGAAACACACCAACTTTAAAGGTCTGGACTGTCTTAGGATTTCATGAACTTACAGGAAATTTAAAATAACACAAGATGCACCTGCTGGGTTAAAATCAAAAACTTCAGTAATGAAATGAATGAATGAGGAGTCTAATTAGCCGCTTTCAGCCAGAGCTACATCCTGAATTACACTTCAGCGACATCTACAAGGAACGCAGTCAACTGTGTACCTGTACAGTCATAAACAGCACAGTTTACATTTTACTGACTTCAGTTTGTCACATTATGGTTCTTTTGAATTAAACGAAATACTTAATCAAAAACTAAATTAAGCTGTAGGAATGGAGGCAGTGTCGTTTAAATGAGGCAAACAGGGAGACTGCAACTAACTCAGTAGAGTCAGAAAAAATTCCACTCAGATTAATAACCCACTGCTGCAATAGTCCAAAATTATGCATGTATTATATGGCAGGCATAGAATGTATGAGTCACTTAATAAATATACTTGTGTTATTTATAAAGCAGGGGTGCACTTCTAATTAGGAGCCTGCAAAATACACAGTAAACTTAATAAATTAATCCTAAAGTAACTTTAAAAGTTTCCTTTTATTTGAACTAAAACAATAAAAAATCCAAGTTAGCTAACCAGCATTTATCTGAGGCTAGATCTCTAGACGTAATCTAAAACAATGGGCAAATAGACAAAAAAGTCATCCAGATCAGTATCTGCAGCAGTTTTACTGTAAAGTGAGAAAATAAAATCCTAATAAGATAAAAAAGATACTTTGGATTTAAATATGATACTAAACACTAGATAACGCACAGTGCATGATGCTCATGATGGGAGCGGCGGCTCGCCTTCAAAGTATAAGTAATGCAAGTGATGAAATAGACACCCAAACATTCACACACAGAGAGCTTGGATAAGTATGACCACTGCGTGTAGAGGACCAAGGCTCTGAGTGATGGAGTTGATAAATCATGCATCTTCCTGTCCTGTTAGTCTAAAACATTTGCAAGATCAGCAGCTGATCTTGCAAATGTTTAGTATGAAGCATTAGGCAGGTTGAAGAGAGGTTGAAGAAGATGACGTTAACAGGAGGCATGGACGGGAGAGGAGGAGAGAATGAGCTGAGGCCACTCAGGGCTGTAATGATTCAGATGGTTGACAGGAAGGGTGCTGTATGTCACTAAACAGCCAGCCTCAGCCTCGCTCACCCACAAACTAAATAAAGACACACACATTCACCAAAAAAGGCTCGGTTTCCATGGTGACAGGGCAGTGCAACCCTGCAGAAGGAGGTGCAGAGGAGGAGAAAGTTCCAAGTTCTCAATCCAAGTGCTGTCACAGACTCGGAGGTAACCATGGTAACTAGATGCCCTCACTCTCGCCAAGACTTACTGAACTTCACAAGTACGCTGTGACACCTTTTCTCCTCATCAGCACAGTCTGTGTTTCAACCACCTGTCTGCCACTTGTTGTTGCTATGGTGATGGAGGCCCACGTGAGTGTGGGCCTGTAATTACACACCAGGGTCTCTGACATCAGCTGTTGTTTTTTATGGCTGATTGTTGATGTCTGCACAGGCAGGATGTGATAAATAAATAAATAGATAATGAAATTAAAATACTTTATTCATCTCCGGAGGGAAATTCTAACGTTAAAAAAATTATTAGTAAAAGATTCTTCTTTTAGGCTGCTGTTTTGTAGGGTGATGGCCGAATGATCGACTGCATCTTCTCGTCTTTTATTGGAGCCTCTGGCTGAACTGTGTTGTACAGAGGATGTGAAGACTCGCCCATTATGTTCAGCAGCTTGTGCAGCAGTCTTCTCTGGACAATCAGATCCAGGAGAAAAAAGGAAAACATATCCAATCCAATCCACTTTATTTATAAAGCACATTTTAAAAACAAAGACAAGTCTCCAAAGTGCTGCACTTCAACAATAATCAACAACATTCAACAATATTGATTTAAAATAAATAGATAAAGTATAAATATAAAATAAAAAGATAAAATAAGTCAAATAAAAAGATTTAAAAACTTATAAACCAGTAAAAACAGTTAAAAAAATAAAATAAATAAATAAAGTGAAAAAATAAAAATAAATAAGAAGACACAGAGGACCACACAACCCGCGCGGTGTTAAAAGCCAGAGAATAAAAGTGGGTCTCCAGAAAAAAATTAAAGTAGTGTCATATGCAAATAGAATCTGTTCACACAATTTGGAAACATAGAAAATGAAAGGTTTTGGGCCGAGTATTAACCCCTGAGGTACACCACAGATTATATTTTTTATTCTGATTTCATATCATTAATCACAAACATTTTGTTTCCTGTATTCCCAATAACTTTCTATCCACTGAAGTGCCACCCCGCTGAGACATATTTGCTAAGTTTCTTTTAAAAAGTATTTTATGATCTAAAGTGCCAAATGCTTTTTTAAAAATCCACAAAGATGCTAACGGAATAAATTTTTTTATTGACTGTATTGAGTATTTCTTCTGTTAAATCCGTGACAACCATTGATGTTGAGTGATTGGTTCTAAAACCAGACTGCCAGTTGCTTAATATTTAATATTTATCAATGAATTCATCCAGTCTTGTAGAAAATAACCGCGCTAATATTTTAGAAAATCATGAGAGCAAGGATGGTGGTCTGTAGTTTTCTGTGATAAATGACAGATTGCAAATATATGTTAAAGGCTCGATAATCGATTAAGTTCCATTCTTTCTCAGTTTCATATCCAGATCTTCGCATTCACCCGTTTACAGTTTTATCTTTTCCTCTTTTAGAAAAAACTGTCAACGTTTTCCGTTGTTGTGTTTGAACCTTCATTCTCCTCTTTTTCTTTACTAATGTCTTCTGCAAGCCTGGGCCCTCTATTTACAGAGAAATTATTTAACTTATTTACTATTTTATTTAAGTCTTGAATTTCTAAGTATTTTTTTTCCAGAGAATTCTTCTACTATTGAATTATTGACAGGTTTCCATTCATAACTACTTTTTCATTAAACTGGGATTCATAATTTATCCTTTATTTCATCATTTAGGTTTGTGTAAAAACTCATTGTTGGTAAGAGCTTCTCTCCTGTATCTCCTCTAGTTTAAAACCATTTCTGTTTCCCAGGTCTGCTTCCACCATACATCCTGACCCTTTTTTCTTTTTTTACTTCTCTAGTTCTTTGAGATCTCTTAAAGTCCTAGCTTGAGAGCCTTTTTGCTCTCTGATCAACACATTTTTATTTCTGGTCCAAGTTAAATATGAATTTATGTCTACGCTGGTTCCTCTTAGTATTCCTCTGTTTTCTGTTGATAAATCTTGGGATCATTTCTGGTTTCAACTTCTCTGCTTGTCTTGGTGAAGTATGACAGCTGGATTTAAACTCTTTTTAAATCTTTATGTTCTGTCTGTGTAAAAAAAAAAAAAACCCTTGTTGTTGCTCTTATCTCTAAAGCTCTTCCTGTGGAGCATCTTCTGTTGTGTCCTGACTTGATGTAGCTTTAGCATAAGATCTAGCTAGAGTTGGATCAAGCGTAAGATATAGCTTTGCATCTTGGATTCTTCATATTTTTATTCTTATTATTCTTCTAGCATTTGGCATCCTGCTTCTTTAGCTGCTGTTGCCTAGCAGGAGACGCCGCTGCTGCTGCTCCTGCTAAGTTCCCTTGGGTCACTGCTGCTGAGGTCCAGTGGAGCAACTAGTGTGGCTGGGGTTGTAGCCCTGCCCGGTAGCTACCGGAGGAACCTGGGCCTGGTGGTGTAGCCTGGGCCATGGTGGCTGACGGCATAGCTTGGGCCTGTTTAGCTGTGCTGCAGAACCAGCTGAGTCCCCAAGAAAGAACCACATCTGCAGCATTTCTGCAGATGTAAAGAAAAATAAAATAAAGTAAAATAATGGGCTCTTTGGACCCTTCGCTGTCCTGGATGGCCTGTACCCAGCGGGGTTGGTGGCTGCCAATCTTGGCCCGCCAGGTCCTTTTCGCTGAGACTGCAGGGGGCTCTGGCTGGGGCCTTCCTCTGGGTGGATCAGGGGTAGTCTTCATGGGCTGGCTGGGGTTCGTGCTCCGGGATAGCTGCCGATCGCCCGGGTCTCTGGGCCGCCCTAGTCTGCCTCTAGCCTCCATGGAGGCGTGGTCACATTTGCACGATCACTCCTCATTCCTGATACTCAGCATGCTGACAGTCACTGAGCTAACCAGTGGATTTATACACTAAGAGATACTCAGGTTTAGATTTTTTGTGTGTGTGATTTTGTGATTTTGGTACTTTGGTTGTTGTGATGTTTTTTATTATATTTTATTATTTTTGGTTATTGTCTTAAAAACTCCTGATGATTGTCAGCTTAGCTTTCCTGTTAAAGCTGTCAGAAATTCTCTGTTGTGTTTCTGTACAGGTGTAGCAGCTGGTTATCTGGTGTTAGTCTGGATTGCTTCTATCTGTTGTGTCTTTGTCTCTTCTTTCTTTTTTCTACTCTCCTTCTTACTTTTCTTCAATATTCTCCTTTTTTTTTCTTTCCCCTCTGGTCAGGTCCAGCAAGATTACATAAACTGCATAATTTAAATGTGTGTGTATATATATATATATATATATATATATGTGTGTGTGTATATATATATATATATATATATACACACACATATATATATATATATATATATCTATATATATATATATATATATATAAAAAAACACACCACAGCAGCCACACCATCCTTCTGCTGCTATGATAATTGACAGGACAACTACTATCAAACTGTTTGTAGTTGTGCAAAATTACAAGTAATAATGAAAAAGTGACTCTGTTTCATGAGTTGTGCCAAGCTATTAATAAGCTGGTTGATAACAAAGCGTGCGGTTCAGATCACTAAAGATCTTCACAGCTGTGAAGACATTTCCTCTTCACCATATATGACATCACCTAATAGTTTGCTAACCACTATTTTAGTTTGTGTGTTACCAGCCTCCCTCATAGTCATTCTGGAGCTGAAAGTGACCGTATTTGAAAAAGATGCTAAAATTGGAGGAGCTATTCTAACCTACTAGAGAAAAATACACATCTTTCATGTGTGATACACTACCATTCAAAAGTCTGGGGTCACTTCCCTATTGAATCTCATGGCAAAGTGACCCCAAACTTTTGAACGGTAGTGTATGTATAATTAATTATTTGAAAAAAAGCTACCAGCTTGCTAGTCAGAGGAAATAAGCCTACCTGCTGACATCATTTTGACGCGTGGGAAGACTTTAACTTCACAGATAAAAAGAGAAGTTAAAGTTTTTGATTTAAGCCAAAGCCCTCGCAGCCTTCAGTGTTGATGCACTGAAGGCTGCGTCTTCATCGTCTTCATGTCTGATGCATGACGACTATGACCAACTTTCACATTAGGTGTGAAGTTCTTGCCTAACAATAAATTAAGCAATGATGAATTAGTTAGTGAATGAATGAGCAATAAATGAATGAACTCTTTCAGCCCTGTTCCTGTTTCTAGGCCTCTGCTCAATAATTGCATCCTCATAATTAGGCAAGTGTATCTCTGCAACCACAAGCTCTGTTCATAGTAAAGAGAAATTTGTTAAGATGTATAAATATCAGAACAGTGTTTCTCAGGTTTACAGCATTCAGGGTGCAAGACGATTATCTATATTACAGCAAGAATCTGGCAAAGAACAGAAACTAAGAAGTATAGACACTGTGAGGGAACTAACGACCAGACGAGGAGCAGGTGGTGTAATCAGCTAACAGAAAACAGGTGTAGCAAACAGGAAAGGGATAACCTACCAAAATACAACAGGAACCAGAAGAACAACCTATGACAGAAATCTAACACGACACAGGCAGCCTACCCATTACAACTCTGATGAAGTGAAGCAGAATAAAATTAGAAGTGTTAGTTCAGACAGACCCAGATAGCAGACTTGTTTGGGCCGAGTTTGGGCTACTTTTGGCACTTGTGGCTCAGTTACGGCACTGGCAAGTGTTGTGTGGGCCAGGAGTGGACCAGGTGTCAGTTCCCAGCCTAGCCTGGATTATGGCAAGCCCACTGTGGTCCAGATGTCAGTTGTTGGACTGGACGTGGATTACAGCAAGTATTTTGTGAGACAGAAGTGGTCCTAATATGAGAAGTCTTCCTTATGGCTACGTCCTTGTGGTTCACGTGTGGTGGTCATGTGACTGAGTTTGGCAGCTGCAGCTATATTTAATCAACGCAGTAAGTCAAGACCAAATTTGAGACAAACAGGTTTTGCTTTGTGGCTCAGAGACCTCAGGTTTTACAGGGTTATGGAGCTATATTAGTGTCAACCAAATTCTGCTTCCTCCTCTCAAATGTGACCTTTGTATCCTTTGCAGTACATTTAAAGTCCATGCAGCCAACATATGTTCAGCTATCACACTGACCCGTTAAACATGCTGTTATAGCTGAATATGTCTCACAAGAGTCCACTAAAGCATAAACTTTTTTAAAAAAGGTTGTTGTCAAAGTTCATTTATTAGATCTGCATGTTAACGTGCCAACAACAAATAAATTATACCAAAATTCTTTGAGTGTATGTCAAATTAAATTATTAAATGAAGGTAGTATGCCTGAAGCTGATGGACAGGTGCTGTGAGGGTATAAAAATGTGATCAGAGGTCATCTCCATGTTGGCTGGCGGGCAGCTTGCAGCCACTTACATAAAAAAAGAGCTGGTTTCCTGCAGATGCTGATGAAAAGCGGCAGAGCTTGCAGTGATGCAGAAAGAAGGTCAGGCCGCAAAAACTGTAACGCCCGCTAAACCTCTTCCTGACAAAGACGCAATCATCTTGTTGTTGGCTGTGAAATTTTGAAGATTTTCCGACCTCGGTGAGAGATTCTCAGCTCTCTGCTGCAGCACACCTTTAGCCCTGTTTGCAGCCACCAAGAAGACTTTTCTTCTTCAGAAAATCCTGTAAGTCTGGGTCTCTCAGACTTTTCCTTTTTACAGAACCCAAACGTTACACGAGCCACACATTTAAAACAGCAATAAAGAAATTATGTGGTCATTTTTAAGCGTTAGTACCGCAGCATTTAACTCGAGGTGGAGCTACTTTTAACTGTCAGATGGTTTAATCTGCTGCTTTCATCACAGCAGTCACACTATGAAGATTCATGTTTTCAGCTATTGTAATAGATTTGTGACGGCTGACACAGTTGCATCACACTGTGGCATCAACAGGTGATGCCACAGTGTGTATCTGGTACTTGTGAAAGTTCCATATTGATGAAATGATCTGAGCGCGTAGCTCTGGTGTGTTATTGCTTCTTTGTCATAAATCTGACATACCTGGTGTGATGTGTTAACGTGTTTGCTGTGTATGTGGACCAGCAGCTGCATACTGACGACGTGGAAATTATGGTTTACACATAAGGCGGAGATCTGTCTCTGTCTTAGTCCTCCTTTCATCATCATGCCATTTACATCAAAGGTGTGTGAGTGTGAGTTTGTGGTCCTCTCTTTCTATCTTTATGGGGTCTGAGCAGCGTGGGTCAGATGTGTGTACTCAGCTCTCAACATCCCCATTGTGAAATGAGTATATCTCTGCAACCACAAGGTCTGAATAATTTTGGAGTCATAGTGAAGGGAGATTTTTTAAAGTGTGTAAATATCAGTTTTTTTGTGTTACTGGTGAAGAATAAAGGTAGATGGGAGATATGAAAAAGTTTCATACTTGCCTAAAATATACAAACATGTCAGAATAAACATGAATATCTCTGAGCCGTGATGGTAGGAACATGCCTCTACTAACATCCAGCAAGTCCCAACCCGTCCCTGTTATTTCCACTGGAGCAGCAGGTGAAGTGACAGGAAGATAGACAGGTGGAGAGACAGGTGACGAGGCAGGTAGAGAGACAGGTGGAAAGGCAGAGTCACAGCAAGTATTCGTTAATATTCAGAGATGTTACTTGGTCTACAGGATTAATTACAGTTGAATTATTTCCCTGACAGATCCCAGAAAGAAAAAAATAAAAATTTAAAAATGACCCAAAATTTTTAACATGTTTTCAAATTAAAATAGGAATAATTATCTCCCCCTAAAGTACTAAATAGTATAGAAAATAAACTAATGAATGATAATTATGTAAAAATTCTTGTTATTATTATTATATAATTAGATAAATATTTTTTTAATGGTCATATTTCCCTTCAAGGTTTCAATAAGCTGATGACTTTAAGAGGATTTTTTTCCCTGAACATTTTGGACTATAAAATTCTGCTAGTTTAGATTTGCTTTCTGCTCAACAAGATATTGGAAATAAACATTTATCATCAGTTAAAAAACATACTAGTCTTCCAGCGGCCAAATATAAACTAAAGAGAAGAAGTGAAAATTGTCTGCAGTGTCAAAAGGTTAGCGATGTGTCACTGGTGTCCGGCTTCATGAGCCCAGCAGCCAGTCACCTGGTTGCTTTCTCTCTGAGTCCAGTTTTGTCAGGTTTGCTCCTGAAGACCCGGAAATTCAGCCACACGTAGGACAAATGGATTTGAAAAGAATAAGGTTTATTGAGGACCAGGGGATGGAGGGAGTGAAACCAGTTCTGGTTAGCTGGCGGAGTCAGGCAATCCCAGGTCTGTGAGAGAGAATTCCTGAAATGAACTTCAGACAGGAAGTTTAGTCCACAAATCCAAAAGACGTAGTCAGGGCAGGCAACGTTCATTCACAGTGAGGCTCAGTGCAGTACTTATCCAGAGGGACAGGCTATTCCGTGGTCATGCGGGCAAGGGTCAATCCAGGCAGGCACTTGAAGGGATCCGGCAGGGGTCAGGCAAAAGAATATCCACGGACGTGACAGGGTCGATGACAAGGAAGTCTGGAACTAGAAATAACTGGATATCACAAGGTAAGTACTGGTGACCATCTGGCAGGGAAGCAGGGAGTGAAGAGAGTTTAAGTAGGGGAGGGAGCAGGTGAGGGAAATGACAATCAGGACAGGTGTAGGAGATCATCCTGATTGCAGCTCTGCAGAGCAGCTCTGCAACATGACAAGTTTGTTCTCCCTTCAGGACGGTGTGGAGGACAGCCACCGCATCCCCCCGTCTCCGGTGGTCCACGTCCGAGGACTATGTGATGCCGTGGTGGAGGCCGACCTGGTGGAGGCGCTGGACAAATTTGGAAACATCTGGTAAAAATGAACTTTTTAAAACTGTAATCTGACAGTAGTTTTACCAGCACACACAGTCCTTTACCGTCACATGATTTAAAAGTGATGACGAAGATGAAACAAGAGCCCAGGCTGAGCTGGGTGGTTGATGTTCAGGTAGGTGCTGGATTCAGTCATTCACTGTATTGTTCTGAATGTTAGATTTACCTCATTCTGTGCTTCTGATGAGTTCCTGCTGATACAATAATCTGACACGTTTTTACCACAATGAGCAGCTTCCTGTGTCTAATCTAGTCTTGCTACATGCTGTCACAACTTCCTCTGGTCCCTTTTTTTCTGTCTTTGTGACCAATCAGAAGTCACACACATGACACATGATGCTTTTTTTTGTGTGTGTGTGTGTGCAAGTATATGAAGAAGTGGACCCTGCTGGCTGTTGGCATGGAGAAGCTGACCTCCGGTTTTTAGAAAGACTCAAAGGGAGCGTGTGAAGGGAGAGGAGGCAGAAATGGAGGGTGTGTCAGACGTACGCTGACAGTGAATGAGGGTTATGCAAACACTGCCCTCATTGTTTTGTTTTTTTTTTCTTTTAAAGACAGGTGGTTCCTGCACGCTTTGTGATCAAATCAGAGATGTCCTCATATGATCTAACATATCAGATTTTACAAACACAATTAATATACTTTTTGCTACCAATAATGAATAAATGTAGAATGTAGCACACCACATCTTTAATATCAGTTAAATGATAGGCAGTTTGATAAAAACACCTGAAAATAATTTATTCTTATCTCTTAAGACTCCAGCATTTTCCTTTTCTTCTTTTCTTTTTACTTTCTGCCACTATGATTGTTGCTGAACCTTGTTCAGGAAGGGTGTCGTGGATCGCTCTTAAATCTTTTACAAACCGATGCTTCCTTCTCCCATATGCTTTTCCAGTATTGCTCCGTCTCCAGCCTTGGTGGGTCGGCTTGTGTGGTATAAAGCTGGATTTATACTCGTGCTGCGTCTGCGTATGGTAAGGCCGGCGAAGCTGACGCACTCGAACGTATTGTTACAGCGTTGTGTTGCAGTTTCTCTTCTGTGGTAACCACACAAATTTGGCAAGAAGCTCCAGAAATCCGGAAACACGTAATCACAAAGCGACCAATCACAAGGAAGTACTTCCACGTAAAAGGTGTGTATTAAGCCTCCGCGGACCTACGTGGAACTTATGGCGGTGATGCCGTAACCGACCTTAGGCAGACACCACACAAGTATAAATCCAGCTTTAAACTGACACTTGGGCGCACACTCTAGCTGCTTCACTGGAGAACATTTATTCCTGGCTTCTATTTTGCTTGTGTATTTTCTTAGTCAGGTGGGCCATGCTTGGAGTCTTTCTAGAGCCCCAGGTATGTGCATCTAACTGCATATATATATATATATATATATATATATATATATATATATATATATCACTTTGCCATGGGATTCAATAGGGAAGTGACCCCAAACTTTTGAACGGTAGTGTATATATGTGTGTGTGTGTGTGTGTGTGTGTGTGTGTGTGTGTGTGACTGACATCAGACCTGAGTGCGGCGTCCTGTCACATCCACTCTGTCTGCTCTGTTGGCAGCTATGTGATGATGATGCCGTTTAAGCGCCAGGCTCTGGTTGAGTTCGACAGCGTGGAGAGCGCCGAGCGCTGCGTGACGCGTGGAGCCCGTGAGCCCGTCTACATCGCCGATCAGCAGGCATTCTTCAACTTCTCCACCAGCCAGAGAATCACCAGGCCGACCAACGCAGATGACCCCAGCAGCAAGAACAAGGTCCTGCTGCTGTCCATCCAGAACCCGCTGTACCCCATCACCACCGTGAGTCCAGCTCGCTCAGCTTCGGACTTCTTCCTCTTTAACCTCTGCTTACGTGATACATTCTTTCCTGCCTGCCTTTCAGATTTCTTCTATCCCACTTTTCTGACAGGGAGGTGGAAATGTGTCTGTTATCTATTTTTCCAGTTGGACATTTATTTATAATCAGGTCAGAGCATTTTTGATCAGATCATTCGTCCTTCTCATATCTAAAAATAACATTCGGAAACGTGAAATAATTGTTGTAAATCAACATTTAAGTTTTATCTCTAATTTAAAACTGCAGATCTTTATATTGTATAGTTGATCATATTTTATTTAGTTTTGTTTCTAACCTTTTGTTTCTAAAACCAGTGGGATAAATATGTTACTTCTCAGGGCTGATGCACAAAAATGACTTCATCCAAAAATAATTTAGGTGCCCAACCAAATTTTTTAAAACTTTAATTTAATCTTACAAAGTCTTATACAAACTAAAACAGATAGAAGTGGTTTTTGTTTAGTTTCTTAAAGAGACATTGTGTAACATTTTCTGGCCAAAATCGATGTCTGCATGTATACATGTGTGATCGCTGATGTTTTATGACTCATAAGCGAAGAATTTTAGATTTTTTGGGCAATTGATGAAGGAGAGGGATTTCAAAGCTGATGTGGAGGTTGCAGGCTTTCGGCTGGATGGGTGAGTTAATTCAATCTAACAGTGACGTTTATTTTGGTGTTATGTTAGAAACAATGTAGGTAGTCCAGCAACTACTTTATCCTTCTTTTTAAGTCGTACATTTACTGTAACTTGCTATATAAAAGGGCAGAAACGGCTAATTTGTTAGTTAGCCTACAGTAGAAAAGCTCCGCTGCAACAGTTTTCAGTTGTTGTTACTCTTCACAGAAGTCATACCAGTAGACGACCTCGCTCTTCTTTCAGACGTATTTTCCAAGAGCTTTCCCTCGTGTTTCATTATTTATTTCAGCTGATTTGTCAATGAGGGTGGGGGTAGTTGTCCTCCTTCTAGTCAGACAAAATACACCAAATACCAGTTTCTGGTCGTGTTTTAATCACGGTGAGGTTCCAGTAGAGCACTACTCGGTCGCTTGCATTACATTAGTGCACCACTTGATGTGCCTAATTCTTACACACTGGGGCTTTAAAACTACAGTCACCAGCAAGGGACAAATAGCACCAACTACATGCTTTCCCGCCGAGTGAGTTTCTGTCCGCCAGATGTTTTCCCCCTGACCAACTATGATCCAGAGGGAACTTCTTCGTCTGAGTTTGTTACAGGTTAATACATGCGCTTCATGGTGGTCACATATGTATACTGTTACTGTGAATAAGGCGGCGGTGAATAAAGTTAACCTTCAACTTCAGAAGTGAGTTCTGTGTGTGTAACAGAGTGAACACTGTGATCGGATGAAATGCTTTCATCTGTGTTGTTGAGGCTTTCTGAGATACAGCTGCTACCGTTGTTGCAATACGAGTTGGAGAAAGTGAGAGGCTAGAATGTGCTATACATTAGAATGAGATACACGATTCCAACGTTAGCTGGCAGCAATTCTTACACAATTTCCCTTTAAGTCTGGTTTGGTTTATAATTAGTGCTGAGCAACGATCACAATTTTTAATCATTATCAATCACATTATTACACACAAAATTTAACGATGATTCAAAAATTTTTAGATTAAAAGTTCATTTATATGAAAGCAGATAATCTACTTTTATACAGAAACAGTTAAATATTTTTGTAAATCTCAACTTAAACATAATAAAATAAAATGGACCAAGAGGATTAAAAATTTCAGGATTTATTTCATATTTATCAGCAGGATAAATATGAAAGCTTTGACGCTGCCTTCTTTCTGTATATCCGATGGTGAATATCTGATGGTGAAATTCGGCCAACAGCTGGGTTTCCCTGCAGGAGTAAAGTCTCAGATCGTCTGTAATTTGAGGAAGGAAGTTTTAGAGACAAAATTAAGACCTCAAACTTGTGTAAATACTCAGTTAATCTACAATTTGACTTTTTCTAATAAAATTTCTGTTATGGACACATAAGCAGCAGGCGATAAAGTGACGAGGCGATAAAAACTTAAAAGGCAATTTAAAACTTAAAATCTTAAAATGACCTTGTGACCTGTGGTTGGTCTGTGTCGTCAGACTCAGGGAGGAATGGACCTTAAAAAATAATAAAAAACTGTCTACATAATGTTACAGTGAAGCATTTTTATTGTTCTTGTCTACATTAGTAGACATTAATATCTGACTGTGTAAACCAGTGCGGATCAGCCAGCGGCAGCTTTGTGTGTTTTATCTTCAGTGTGGGTGCAGAGATGAATCTGCAGCTGGAAGAAAAAACCTGCTAGATGTGTCACTTTAAACAAAGAGAGAGAGTTGCTAGAAGAGTCTGTATACTCACTAAATTTAGCGACAGAATCAGTAAGTTGGCAGCACTGCAAGTTCCCGGCTCTTTCCATACTTGCACAGGTGCACCTGCAGTCCAAAATGAGGTGCAATGCTCCGATTTTACATGCCCAAACTTGCTCATGCACGTGGTATTTCCAGCCCTTCTGCATTTCAACGGCATTTTCTGGTTAAATTAAGACATCCAAACTTTATTTCTAATAGGTCAAAATAACTCATCACTCTTTGAATCACATTGCTAATGATAAGTGGTACATATGGAATAAATATGTAAATAATATATTACATTTTTACATTTTTTTATGCAAAAAACAAATATCTCTTGATATTTGTAATAAACCTGAAGTGTGTCCTGAGACATATAAAGACCATTTTAAGTTCTAATTCATCAGAAAAATCTTTGGGAAATTCAAACTTAAGGGGCGGCATGTTTGGAAATTTGCAATAAATTAAAAATGTTTCTGAATTTGACTTCATTGAACCGTCAGTTTGACAGAATAAATTAAAAGAAGTAAAATGATTTTTTCCTCCGTCAGTGTAAATTGAGTTTCAGTGCAAACATGAACCACCGCAGCTCATCTTTTAAAAAAACCATGAACTTCCATCTGAACGACAGCAGTTTATCTTTCCAAACACGCAGCAGCCAGACTGCAGGCATGTTGAAACCATCGCTGCTCTGCTGTCTGGCTTTCTGCTGCAGTAAAAGTATGAACTCATGTAAATCTGTTTAATGTGCTTTCATTTATCTCTGAAGTTGTTTTTATACGTTACCTCTTATTATCAGACTGTAAAGCACATTGGTCGGCTTGTGCTGTTTTTCTGAACTGAACCCAAACTAAAAGCAAATATCGTCATGGAAACTGCAGTTTTATGTTCTGCTCTGTTTCTGGCAGGATGTGCTGTACACCGTCTGTAACCCCGTCGGTAACGTCCTGCGCATCGTCATCTTCAAACGAAACGGCATCCAGGCCATGGTGGAATATCCTGACTCAGTCTGTGTGTTTCTGATTCAGCCTTTACTGTCTCTATGCTGCAGCTGAGCCTCTTAAAGTTACCTCTCATCGCTGCTGATGCCTCATGATGATGATGATGATGATGATAATGATGATGATGATGAAGAAGGGGGCAGGAAAGTAGAGGTAGATTCTAGCTGGACCTGTTTTATCACAACCAGATCAGACTTTGTGTGAGTGCTGTTTCTGTGCTCTGATTGGCTGGCTGCTTCTTCCTTAACGAGCTGGTTAACGTTTGAGTCGGTGGAGGACGCTCAGAAGGCCAAGCTGGCTCTGAACGGAGCCGACATTTACTCTGGCTGCTGCACACTTAAGATCGAATATGCTCGGGTAAACACACACACACACTCAGACATACACATTCTCTAACAAACACACATTCAGGTGCACGCACACACATGCACTCTCATTCTCATGCCCACGCACACACACCCACCCAGAGGTGCTGTGCTCTGTCGCCCCCTGCAGCCCAACAGACTGAACGTCGTCCGCAACGACAACACCAGCTGGGATTACACCAAACCCTTCCTGCTGCATCGAGGTAGGACATACACACACACACACACACACACACACACAGCTGTTTTCACTCTTACACTCAGCAGGAGTTTTGCTTTTTATATTTTTACTATAATGGTTCCTGTTTCCTTCTAATTTCTCTGTCATAAACTTAAGAATCAGAATTAATTATCTAAATAAAATCTTCATTTCTTTGAACTAAAGAAGGTCTCGTTCTTCAGATGCAGCAGCACAGATGCAAAAACTGCACACCTAAAAGTAGGATGTGGTTTAACATGAGGTGGATTGTTTTTACACAATCCTGCTGACATGCTTGCATTAACACTCATATATAGATGAGTTCTGTTCTGCAGATGCAGAAACATGATACATGCAGCAACTTCCCTGGAAATAAACAGGAGTTCTCTAAAAGGATCAAATATAACACAAAATAATAAAATTAAATTAAACTGAATATGTAATATAAAGTTTGATAATATAAAAAAAGACAAGGTTTGTTTAAATATAAATTAAGTTCAGTTCAATTCAAACACCTCATTAATCGCATACGGTAAATTCTAGAGAGCAATGAGTTTTTTTTCTTTATGTTTTTGAATGTATTAATTATTTATTAATTATTTATTTATTATAAATAAAAGAAATATTGTTCTGGAGGGTGCTGGCCATTTTGCATTTATGTCTTGCAGAAGTCTCTGACTAAACACATTTATATTTAGTTATTAGAAATTAATTAATTATTAATTATATATTATTAACACATGTATTTATTTCTTTAATTTATATGTAAATTCTATAGCTTTTAGCTTTTTTCACTATTTTTTTCTGGAAGAAATAGACAAGGTTTGCCTAAAAAGATAAATTAAAAAAAATCCAATCAATTCAATTCAGTTTTAGAGCAACCAAATTTAAAAAGAATTTCCCAACAAATACACTGAAGTCAAACTTAAGTATTCTGATTTTCTCCCTCTATCC
Source organism: Melanotaenia boesemani (assembly GCF_017639745.1). Classification (NCBI taxonomy): domain Eukaryota; kingdom Metazoa; phylum Chordata; class Actinopteri; order Atheriniformes; family Melanotaeniidae; genus Melanotaenia; species Melanotaenia boesemani. The sequence goes on from NC_055685.1 coordinate 4,135,354, forward strand.
ACAACATCCACATGAGAAAAAAATCACTTCATTGACTTACCGACAAGAATTATTCAACATGATGAAATCTTTAAGCAATGACGGACACGGAGTGTTTGCTCAGCGCGTCACAGTTATGAAGATAAAAATGGCTGAACATGAGCACATTAACTAAATGTGGCAAAACATGCCAACGTATTCGTTAATAATTATAATTCTTTGACTACAAGCTTTGTGTGTCTTGACATATCCTGTGGAAAAAGGTTTTTGAAGCTTCATACAGGACAGAAACTTAGTATAAGAAGTGGTGTTTCATGTCTGAAATGATGTATTATAATGTTTCTTGTAGTCAAAAAGGCTTGTAAGCTGCAGGCTAATAGACCTCAACAAGAGCAATATAAGAGGAAAAATACTTGCTTTCATGCCCTTGACACGGCTTACCATGGTGCTCTGAGTTTCATAACAAACTACAAAGCTCTCACACATCACTGTTTTCAATGCACGTGTTCGTTAATTCTGACTTGTTCACAAGTGAGTAAAGTAAATTTATTTTATGTCACAGTGCTTCACAACAATAAAAACACAGTCATAAAACAACTATAAGATTAAAATAACTTAAAAGCAATATTTAGAGCAAAGTAAATTAAATAAAACACAAAGATAAAAAGTCAAATTAAAAAAATCATAAGAATTATTAAAAGGCCTGTTAAAATAAACAGGTTTTAATCTGCTTTTTAAAAGCGTCCACAGAACACACAGATTTCCAGACTTTTGGACCGACAACCTGAAACGCAGTCACTTGGGTCTTGATGGAGGGACAACCAGCAAACCCTAACCAGAAGATCTAAGATCCCTGCTGCTGTGGAAAGGCTGCAGCGGAGCAGCTGGGGACTGGCCCTATATGGAAGGACTAAAAATTTAAAATGATTTTTACCTCTGACAAAGAGCCAGTGTAACGAACACAATACTGGAGTGATACGAGCCCTTCTGTGTGTTTTTGTGAAAAGTCTGGCAGCTGCGTTCTGAACCACCTGCAGGCGGTTCAGAGATGAACTGCTCAGACCTGTAAGAAGAGAATGACAGTCATCCAAACAATAGGAAAAAAAGGCGGAAATTATCGTTTTCATCTCCATTAACGTAACAACTAGACTTAACTTGGCGATATTTCTCAGCTGATAAAAATAGGACCGAACCAACTTATTTACATGTTGGTCCAGATTCAAACCCCAACTTATAGAGACACCAAGATTATGTGCAGTGGGTTTTACTGCACAATATATGAAATATAATCTAGTTTTTCTATTATGCTTGGAGTTCCCCTTCCAATATAATCAGTCAGGATTTTCTTCTGAACCAAAACTGAGGGTTGTTTATCTGACTGGCTTGGTTGGAGGTGATGAATCACTAACTTGCTGAACAAGTCGTCGGATCTAATTACACCTTCAAAAGCTCTTATGAAAGACTCAGAGGAAGCATGTACAAGGCAAAAAGCACTGGGCCCAGAAGTGAGCCCTGAGGAACCTGAAGACAAGTGTTCAGAGGATAATGTCAGACCGCCAACACCCACTAAAAAGAACCAGAAAGGCATGAGAACCATTCAAGAGCTGTCCCTGATATTCTGACTCACTGCCTGAGTCTATCAATAAATTATGATCTACTGTATCGAAAGCAGAGCTGGGATCAAGTAGCACCACAACAGAACAATCTCCTGCATCACTTTGCATCAAAATGTCATTACCAGTTCTAAGCAGAGATGTTTCAGCTGAATGCAAATGACGGAAACCGGACTCACATGGCAAAGGGCTGCGCAGGATCCAGGTTGTGTTTTTTTTTTGTTTTTTTCTTTAAGTGGTTGAACAGCAACCTGCTTAAAATATGTAGGAACACATCCAGACAACAGAGAATTATTAATTATTGAGAGGACATAAGACAGACACAATTAAAGATGTTCAGTCATGAAGGAATAATTCTGAGGGCACAGTTCAGTGAGGGAGGTGTGATCCATAACCATTTGTCAAGTTTCAGTTACAATCAGAAAATCCAGATTCTTTGACTTAAGGTCTCACAGAAATTATAACAGGAATATGACAATAATCATCAGTGGAAAGAGAGGGGGTACATTTGTAAAGTTGGGCCTAAAAACCTGTTTAAAAGTGCCCAATGAACAAGCCTCCAAAGAGGGTAACAATAGAACAGGAACCTGAGCCGGGAATGATGTCATGAGAGAATCAGAGGTAGAACAGTCTGGAATGGGAGCTATGGAGTGAACAGAAAAAGAAGAAAAGGCTTCTAAAGCGTACATGGAGCATGTAATTTGTAGTCCGTTAAATGAATAAAACTGTGTAGCATGCTGTAGATTAGAAGCAAGTATATGGCTACCCCGTCTGTTTGGATGGATCCTATTCCTTTGAAAAAAAGAGGCATGATCCCAGAACTAATATCAATCATTAAAATAATTATTTTATCAATAAAACCAATGTTTTGGGTTCTGCTGTCAGACTGCAGGCAAGTATTGAGGCTAAGAAGTCTATTAAATCAGTCAGCCCTCGACCTAAGGTAGGAATCGGACCTGAGATAAAAATAGATTTTCCAGTATTTTTTAAAACATCAAAACAAAAATTATATTCCGTTTTTGTGTGCTCGGACTCCCGATGGGTTACATCATTGGTTCCAACATGAATAATTATTCTCTTGACAGAGACTGGGAATGAGGGCAGCAGGAACTGTAGCACCTGGGAAACAGTGTGTTACTGCATTAAAGAACCGAACCCTATGTCTAGAGTCACCTAATGTCATTGTAGTACCTTCGACTGGAAGGTAGGCGGATCGATTCCAGGCTTCCACTGACTACATGCCGAAGTGTCCTTGGGCAAGACACTTAACCCCACGTTGCCTCCCGATGTGCCTATCGGGGTGTGAATGTGTGTGTGAATGTGATAAGTAGTGTAAAAGCACTTTGAGTGGTCAAACTGGCTGGAAAAGTGCTATATATATATATATATATATATATATATATATATATATATATATATATATATATATATATATAAGTACAAGTCCATCTAGGTTGGAAAAGATGGCCGTTTATGCTCGACACAGAAGACAGCTACGCAGACGGACAGACTGTTTTGTCTCTTTCCTGCGTCGGTTACATGAGTAATTTGGTCTGTTTTCAGGGAGCGTAGCTTGACACAGAAGACAGAGCAATACCACCGGCTATCGCGGGGCAGTACTGAGCAGAATAGCTGACATGCAACCAGGGAAAGAACAAACCAGAGAAGAAGAGGATCAGGAAGGAAACAAAAAAGCAGAAGAAGAATGAAGACGAGGACAATAACTGTAGAAATTATGCAAGCTGAAGAAGAAAGGATTTGCAAGTGTTTTGGGCGTGTTGGGCCGTTGGAAACAACTTCATAGCGACACATGACCACTGCCAAACGGTGGCTGAAACTGACGTGGGTCACAGGAGTGAGCTCTGAACTTAGCACTGCCCACTAGTGGAGGAATTGACTTAACAACCATAGCAACGCAAAAGTCGTATGGAAGTATGAGGAAGGCGACGTATGACAACATTTGAAACTTTGCTAATTATTTAAGGGAGCATAAATGGGCATTTAGATGAGACTGTGGATGTTCAGAATCCCCTGTAGAAATTTCACCAGGCAGTCTGGGTTGGAAGGTTTGGTCCAGGTCCTCCCCAAATTCAATAGAAGAAGAACCAACACAGGTTTCCTCCAGCAGCCATAATCAGTAGACCGAAGCATTGTTGTATTTTGTTTGTTGTTGTATTTTTGCTGGGTCTGCTTCCCTCGTATCTTAAAATATACTTATCGTGGAATAACCCAACCAGCTATAATCTCCGATCACTAGACCTCTTACTGTTCCTAAGATCAGAACAGACCAAGAAAAAATGTTTTTTTTTTTTAATGTTGCTCCTTCTGCCTGGAACGACCTGAAAAAGGTCCTTAAATTGAAATAAGCTGGTCGCTACCTGCTTTTAAAGACATCTTACATTTATTGTCAAAAGGTAAATCAGAATTTAGATGCTTTGTTTAACATGGTAATGTTTCTCTTGGAACTTCTAACATTGATAGTGTTTTAGTTCATGTTTTATGTGTTTTGCTTATAATGTTATGTGTATCCTTGTAGCATGTTGTAAATGGTTGTAATTTCTCTTGTGCTGCTGCTGTTGTGGCCAGGGCACTCTTGTAAATCAGATTTTTAAACTCAATGAATACATTTATTTCCTGTTTAAATAAAGGTTGCATAAAATTAAATAAAAATATCACAATTTGGTTTAACTCTGGTTAAAACAATGTTAAACCTGAGGGGTGGCTATTTTTCATACTCATAAATGTAAATGAATGAAATAAAAACACTAAAGAAAAAGCCTCCACAGCAACGAACAAAAGAAGAGGAAGACAGACCCATTGATGCAGATGAGCTACATTACTCTGAGCAGCATCTGTTGGAAAATATTCTAGTTTTTCCTTCAAACAATGACGCAATCAGTGTTTTCTGTTTCTGTGGTCCTGCTGTGTGCTTTGTCTTGTCTGTACTTCATTTTGAGCTCCAGTATTTAATCTAGTTTTCACAGCATAAGAAGATGTCAATGTGGCATGAGAGCATGCGCCATGTCAGCTGTAAACTGCACGAGCTTCGTGCAGTCTGTCACAGTTAGCAGGTCTGAGCTAGCTAGCGAGCTAGTTAGCTACACTGGTTTGTAAGGATTAGCAGAAGAACTCACATCATTTTACAGTCTGGCGTGTTGATCATTTTTGTTGTTAAGGTTTGTGTATATTTTAATACTGTGGAAGGATTTGCTTTTTTGTTTATAGAACTACAATCACAGGGCTAACGGATAGATTACCACACTGACAGAGCACTACTTAAATGAACACACAACCATGATACAGAAACCTCTTCTCTCTGTTAGCTAACAATGCTAACCACAACAACTACAGTTGTTTTTTGTTCCTCTTCTGTTCTGGTGGCCAAACAGCAGCAGACAATATGAAACTGAAATAAAAACACTGTTCCGGATCTTTTATCATTATCTGCTCACTTCCACGTTCAGAGCAGATTCTTATCAAGGCAGATCAAACCTCTTTATGTACACACTGTCAGATGAACAACCTTCTGTTCTTGAGTTAAGACCCACACCTGGCATCATGAAGCTTCTGTTTGAAGATGGAGGAAGACGTAGCTTTGTGCATTCTGCCTCCAGGGCTGAAGTCTGTAGGCGGCTGCTGAGTTTGCTAAAGCTTCTGTGGAGACTGAATCTACAAATAGTTTTCTGCTGGGGAGGGAGAGAGTCTGTACTGACTTAATTTTATCTAGACTCAAAAACAAGTCCCATATAAATGACGGAATTTTCAGCTAAGCGGTGACTAAGTTTGGGGAAATATTACCGTCAGGTCGGGGGTTCGGGTTATTGCAGTTAGGCCATAACAGAACTCAGATACGTTCAGGGTCATCCTGAAAGCTGAAGTGAAAATACTGCTCAGTGTGTTTCACACAGTCCTGAATGGTGTTGCTATTGGCAACAACTTTTCTGTCAGCTCTGATTTGCCATAAATGTTTGTTTTGATGTGTGTTACAGAGCGGGGGAAGGGAAGGCAGCGTCAAGCCATCCTGGGAGAGCATCCATCCAACGGCTATGGTACAGCCTGTCTATGTGCATCCCGTCTGTTTGAACTGCTCTTCTGCCTTTCTAACATCACTGTTTCTGTGTGTGTTTCTTTGTGTGTGTGTGGGTGCATGTGTGTGTGCGTGTGTGTGCGTGTTTGCATGTGCAGGCCCACACTGCCCCCTGCTGCCTCTTCCAGCTAACAGCAGGTACAGAAGGAGCAATGAGCCCATACAGGACATGATCTCGTACCCCCCTCTCCTTCCAAAGACCTTCCCCTCCACCTCTTCTTCCTCATCCCTTTTGGGCTCCAGCTCTGTTGCCATGGTGAGCGGCCTCCATCCCACCAAGATGAACTGCAGCCGCATCTTCAACCTGTTCTGTCTCTATGGCAACGTGGAAAAGGTGTGTGTGCATTCTGCTTGGACCTTTTAGAGAAGATGTGATTGGTAGAGTGTGATGAAACGATGCCTGAAACACATCACATGTTTTACGTAATAGTCATCTGTTGATCGACATTCGGTTTTAATCATTCTTATTTTATTTACTCACACTTTAGCTATGCTAACAGAGAATACAATAGACCCCCTTTAGTTTGTGCTGAAACCTAGTGTGGATATTTTTAAAAACAGACTCAAGACCCACCTTTTTAGTTTAGCATTTTAATCATTACTTTTATTATTACTATTGTGTTTATTCATTTCTTTATTCTTAACACACAGACTGTATTCAGCTTCTATTTATTTATCATTTATGTATTTGTTTTATCATTTTGTATTCTCTTATTTCACGGGTTCTTTTATTTTATGGGTCTTAGCAATATTACTTTTATTTTATGGTTTTTAGATTGTCTTAGATTAGTTTTACAGTGTTTTATCTCAGTGTTTCCCCACATCACTAGACCCCAGAATTTACGACAGCGTTTCCTTGGTCCTTTTAACTTGCTTTTACCCTCTGTGTGTGTGTGTGTGTGTGTGTGTGTGTTTGACGGGAAGGGGGGAGGGCTTGCTGCTATTGGGTTGGGGTTCTGGGGGATTTTACCATCTGTAAAGCACCTTGAGTTGCTATTTGTATGTATGAAAGGTGCTATATAAATAAAGTTTGATTGATTGATTGATTGAAATTCAGACATAAAGTGTAAAATTTGAGTGTGAAGGTTCTCTTGGCCTCTTATGGACTCCTGAAGCTAATTCTCAAAGCAGTTTCAGTTATAGTATTTTTGGAGAGCGCTTCATTGAAACAGGCCCCTGATTGGTTGTTTTTACAGGTGAAGTTTATGAAGAGTGTCCCTGGCACGGCCTTGGTAGAGATGGGTGATGAGTATGCTGTGGACCGAGCTGTGACTCACCTCAACAGCATCAAGGTGTTTGGGAAGAAACTCAACGTTTGGTGAGTGCTAACACCTCTTCTGACTTGGAGACAGTTTGTGGGGCTCAGGGATGGAGCCGGGAGGGGTCTGATAGTTTAATGCTGGAAACAGCTGACTAAAACAATCTGATACAGGCCAGGAATATTCATGGTCATTCACAAACCAAAAGACAATGCCATACTTTGAATGCAGTGCTCACATCTCAGTAGAAAGATGGTTTCTGAAAGATCCACAAAGAGAGAAGAAAGTTTACCACGAGCTGATCTCCTTTAACTGTAAAAACCCCTGCATTATATTTGAACTTGCAATATTAAAGTCTTTCAATGTTCAGTTTCCACTTTAACACTGATGATCTCTGTAAAATGTTGAGTGAAATGTAAATAAAAACAGAATGAAATGATTTCAAGATGTTGAAACTGAGACATTTTATCGTTTCATGGAAAATATGAGCTGATTTTGAATCTGATGGCAGCAACATGTCTGTAAAAGTTGGAACAGGAGCAACAAAAGGCTGGAAAAGTGACTGGTACAAATAAAAAAACTGAAGGAACTTTTCACAGCTAATTAGGTTAATTGGCAGCAGGTTAGTAACATGACTGGGTATAAAAGGAGCATTTCAGAGAGGCAGAGTCTCTCAGATGGAAAGATAGTCATTTATATTTTATTAATTCCAACTTAGGAGCAGTGGGTTTCCATATGACAGCACCCAGGGAGCAGTTAGTGGTTAACAGCCTTGCTCAGAAGTTGACAGTCCAGGGACTCCAGCCCCTCTTCTCTAACATAAATTCTCATGATTTGAGATTCTGAGAGGTTTATGAGATTTATAAGTCATAGTATTCTGTTTTTATTCAGTGTCCCAACTCTTTGGGGAAGTTGTAGCAAAGCTGGGCTTGAGCTGCTCTGTCCTGGTGACTATTAGCCAAAAACTACAACATGCACAACATGGAAATAAATGAAAATAAACATAAATACTTTACATACTCCAAAATATCTGTTGAGTAACTAAGATCGATGTTTAAACCAGGAATCTTAAGGTTCCCTTCATGTCAAACACAAGCATAATGTTCAAGACTTGTGTGTTTCTGTTTGGCTTTAGTCATCATGAATCTGTCCATCTGTCCCTGGTCAGTGTATCCAAGCAGCAGGCGGTGATTCCCAGTCAGGTGTTTGAGCTGGCTGATGGCAGCAGCAGCTACCAGGACTTCAGTCTGACCAGAAACAACCGCTTCAGCAGCGCACACAGCAGCAGGAACATCATCCAGCCACCTGCTGCTGTGCTGCACTTCTACAACGCGCCACCCACCCTCAGCCAGCACCAGCTGCTCAAGGTGAGGTCGCACCTGCTGGAGATGCACACGCATAGCCTGATTAAATATATGCTTATATTCTAAATAAGCAAGCACTAATTTTCTTATGAAGCCAGCTTGATGTGTCTCTTCTTGTTGCCATCATCAGCTCTGCTCTGAACACAACGTTCCCGAATTCACCAAGTTCAAGGTCTTTGATGCCAAACGTGAGTTCAGCCAATCACACAGCAGAGGCTCAGAGCTAAGATCAAGAAAACGTCTCTACTCATCCTTTCTGTCCTCTTCCCTCTTGCAGCCAGCTCAAAGACTCTATCTGGCCTGTTGGAGTTTGACAGTAAAACCGAAGCTGTTGAGGCTTTGACGGTCCTCAACCACCACCAGATCAGAATACCCAGTAAGTGACTGGAGGCTCATTTATCAGGCAGAGAAACTGTTTCTTTGCTCCTGAAACTGATTCTGCAGAACATTGTCCCTGTATTAAAATAAAGTGGGCTGGTTCTCTCCACCCTGCAGGCAGCTCCAACCCCTTCACCTTGAAACTCTGCTTCTCCACTTCCTCCCATCTGTGACCCAGAAACAAGATGGCTACCACAGACACAGAGGTCCTCCAGGAAACACCAGAGAGCAAGTTTGTCTCTGTCAGAAACAGAGAAAGGATCGGCAAGAGATTTGATTCCATTTTTTTCCTTGAAGAGGTTTAACTGGATGAATTAGCATGTTTCACGATGAAGCAGTCTGAAGAAAGCGCGACCTGATACATTCAGTGATGACTGATGGATTTTTCTTTTATTTTAGGTTTAATAGCTCAGTCTGTGGTTTGTGGTATGTAATACTTGTATCAGTTAAAGGTTCTTTCTGGTACTTTTTGTGAAAATGAGGACAGCTGGTGGGTAGCAGGGGAATAACTAAAGGTTTACAGAGTGGTTACCATCTATAAATGCAGCTTTCCAAACAATTCATCCCCGAGGCTGCAGAGGAATAACAGAGCAGTCCAAGGGAAAAAAAAGCCATAAATCTGAGAAATAAAGGGTAATTAACCTGTTTTCTAAAGCACAAACACACACTTCCATGCATTTGCTGGTGTCCACTCACCTAAAAATTTCAATATACAAAAGAAATACACCCAAAAAGGCTAGCAGTCTGTAGGGTGTTTTGTTTTTCTGTTTTTTTGGGGGGTTTTTTGAGCACGCCTTTTAAAAATAGAGATATAGATATTCATAAATATTTCCATTGGACAAAATCTGGATGAAACTTAACAGAAAACATCACACTGCCTCTGTAAGACAACAAAGCAGACAATCATCAGGAGCACCTATAAGAAGGCAAACTGAGAAAAACATGAAGAACACCAGCAACAAGTATAATAAAAGATAACTGCAGCAGGACAACACTGTATCTGTACAAACATGCATTTCTGTGTGGAGTGTTTTCCTGTAAGTTCTTCTCTGTGTGTGATCAGCATTTATTTGTCAGTCAGTTGAACTGATTTCAGTCTTCCATTTTCTTAGAATGAGGACTGGTTATTCCTTCACTCCCCATCCTTCGCTGCTCCTCCACTGCAGTACCAAAACCACGGACTGAAAGCTGTTAAATATGGATACCTTACATTTTAAATGGCTGTATTATACTGTATATGTTTTTTTTTCCCTTAGTTGACGTCTTACAAGAAACTAAACTAACTCTAGCTGAGAATTTTCTTCCAAATGAAATTTTATTCAAATAAATATCTACACTGTCACTAAATAAAGAATTAGTCACAATCAAACTATATATTAGATGAGTTATTTCTGGATTAATAGGAAGGTTGAAAAACTCAGGAAGGAACCACTGAAATTAAGAAATGAAACAGGAACAGAGAAACATGAAATATTTCTGTTTTTTCTAGATGAATATCTGCTGGATTTATTCAGTGCTGTACAACTAATGAATCACAGATTTAACAGTTTAAACAGGAATCCACCGTCGGAAACATCTGCTTTCAGTATATATTGGCTTTTTTTATGTAATGTGGGAAATTTTAAATGATTTTAAGCCTTTATGAATAATAAGATAGAGACGTTGAGTTACTTTAATATAAAGCAACTTGGAAGCACTTTAATTAGAAGTGATGCCAAGTTATTAATAGTAATTAGCCGTAGGATTAATAATGCTTTAAATGAGTTGTTTGTGAGAGTTAATCCCTCAACAGCACTACTTCCGTTTCTTTTTATTTTATTCTTTTGTCTTGCTGTGGTTTAGGTTTATTTTGTGTATTTAATTAAAAGATAACTGTAGATATTCTTTCGGGTCAAATTCATTATCTGGATTATTAATTTATCAGTGGTCTTCATGTGTAGGTATTTACAAATGAAAACAAAGGGAAGGAAAAAAACACTGTTCAGATTAATGTCTTTCAGTTTTAATAATTAGTTGTAAAAATTATTTCTGTATTTTCTTTACATTTGTAGTTTTCAAAAAGAAAGAGTTAAATCTTGATTTATGAAAATAAAAAAACAAGAAAACAAAAATGGTTTTTTGGTGTTGACAGGAAACAGAAGCACAGTTATGGACCGGTTTCTGGGATGATTCTGTTTGCATTTCTGGTTAAGTTTAACTCCTAATGAAAGCTTCCTGCTCGTAGGTGTTCTCAGCAGGATCATCAGTCAGAAATTTGCAGCTGCAGAGTCAGTGATACGTGCAGAGAGCTGCAGGGAGGGAGGAAGAGAAGATGAGTGCTGAGCTGCTTCGTGCATGGAGGGAAGTGTCCGAGCAGCTGAGCTGATGGCAGCATGACTAAAGGGATGGTGCAGGTCCACTCAGCCAGTACTGACAATGAGCTAAAGAAGCTTAATAAATGCAGACTCTGACTCCTGTTCTAGTTTAGGAAACAGAGTCCATCTGGCAGATTCAGCAGAGCTTAATATGAGAACTGTTGTTGGTTGGGTTTGCTTCAGCTACAGATTTGATGTTCGGCTTTTTGTTGTTCTTTGTGTTTGTTTTTTGGTGAACAGGATAATGATGTGAGAGGAATCAAATCTGATTCTTTGCTCTTTTAAGTCTTAAATATAACACCTGGAAAGCCTTTCATAAAGGACATGGTGCTTTTTTTTAGCTTTGGTTAAGGTCAGGGCACTTTTTAGAGTTTCACAGTCGCCCCTTCACAAACTCAACCATCAGCAATGCCAAACAAGGAGCTCAGCTGCAGCTGGAAGGAACTTCTGCGTCACTGTTTTGCCCAAAACACTTCAGCACACAGAGGGGTTGGAGATTAATGGATGGTCTAACATCTGATTTACATCCTCCCCTAGTCGTTATTAAAGAAAAACTAAACTTTTATTATATAGGACATAACTAGGATCCAAATGCCTAGTAAGAAATTCAGTTTCTAGGATCTGAAACAAAGCAGTTGACAGAAAGCTGGTACACTGTAAAATCTAACTAGCTGGCTCTACTTAAAACACATAAATGCAAACTTGTTGTCTAAAAAAAAATAAAGTTTTTCTTAATTTGCATGATTAAATACCAGACAAGACTATTTTCTATTCCGCTTTGTCTAATTTAGGGTTGCAGGGAAACTGGAGCTTATCCCAGCAATTACCAGGTGAGAGGCAGGTACACCTGGACAGGTCGCCAGTCCACCGCAGGGCCAGCACAGAGACTCAAACAACCACTCACACTCACTCCTAGGGATAATTTAGAGTGATCAATTAACCCAGTATGCATATATTTTGATTGAGTATAATTAACTAAAATGGTTTTAGTTGTTTTGCGGCAGGAAGTTGATGCGCGCAGATGTCAGACCACAGACGTCTGTGATGGTGCAGCAGCTGCCTGGATTACTGGTTTAAACACAGGAATGACCAGTAACTGGAGAGCAGAGCATGTCTGTACACTGAAACTCTGGTGAAAGGTGGATTATTGCTTATATGAGGTCAATATGGAGACCAGAACACGTTTCCTCTTTTCAGCTCAGAACTGTTTCCTCACACCAGGAGATTTGGAGCTAGAGATCATCAAGGGCGACATATTTTATTACTTCTAAACACAAGATACAAGATCTAAATACCACACAAGAAGATAAAACTAAACAAGATCAAGTTTGAGATAGTTTAGCTTGGATGATTTGAAAATGACAGTTTATTTTAGATTTTTTACATCTTTCTGAAATCTGTTGAAACTTTGTGGCATATAAATTATTGATCAACTAAATAAGTAAAAATCAAAACAAGAAAAGTACTTTAAACAAATATTGTGTGAGGATGAGGACTTTTGCCAAAGTAAAAATGAAAGGTTTCATACTGTGAATTATCTCGTTTGCTGTTAATAGAAGTGAAAAGCATTGTGGGAAATCCTGCTCCCCCATCGTCAGTGTTCCTCATGTACTTATCTTAATTACAGACTCAACTTAAGTATGTTAATGTTTTCAACATTTTACCCTCCAAAGTTCAAAGCTGTTGTACACAAATGTACTTTTACTGCTTTAAAACATGACTGAACAGTTAACCCACAAACACTATGACGCCATTTGAACTGACTGTGTGTGAATCTGTAGCCTAACCTTTATGTATACTTTGGAGCAAAATGACAAGCTAATGTAAATTTAGAGAGTTGGATCATCCGGTGGTGATGTTAAACATTTTACTTCTTCAGTTTCTGTTTTGTTTTACACAAATATTTTAAAACATAGAATTTTAAAAATTATTAGTTGAAATAATAATAATAATTTAATTCTAAAGTAGTTTGAGCTTAATAGTCCCCTGTGTACTGCAGAGGTATAAAAGAACAAATTAAGCTAAAACTCTCAGCACTGACTGATAGCAGCAGGGAATTAAAGATAGTATGTTTAAACGTTCCATGAGCACTGGTTATTCATGGATTTTTAAGGCTGGATGAACCGTCAAATACAACTAGGCTATATTTGAGGTGAACTTGTAAATAATTTAGACAGACAGACACCATCCAGACAATCACCAAACAAACTACTTCTGTGAATTTAAAGTTTTGTGCCTTTTTTTTTGACATGCTACAAACATAATAAACTGATTTACAACAGCTGTACAGAGCATAGTTACAGATTCTGACTTGTTTAAACTGGATTAGACTTGCTTAATCTGGAGGAAATTTGTTTAAACTGGATGAAATTTGTTTAAACTGGATGAGGACTTTATGTGATTATGAATAAAACAGAAAGTAGTTCTGGGAGCAGCTGGATGTTTGTCCTCCCTGATCGGTGTACAGAATCCCAAACTAACATCCAATAAAATGTTCATTGTGTTGATAAAGTGTTTGTGTTTTATGATTTGGCTGTTTTGTTTGAAACGTATCTGTACGACAACATTTTCACTTGACACAGCAAGAAACAAAAAGTCATTAAAACAATTCAGCAGCAATTACACAAAAGTGTAATTTGATGCCAAACATATCTCTAAGACTGTCATTATTTATCTGATAAACTCTGCCGTGATGCAGATTTTAGACTAGACTGGGAAAAGGTTTAAAGGTTTACAAGAACAAAATGCAACAGAGCAGAAACAGATCATGAATTTCAGTAAAAAAAGTTTAGATTGTGTGCAAGTTTTCATCTGTTGATGTATGTGATACATTTACAGCTTATCAATACAAGATAGCTGGTGGCTGATCACTATCTGAAGCAAAGACTGTCAGTAGAGAGCTGGTCATTTCTGAATACACATGAACATGAAATTATGCACGTTTATTATAAAGTGTCTCCACAGACTGACCGACTTGTTGCTCTTCACATCCTGATTATCATCCTTAAAATACAAACATATGAACAAAAATAGATTTTATTTCATGTTAACTGTGATTTAAAAAAAAACTTTCTGAGCAAAAACCTCAAAATAAAAAGTTTAGTTTATGTACAAATGTAGCAGTTTGTCTAGTTATGGTGTGGATTGAAGGGTCGTTGCCTTCTATCTGTGGTGTTTTTGTCTCCTCTTTCTTCTTTCAACAAGATTCCATAGATTCCATGATTCAAAGTAAATAAATAAATAAATCAGATTATCAAGAGGAGCCTTATACCCACAAGCCTCCCCTTGGCAATGCAAACTTGTTCAACACAAACAACACAGCGACCAGACTATCGCTCTGCTTGCTATGATGCTGGACAGGACAGGTTAAAAATTTAAAGTTCATTTACAGAATCTACATTTCATTATGAAATTGACATATTTTTCCTTCTTTTATGAATGTTTGTAATTATGCAGAATTATCCAGAAAGTGCCAGATTTTCTGGCGCTGATGAAAAGGTTGTTTTCTGGGAAGAAAAAATCTAATAAATTTTGCAAGTCCTGATTTTTTTTTTTTTTTCTTTAAAAATGGGAAGTCTGAAGGAGAATGTGTTGTCTAGTTAATCTCCTAGTTTGAATGAAGTCCTTATGTTCTTGGCTTATAAAAGAACAGAACAAACATTAAAGTGTTGATTCAAGCCCTGGGAGACGGATTACTCTGACTTCTGCACAGTCTGGGTGTTTGATGAAGTTGAGATAGAAGCAATGCTTGTGAAATTTGTCACATCTGAAAGTTTTGAGGTGGAATTGAACTCAACACAACTGGTGTGAATAATGTGAAGGTTCTGTTTCACAGAGGAGGTGGGATTTGCTGTTTAATAAGCCAGAAACAGACTTATGTGGTAAAATATGGGAATGTCAAACTGTCACATTTTCCTGATCTTAACCAGATCAGTTTATATGCTAAACTGAAGAAAAAAATTAAGAATGAAAGTAAAAACATAGCAGGTTAACTCTCCTGGTTGTCAATGATAAGTGACTCTACATATATGAATAAAACTATATATTTCATGTTGTGTGTCTGAATAACAGGTTGGTGTAAGAACATAAAGGACATTTGAAGGCCTGCAAGCGGTTCATCTCCAACCTTCTGAATGTACGATAACTGCAACTCATGTTTTTAGCCTCTTCTCTAGCAGGCTGAATACCAACAAACAGCCAGACTGTCATCTGATAGCACAACCACATGACATCCAGGTGTTCACACTGATTGTTATCTGAGTAAAACTAGTTGCAGACGCCCTGCGAAAGAAGGTCAGAGCTTCAGCCTGCAGCTGCTCCACAACAGAACAACTGCTTCTCTTTCCAAACGTGTGAGAAAAGTATTGAAATACCATCGAGCACCAAGTGTGGATGGATTCATTCACAGACACAAGTCATTTCTCCCCACAGAGTTGGTGAGAGGGAGAGAAAATCAGCTGACAGTCAAATCCATTTTCAACAGAAATCACAAGGTTTCAAAGACAAGTTCTGACATTCAGGCCGAATTAACTCTGGTTTGGTTTGCAAAGCCTCTTCACCTTTTATGGAACTTTTTCTTTAACTTTTTTTAGACAGATTTGAAAGGCTTGTGGTGAATTATATATTTATTAATTAGTTCAATAACTGATCATAAATGAACACGCGTTAGCCTTAATCAAATAAGTTAATACAGCGATAATGAAGTCCACCAGTAACACTCCTTCAGCATGCTGGGATTCTACAGTGATGGTGGTAATATAATAATATAGCTTATTGCTAGATTATTTCTATGTTGTAACAACAGCAGAATTAGCTGTTTGGCAGAAAAGGTCTGGCAAGTTTTTCATGGGTACACCCAACATACAAACCCAACCAAAGCAATAGAGATGGAGAACATCATGGGTTTTCATAGTCTGGTGGGAGTTAAGGTGGAAGAAGCAAAAAAGGTTTATCATGGTCCAGGTTAATTACCAAAAACCTCACGTTATTCTTAAAAGAAAATTACTGACAACGGGGAGAACCATGAAAGTTGTTGGCGTGGCTTCTCCTTCATTAGCATGACAAATAAAGGTAGTAAATAAAATATATTGTGTGTTTAAATCATGTCTTGCAGATTTTTGTGAGAATGCAGGTTAAGTTTTGCCATTAAGACGTATATCTCTTGTGGGTTGTTTCCCATACAATGTATGTTTTGCATTACAAATCTAATAACTGACCAAAAACCTGATTTAAATCACAATCTGGTTTCCTCCATGAGCCTGCCTTGAAAAAGACATCATTTCTGATTTTCCAACAGGAATTTTAAGTTTTGTTTCTTCACTGAGCCTCAGTCCAACTTAAATTAAAAAGGATGGAGAAAATGTGACAATATTTCTGGATCGTATTGTATTTCTTTGCATGTTTGTTTGTGCTGCTTTTGTAGATGCTGTATTTACTTGTGCTCCCTGATAATGGCTTCCAGAGCAGGTTCTTGACTTTATGCAGTGATTTCCAGTAACTACAGAACCAATGCTTGACATTTAATATTGATCTTCAGACTTGTCACTTCAGATAAAGATTTTTTTTCAAGTATAATGCCCTGTAGTCTTAAATGAAAAAATAGTCAATTTGTTGGCATTTGTGGAGACACGTGGGATAAGGTAAGATGAGCCTTTTAATTTAGCATTCCACCAAAGTTCAGTACGTGTCCTGTCAAGTGGAATGATAAAATACTACTTTATCATCCTGTGGGTCAGTTTACTCAAAGTTAGCGGTTATTTGATATCAGTAAGTGAATAAGTCACCATCAATCATTAAACTGACCATCTAATTTAAAATAAAAACCACGTGTAATTTTTTTTCTTTTCTTTTTTTTATAACTAAATATTTTTGTCATGTTTTTAAAACTAATATAAACAACCTAAAAACTATTTCGCTAAGTTTTCACTATAATGAACTGCTAGCATCTCTGATATTTTAAATTGAAATTGAATATTGAAAAAAACAAAACAAAAAGGATGAATAAATAATTGTCCAGAAGTCTAACATTAAAAGACTATCTCTAAAAACTCATTTAAAATCTGCTACCTAAATTAAAATCAATGTGTGTTACATGCAAAACCAGTCCTCCTTCATATGTGGTACAAATTTAGGCTTATATTAAGTGAAATTATTAATCAGGTTTGGTACACTGGCAAATCATTACATGCTTCATAATAATCTTGGACTATTATACATTGGTTTTGATTTGGTAGTTGTTACATCAGATATAAATTTCACTTTAACAAAGCAAAACTGAGGCTCATCACATCTTCCATGTGTTGGTGTGTTAAATACATAAGTAGGCCCTAATTTGTTATTTAATTGTGTTTGTTATTAACTTATTATATAAAAAAAACATTAAAAGGACAGAGGACCAGTTGTTTTGAATAAATTATTGATGTTGCGATGCTAATTTTCACAGATATATGTTCCTGTTTAATTATCAGCTAGATGTCAACAGTAATTACAGGATAAGTAGATGCTAATTGCTAGCAGAAGCTAGTCAGCCACGCAGGGGGCGGGGCTTCCGTTAGTATTCTTAATCCCGCGCGGCGGGGCGGCTCTGAGTTCTATGACATCAGAGCGGGTTGCTGCTATCAGCAGGTCAGGAAAGATGGCGGCGGAGGAGAGCAGGTTGAAACAGCGGCATCATAAAAACAGCATCTTCAGAGAAGGTAGCGTAACAAATCTTCAGACTAAAGTGATGTTAGCGATGCGACATGTAACATGAAGGTTTTGCTATATTTGTGGTTTCTACATTCGCATATTTGGGTTTTTTGTGGACAATAAACGTAATGAAATGACTCTGGAGGCAACGCTCTGCTTCGTCGAATAATAGCATCACCCATCGCTTCACATCAGTGTCCTGTTACCACAGCGGTAAAACATAACTGGAAACATGGACTTAAATTAGGGGTGACAATGACCGTGGCCTGCGACTGAACTGACGTGGACTTATTCCCGCTCTGCGTGGTGTGTTGTCATGATGCAGCCGATGTTAGACGTTCGGTTAAGCCGCCCAGCTGCCCTTACCTGTAGTCGACTGTTTGTTGTTAGCGGTTCAGCTAACATAGCTCATAGCCTCCTCGAGCTAATTTTTTGCCCGTAGAAGAAACTTGTGGCTCTCTCAGATGACAATCTGCATCTGACGCCAGAAAACGTGTGTAAAATGGCATTAACCAAAATTAATTCCCGTGATTAAAACACACTTGTGCCATTAACATCATCATATACTGGCCTTCCACATTTTAACAGTCAGCTAGTTTTATGTTTGGCTAGCTTTAGGCTACATGTGATTAAAAACGAACATCATTTTACATTTAAAAGAAAGAAGGAGGGAAGAAAGATAACCCATGACTTGAGGAGCGATTAAACACGCTGATGGTAGAATAAACTGGAGTACGGACCCAGTTCTGATTCCTGCTGGATACTTCCCAGGAAACATGGAAGTGAGTAAAGTGTTTTTGTCTGAGCTGTCCGACCTTACACGTGCAGAACTCGGTGACTGGCCGTCAGGTAGACCCCAGTAATCTGCTGACTAGCTCAACATTCCTCTCTGCCTGTTCAGTATCTGAGACTGGTGGATGGTGGTCTGCTGGAGACTGGCTGGTTTCAGCTGTGGGCTCCTTCTTCTCAGCCAGCTGATTACTGGATGAGCTGCTTTTGAAGTTGGACTGTATCCTACTGTGACCCAGTACTTAGTTATTTCATCTTTTTATTTAAGCTCCTCAAACATGGTAAAGGATGTTGACTGTGTTACAAGTGACTGCTATTATTACAGTAGACTGGAGAACAGCACAGTTTAATACAGTGCTCAGGATTATAGATTTTCTTGGTATTATTGTCAGAGAAACAACGTTCACAATATTATGATTACAATTATGTTTTTATTAATTTTCCAACACCATAAATATGTAAAACCACATTAAAACGCTCTTTTTTTATATAGGTCTTTAAGTTTTATTTCTGTATTTTGATGCCAACTTAACAAAACATAGTCTAATTCCAATCCCCTTTGTTGTGTAAAGAATGAATTTTACATATTAACTCCAGATTTCTCTCAGAGAAAACGGATGGAAAAGGCTACAGAACCTCTACCTAGACTTTGGTCGTTAGGTCTGGTAGTTTCTTTCTGGAAACTACATTTTAAAAATGGTTTTGAACATTTAAACCAGAGTAAAGAATTTAGAAACACTGGATAACATCTAGCTAGCTTTGACTTCCCGCTGTGTTTTTAGCAGTATAGCTGCTGTTTGACTCATAAATAAAACCGTGTAACCGTGGAAATAAATAAACAAGACCAGATAGACTGCTCTGTAAAGGTCAGGGATGTTTGGCTTTCTGTATGTCAGAATTAACCTAAAATCCACTGTAAACTGCACAGGTGAACTTAATTTGACTTTCTCTAAACTTGTAAATGAACGTATACAACTGCTCAATGTTTATTTATTCTACATCATGTTGATTTCTAACAAAATGATTAACCAGAAAACATCCAAAAGAAGTGTGTGAACCATGAATGGAGCACCAAATGTTCTGGTTCAATGACTTCTTGTATCTAAACAGTCCTCTTCATCATACTCTTCACATTTAGACCTCATCAGACCAAGATGACACCCAACACCCAACATAACTTATTTTAGTTGTGGTTTACCCACCGCAGTTGATAGATTTTGTTTATTAGTTTGAGATGAAGGAATTACCATCACGTGATTTGACTCAAATACCCCACGTTCATGATATAATATCTTTGTAGCATCAACTTTTTTTCCTCCTGAAAGTTGATTAGTTAAAAGTATTTTTTATATACTGGATCTGAAATTAAATACAGTTTCATCTACAGGCTATTGCACACTGGCTACAAATACAGCTATCATGTTCATACAACGTGCTGTTAGTGGTTAAACATATTCATATTCACTGGATTTCCTTCTTTCTCTACATCGTTTTATGTCCTGCTTTTACCGGCCGGTGAACCACCCTCCACAATTTTACTTTTTTATTTCCTAGACGTAAAGAAATTCAACAAGGACGATTTAATCTGTTAGTTTGAAGGGAACAACTCATCCTCTGCCATACTTTCCCACTCTAACATGCTTCTTCTGCAACTCAAACAGAACGAAAACAAAGCAACACAAGCGATAACGCATGGTGCAGCTTCATTTTCCTTACGTGCAGAAGTTGCTCTGATCTGACAGACCTGTCTGGAAAGTGACCATGTGGATTCTTTACAATTAATCACAGCGTTTTTACCACAATTAATTATTGAATTAATTAATAACAATATTGTAACTCTATACCGAAACACCAAAGTGAAGGAGAAAATTCAAAGACGTCAGAGCTTGCTGCAGTACTGGCTTCCAGATCTGTTTACGGTTTGTAACATACAAATCTGGCTTACTCTGGTAAAGAGTTCTTTTCAAAGGTGAATTTAGTCATCGCAGATGGCGATGTTTGCTGCAGTCCGACGCCTCAGAAGCCACTCATCCAGAGTCATGTTTGTGTGGCAGATCTGGTTTTCTGCAGTAAAAAGTCATGAATTATTCTGAACCTACTATCCCAGATTTAGACTCAAACTCTACACTGTGCTGCAAGATGGAAAAGGACGTCCGTTTTGGTGCATCAAAGTAAATTTTGTGAGAAATGTTGGTCACTTTTATGTCTCATAAATGGTATGCAAGTGTCTGTTCAGGTCTAATAAGCATGTCCCTTGTCAGCAGTGCATCGGGTCTGTGTGAAAGCTGCCAGACCAGACTGTTGGGTGTCCTTGCAGCTCTACAGGACTTTAAACTGAAATATTTGAGATTTTTATGCACTGCCTGTGTATGCAATGCAACAGTGAGCAGGGAAAGAGAGGAGAGCTCTGCAATGAGGAAGTTTTTCAGTTTAAATTGATGATGCTGTAAACCACAGGCCAGCTTGAGCCGTTTGATCAGTGTGAAAATATGCATATTCACAGCTGATGCATTGATGAGCTAATGTGAAAGTCAGTGTTGTGGTTGCAGGGAAGAAATGAGCAAGTAATTATTATTGTATGATCACCCGTCTTTACAATTTATTGGTTGTGCTCAACAGGAAAGACTTTTTTATAAGTTAATGCTGTAGATTTCCATGGAACAGTGATCACAAGCAACCAGTTCAACCAAACGATGAGAACCATCGTTTTTAACTGGAACAGTTTGTTCCTCAGCTGCTGGTTAAATTGTTTTACTTTCTTACTCGTCGTTAATTAAATGTAGTTTAATATAAAATACTTGGCCAATTTAAAAAAAACAAAACAAAAACATCCAGTGAGAATTTGTTCGGACGGCATCGTTTAGAGAAACTCATACAGACTGATTTCCATCCATGAATTTTTCACCAAGATCTGCTGCGTATACTTTACCTAGTGTATCCTGAATATTCTGGTGCGTTTATGTTGACCAATCCATGTTTAAGCTGCATTTCACATTGTAATGATTCACCTCTCTTTCCAGTTTCTACATTTGTAGCTTCACTTTCTTCAGGGTTAGAGATTCTTTTACTTCAACATCAAACTTCACCTCCTGCAGTTTTCTTTTCTAGTGTTTGATTTTCACCTATGACACCAGAATCTGTTTGACTTACACAAGCATTTCTTTCGGACTTGCTGTCATGTGGTCTTTTGTCCAGTCATATTTGGTCTGTATGAACATTAGTAGTGATAATATCTAACAGGACCTACACAGCTGCCAGCGTCTTGTACACACACGCTATAAATGTGTTCATGTGGATTAATGTTTTCTTAGTAACATGGAAACGTTAGGCTCAGTTTTAAGTGCAACTCTTATTCTGAGCAAGTAAAAGCAACTTGTGCCAGGATGCAGGTCGTTATGACGGCATTAGGTTGTACATATAATAATTACCATGAACAGTTGATACAAAACAAAGCAGCACGTGTTGCTCTGAAATGTGGTTTTATGATAAATGTTGTTAAAATGCACTTCCAGGTTATGGGTGAAGGATAGATAGTTGTATTCACTGATTAATTTTTTAAAATAACATTATTATGACAAAAACACCATCTACGTTTTACCAGAAACTTCCTTTTAGCAAAAACACACATAATTACTCAACAAGGCTGTAGGGCTGTGTTTCACTG
The DNA here is from genome assembly GCF_017639745.1 of Melanotaenia boesemani. Classification (NCBI taxonomy): domain Eukaryota; kingdom Metazoa; phylum Chordata; class Actinopteri; order Atheriniformes; family Melanotaeniidae; genus Melanotaenia; species Melanotaenia boesemani. Next base: position 4,157,528 of record NC_055685.1, read on the forward strand.
CCAACATGTAAAACCAGTTTAAGCCAACATACAGTAATGTTCAGAGCTCACTACCACAAAATATTATACAACTTTCACTGCTTTTAAAAAGCAACTGAAAATATAAAAATCAGCAGATTTAAATTGAATAATATGTGTGTAGTTTTGTATGATAGTATATAAGTATGACTACATTGTAAATTAATGAATTAATATTGTATTTGTTGAAAATGTAAGATCAAAATGTTGTTTTAATGAATCATTTGTAATCTGTCATAAATGTAAATTGTATATTTTTTCTACTGTAAACGGACCCCAGGAAGAATAGCTGGTGGAGCATGCTGCTGATGCTAATGGGGATCTCAACAAACGAACTGTTTTAAGTATACTTGCAGATTAAAAATAGATTACAGGCTTTTTCTCTCCCTTTTTTTTATTTGGTTGTTTTTCTCTTTTGACAGCGTCCGTTATTAGTTGTTGATCACTTGAAGTAAATTAAGGAGTCAAAACATTTCATCATTCTCTCAAGTCTTTCAGGAGAAAAAATATTGGCATTGAAACAAACACACAACAAACTATTTCCATGTTTCCACTTTTTCCTCATTCCCAGTTATTCCTGCTTCCTGTTATTGCTACTTTGGAAAGTTTGACAGGAAGTGGCTTTATCATCATTTCCACGTCTAAATAGAGGTCTCTTAGCAACATTGTGAAAGTGATCTTTTTATGATGAAAACGTGATAAATACTGCTGTTATCATGGATCATTGTGGTTTTACCAGATAGTCTCTGAATAAACACTACATGTTGTGGCTGAATTGTAAACCTCCTGGATGGGTTATAAATGTGTGGAAAGCTTCTGTAGATCACAGGACTCTTTATGTTGGTTCAGCTTTGTTCTGGGAAATATTTGTCCCCAGGCAGCACGTGTCCTGCGCAGCAAAGTCTTGAAGACTGAGTTAACCGGATCATGTAAGGCCCCAGTTTTCATTTCAGCCTGAACTGTGACTGTTTGGACCAGCGAGCTGCTCGGCTGGTTGTTGCTGCCTGCTGAGCGTGCACGTGGCCTGAATGACGACTCTGTGCTTCCATCACAACACTTCTTGCTGCTCAGGCCTGATCAGGTGATCTGAGTCACATGATCTCAAGGTCACAGATTCAGTCTCTTAAACTGACGCATGGAGACTTTATCTTTCTCTGGCAACTTAAACATCTTTTTTTTTTTTTCCTTTTCATTACTATATTCTGTTTAATGCTGTAACTGTTTCCATTGTGTATGTTTTTGTCTCTGTGTGCAAAAAACTGCTCCTGTTTTCCTCTTTGCCTCAAATGTTTTATTTAACCAATATTTACCCATATTTTGTCTTCCTTTTTTTGGAAGTTGAGAAGAGAGAATATTCCAACCACATCAGTGGCGTCGTATTTACTGTAAACCTCTGGCCATCTCTGCCTTTCCTTGATCACAATGGTTTCCCTGAAGCTGAGCTCAGATGAAGCTTCACTAACTTTTGACTGAGGGTTAAAAGATTCCTGGAATGTCAGACTGTAGACGTGGTTGTCTTCGGTTTATTAGAAAATGTCTATGTTGCTGGTAGGGATGGCTTTTTTTTTTTTTAAAGTATTAAACCACTTGATTGGCTCAGTTACATAAAGAAAAGGTATCTGATAAAAAATCTGCTGTATTAAACTCAATTGCAAGTTATAAACAAATGGAGCTAGGTAACATACTAGTTTATTGTGCTCTGTTTGTTCTCAGACTTCAGTCGAGTTGGCTTTTTATAAATTGCTCTAATCTAATAAATGATGGAGTCGTTTGCTGAGTGTAGTTTCTGTTTGTCCATCTGCTGGAGACGCCTGCAGAGCCGGAGCACTGCTGCAGTAACTTTATCAGTCCAGAGATCTGTTGGTATTTATCATTCCTGCTGAAATGATGCCGATGACGTAGTTTTAGGGTGTGTCTACACTTAAAACAAACTTCTGTGTGATTGCTCTGATCATGTGGATCATTGTAACCTTGGTGTGCATCAGGAAGGTGGACCAAGAATCACTTTGGAGTATTGATCTGATTACAAATGACTTCTGATCTGGTTGGACTTTTTGTCTTTTTTAAATAACACCAATCCACTTTAAAGGCAAAATAAGTAGCATTGACACCTAGCTTTTCAAATCAGGAGCCTTTATGCAGGTTAGAGCAAGTAGATGAGCACTGTAAACGGTACAATAGGGTTAAAAATACACACACTACTTATCAGATAAATGTGATTTTAGTGTGTGTGTGTGTGTATAAAAGTAGCAGGAAGAAAAAAGACGTCATCTCTTTCCTGATTTCTTTGTGTTTCAGTGGAGTTGCTCTTGTCGGCTCCATGTCTGCTTTGTTTTCGATGGCAGTAGGAGGCTGTGGTGTTACAGCTTTTTCGGACAGAACTAGAATTATAGTGTTTAATATTCATCCAGGTGGTCCATTTATCTAAAGCAGTGGTTCCTAACCTGTGCTCCTTGAAGACACCCTTCATACAAATACTAAAAAGCCGTGAAACCCCCTGCCCCCCTCCATGCTGATTTCCTGCTTTCATTATGGAGATTCTCACTATAAATGCTGAGTCCCGTCCTTTAATAAACCCAAAGTTAAATTAACTAAATTTAGCTTTATTTATTTATTTTATTTTTTTAGCTCTACTTCTAGACAAATCATCTGCTCTGTGGTGTTTCTCAGACACAATTTATTAATTACATGTTGCAGGAAACATCAAGGTTACCAGGATAGACATGAAATGCTCCACCACTGTAGCTCCACCTGCTCACTGATCTTACTAAACCCCGGTACATGGACGAAAATTGATTGGATGCACAAGTCGTAGGTTTTTTTAAATGGCTTACTTGCTTTATTTATTAATTTATTCACTTTAGGATGTGGTTTAAAAGGGTTTTCAGAAATGTCCTGGTTCTTTTTAAAATAAAAATAAAAAAACTTGAGTGGCACACTGTACACTTGTGTGGATGTTGTCTTATATTTTTAATCACAATGGCTCTGAATGGTCAAAGTCTTGGGGACCCCCTATGCTTTTTGGGGGACTCCAGGTTAGGAACCACTGATCTAAAGGACCCCTCCAGATCATAACTAATTGTCCTTTATGTCCTGAGACTTGCCAGATCTTAACCACAGATTTTCCTTCCAGATGGTCATGGGTTTAAATCGGATTCATCACAGCTGAGATATGAAGAGGAGGATGATGATGATCTGCTGGATGAAGAAGAAGAAGAAGAAGAAGAGGAGGAGGTGAGTGTAGCCCGGCCGGTCCAGATCGTGGTGGCGGATGAGGAGGAGCACTCGTTTTGGCTTCAGGAGGCCGAGCTGGAGCGGCTGCTGCTGCATGAGGAGGTGCAGGACCTCCACGTGGTGGTCGTCTCCGTGGCTGGAGCTTTCCGCAAGGGCAAGTCGTTCCTGCTGGACTTCATGCTGCGCTACATGTACAAGCAGGTATGCTGGCAGCCGAAGGCGTGGAAAAAGATCATCTATGTGTGACTTCTGGTTCTTTATTTCATTTACTGTTCAGGGGAGGATTTCAGACCTCTTGAGTCTACAGAATATGGACCACAGTGAGACTTAAAGATGAGTTGATGAGGAAAAATAGACGATAACAAATAAGTTTTGTTTATTTTAATAATGTGGAAACCCTCCCTGCGTGTACACTGGAAGTTTCAGCTGATCTAACCCCCACCAGTTTTGGTTTCATGTAATTAGTTTTTTTGTTTTTCTTTTGGCCGTTCTTCTCTGGTAGATTTTCCTGCATATCATGTTTCTAATCATCTTGATAAACCTCAGCTCTTTCCTGTCAGATCACTTATGTGTTGAGGAATTATTTCAGTTTTGTTTTCCCTGGAAGTCGTTTGGCTGGATTACTCTTCAGTGAACTGGCTGCAGGGTTAAAGTGTTTCTGTTTGAAACATTGTGGGCTGAACGCTGAACCGTGCGTCCCTATGGATGTCTGTGATTTGGTCTTTGGTCATGTTAAGCTACTATAAGCACCAGTGGAACATTCTAGAGGTTTTTGTCATGCTAAAGAGGATTTTAGTGCAGCACAATGCTGGCTCTGTGGTGGGGCCTCCACCACTCACTCCTGCTTATTCCTCACATAAAAGCCATCTTTCCAAACAGCAGGTCAGTGTAAGATCGCTGCTGACACAAAACCCTACAAATGTATGAAAATGTGAGTTGGGAAATGACTTTTGGTCATTTTCAACCCCTAAAACATTTGGACCAGGTTAAATTTTCCTTTTAGTGTTTTAGGGAAAGCAGCTTTTTGACCCACAGCAGCAGTCAGGACAGAAGATACGTAACATGTCGATGCATCTGCCCTCACAGCAAACATAAAGGTGCATTGTGCCTTAAAATAACAACCTTACGTTCAGTCCTGTTTAAAATACTCCTGATAGAAGTTGGAGCTGTTTTTAATGCAGACGTTTTTAGGTAGATTAATGTGAACGTGGGCCATGATGAGAGGATGTAGCCGTGAAGATGGCGGCTAAATAAAGTCCAACCCAGATATCTGAAAACATGTCAGTCTGGTGGCCTTGTAACTAAAAATAGACAAACATGGAGCTGCAAGCTGCATGAAGGAACATAAAGCAGCTCCTTCAGTCACATTCACTTCAGTCACTTCACTGTTTGACTAACAGATGTGGTTTTTTTATTTATATGAGATCAGGAAGCAAAAGCAGAAGAATCTCACACTGAAACTACCAAATATTTTCCGTTTGAAGCGGTGGTTTTATGTTGATTGCTTTGACGTTATTCTATCATATACGTCATAACTGATCTGACTTTTAATGCTGCAGCAAGGTAATGATGATGTGAGGATGCTGGTTTAATGCTACCTTGAATATTCTGGATTGTGTGATGTCTAGCATCACTGCTAACTTGTGTTACAGGTAAATTTTGTGGTTCCTAGAATTACACCTCCAAAGTCTGAAGTAGATCAAATGTTTTTAGTTTAATGTGTTTTTAGAGCAGTTTTTTATAATAAACGGCAATGTTGTGTTTTTATTCTTTATTCAGTCTACAAAGTCATGGCTCGGTGGTGAAGACAAGCCCTTGACCGGCTTCACCTGGCGGGGCGGCTGTGAGCGGGAAACCACGGGCATCCTGGCCTGGAGCAAGGTGTTTGTGGTGGAGAAACCAGATGGCAGCAGGGTGGGTTCTTCACCGTGAAGCTAAGCACCCTGCTGATGTTTTTACATGAATTCAGGGTGAAACTCTGAGGTGACACAGGAAGCAAGTTGGACTGAAGTGTTTTTGTGTGTTTACTGTCCTTGAAACTCCAGGTTGCTGTTTTACTAATCGACACACAAGGTGCTTTTGACAGCCAGTCCACCATCAAAGACTGCGCCACCCTGTTTGCTTTGAGCACCATGACCAGCTCTGTCCAGGTGAGCCGTCTGAAATGCTGTTAGACACCAAGTCGCTTTTCAGTACACAACTTCTTTCACTTTTTACTTGAAGCACTTTTTAGAAATGTACACTTAAAGCACAAGAAGGAAGACGCACTGTAGCTGGAGAATAATGTACCAAACTATTTATTAATTTTTAATTGATTTGTGAGAATAATCAGATGAACTGAGTTTAGTTTAGAAAGTGAGGGGGCTGGTATTAAAACACCTCTGATTATAACAGAATTGTTCTGATATCTTATCAGGAATGACGTAAGCTGATACTAAATTCAGCCTGTTGTCACACCGCCAACAGTCTTCCATATTGTTAAGCAAATCCTAAATTTTCAGCTGACCAGATTTAAAACACTACAGATCTTTCCAACCTTAAAACTAGTTTTGATGGCACCGCGGTGTTCGTTATGTACATTCACGGAGCGGTTGATGTTCTGCAGAGTTCTGAGGCTGAGAAACCGTACTTTACTTTGCGTGCTGGGTGCTGCAGCAGTGGTGCAGTCTAGTTTATTCTAGTGGGTATACTCAGATCCCCCCCATACATCATGTCCTGGTGTAACATCTGTCCCTCAGCACCCTTCCCAAAGCAGCAACTGCTCATAAATGTATACTTTGGTAATGAGCACCGCAGTAATTATTAAAGTTTGCATCTACACATAACTGAGATCATGAAAGACTGGTTCTGTGTTATCTAAATGTAAACACAAGATGTGTAACAGTCATTCCTTTCTTCATGGGGATCTTTCGCCCCAGGAGCTTTGCCTGCTTGGACTGGGGGTTGTTGCCGTGGTGATTGCCCTTGTCCCAGTGGCTGGGGGTTCCGCACTGCAGTCCTACAGCTGTGATGTGGACTCTGGCCTGCCCTGATCTGGGTGGTTGCTGTGCTGACCTCTGTGGAAATGTGATCGGATCCTCATGATATTGTTTCCCCACAGCAGCGTCAAGCCAGATGTTTATTACTTTTATTATTTTTGTACTAAGAAACAGAAACTGTGGAGTTCTTGTTTGTGTATAATTTAGGGAGGGGGGACGACTCTGTGCATTTATGTGGACGTCTGTGTGACTGTGAGAGACCATGATGGGTGTGTTTTTAAATTGCTATGTCATATAGTGTGTGAAGGCTTGTTTTACTTTAATATGCATACATTTTTTTTCATCATGTAAAGCACTTTGTGATGCATTTGGCAAGAAAAACGCTTTATAAATGAAGTTTGATGTGAATTGATTAACAGCTGCACTTTAATTAACCACTGAACAGCCACTAACAGAACAAGACAAATCCATTTTCAATTAATAAAAATTCATGAAAAAATATAGAGGCAAACATTCCACTCTTGGAATAGCTTGAATCATGAGACAACTACACCTAATACACATAAGTTATTTATTTGATGGTGTACAAGGTGTCCTTATTAATGGACATTTAAGATGACTATGAATTGTCTTCATTTTTATTTAACCATAATACCATGCTAATAAAGCGTTAACTTTGTACATTTAAATAGTTTCTACCAGCTTTAAATGTCCAACATTTACCTAACTTTCTATTTCTCCACTCTAACAAAGGATGCCTGTTTTTAAATTCCCCTACCTGACTCTCACTCCACAAGACCGGCCAGGTCGAAGTCTCTTCTACGAGCATGCACACACAGAGAGAGAGAGAACAGCAGTATGAAACCACCACTTTAGTTAGTTAGTTTTATATTAGGGATGCACCGATATGAAAATTTTGTTCGATACCGATATCCGATATTAATATTGTTATGGCCGATAACCTATATTTACCGATGTCGAGATATATATTTTGTTTTAAAAGGTTTAAGATTATCAAATTCTGTACAAAGTGAAAATAAGGCAAACATTAGGGGTGTTAGCTTCCCACCATTGTTTGTGAAGTTCTGGATGGCAGTTTTTCGGTTGACATATCAAATTTGTGGTGCTGAATGAGTTGACACGGCATCCTCTTCGCATTACTTTGACTTTGTGGATATTGCATCCTGCTTTTTGAGTACCTTCTTTTTACACCGTGAAAAATTACCACACAGCTGAAATTGCTTCTTGCTTCAGTTACATCCCACAATGCTGTGCTGCATCGCTGTCACATGTCCAAACATGGCTGCATGGCCAAACCTTCCAACACACGTACACAAACAGCAATTATACGAAAATAAATATCGGCTGTTAATATCGGCCCAGTTTTGCTTATCGGACCGATACCGATTATGTTAAAAAAATGACTAACATCGGCCGATACCAATATTGATGCCGATATATCGTGCATCCCTATTTTATATAATTTAATATGCCAATCACCTGCTGTTTAACACACGAATTCGACTCACCGGGGCCCCGTTTCAGAAAAAGGGTTAAACAAACTGAATTTAAAGCACAACTCTGGGTTGACCAACTCAGAGCTTTCTGAAACGGGCCCCAGGTTGGACGACAGCGTCAGGCTCTCCTCCCCGCCCGTAACTGTGTAACTGTGGTGTCCCCCGAATCGACAGTGGAAACAGCACCAGTAGCAACACACACACTGACACACTGAAACTGTGATTTGACTTTGTTTTCTTTTCATGTTTTTTCTCTGCGTTCCCTCTCCATCGACTACTCATACCGCCCAAAAACTCTTCTTCTTTTTCTGCTGCATCTTCTTCTTGCTCTGCTGCATCTTCTTCTCTTTAATTCGCGGTTGTCTAGCAACCAGCCACCAGCTGTTAAGGAACTTAGGTCAGGATCAGGACAGACGGCCAAGCTGTTTTCTCTCTGCGGCGGCTCAACGTCACTTTTGACGAAATTCCTCATGGTCTAAACGAGCCAGCTTTGTGGCTAATTTATGACGGGGAGAGTGAAAGTTATGTTACGAAACGTGTTGATACGCATCTTTGAGCATTTTTTTTATGGTTATACGGAAATTTGTGACCTTTTCTAAAGGGGGGGAAAGCGGCGTATACCTATGTATCACATAGATGACACTGTGCTGCAGGGTAATGACAACTCCAGGAATGTACAGAGTAAATGTCAGTGTGGCAACAAGTTTGTAGTACATAGCCTTTGGTCACTAATACCAACACTTATGGTGCCAGAAAGCTCATAGTTACATATTACCACGTAATAGTAACCATGGGTTTAGTTAACTTTAAAATTCTCCTCATTACTTTCAAAGCACTCCACAATCTGGCCCCTCCATATATATCTGATCTCCTGCACATTGCCACTCCGATCCGTTCACTTCGCTCCTCCTCTTCTCTCCAGCTTCTTGTCCCCCCTGCCCGTCTCGCCACCATGGGGAGCCGAGCATTCAGCCGCTCTGCTCCCCATCTCTGGAACTCTCTTCCCCCTGACATCCGTACCATAGACTCTCTTCCTCTCTTCAAATCACAACTCAAAACACATTTGTTCAGACAGTCCTATGCCATCTAGTCACTCTCCATCTTTCTGTTGTCCTTCATTCCGTTTAGTTTTGTACTTATTGTTTTTAACTGTTTTAATGTTTGTTTTGTACATAGTGGTTTTTAAACTATTTTAATGTTCCTTTGTACAGTGTCCTTGGGTGTTTTGAAAGGCGCTTTTAAATAAAATGTATTATTATATTATTTATAGTTTTATATTTTTAAATTCTGGTTAATGTTTGGCTTGTTTCAGGTGTATAATCTATCTCAGAATGTCCAGGAAGATGACCTCCAGCACCTCCAGGTAAGAAGCGCTAATGATATTTTTGATCATTTTTTTTAACCCCTTATTGACGAGAGCCCACTGTACAGGGGCAGTATGAGATCCGTGCAGTACAGAAGATGTTTGCATATACTATGAAGCAGCAATGCTGACATGAAGCATACCAAAACGAAGAGAAACTCATCTAAAAGACTCCACTAAGCATTGGCATCCGTACCAAACACAGTTCAAACCCCCAAACAATTAGAGTAAGAATGTAAGAAAACCATGAGAACAGCACTGTCCACTTTACAGCTTCTGATAATTTCTCCACTTATAGAAAACCACACAAACAAGGTGTCATATGAAAGCAGACACTCTGCTGTATCCATGGCAACAACAAAGTTGTTTTACCTACACAGATTAAGCTCTCCTCCGAAACCACATTGAGTGAAATGACACCAAATTCCAAACAAACTCTAGAGGAAATGAAGCGAATGGAGGGCAGGAGCAAGGCAGGGAGAAAAATGGAGGACATTTAAAGCATTTCTTTCCCATTGCTGTGTTGGGAAACTTGAGATTAGTAGCTAACAAAATAAATAAGATCAAAGCACTGATAAGGACACCGAAGGAATACAGAGAATGCAGTATTATGTGTGTTCAGAGCCACATGGCTGCAGGAACATGTCTCTACACTGCTTTAAGACTGCTTGAGCGGATTGAGAGAGCAGAAAGCTAAATGAGGAGGTGTTGCAGTGCTTTTCAACATGGATAATTCACAGTAAAGAAAAATATCTGCACACAGGACATTCAACCGTCCGCAGTGAAATTTCATCCATATTTTAAGCATCAATATCCAGAAGTTCTTCTGTTATGGAGACTGATCTGGCTCTGAGGACTGCTCAGGATGCTGCACAAGCTGCTGAACATCATGGAGAACACAGTGAGGAAACGGTGTGTTCAGTCAGAGGCTCCTTCAGGTTTACTGGACCACAGGAATACATAGGAGATCATTCCTGCCAGCAGCCATCACAAATAATTGTCAATTATTTTTAAAAGAAAAAAAAAAAAATTTAAATTTCTTCTCAAGGGATTAATAAAGTGTGTATTTTTTTAAGGGTGTCAAAAATAACACATTAACAGCAGTAACTAATTTATGTAATTAATTGCATTAAAATTTTTAAGGCATTTTTTAAGACATGGAGGTGTCTGAGGTGAGATGGAAACAGTCGGCTGCCTCTACGCATGGATCTGAGGTGTCACACTCGTGGGAGATGAGGATGTTTTAACACATGCACTTTTCCCGCATTTTAAAAAAAAATTGTAGTTTTGCACAAACGTCACTGTTCTGGTCGACTGCGTCTGCTGTTGTGAATCATGACGGCTGTTTGTGATCAGCTGTGATCGGCTTCTCCATCACTAGCACCGTCTCTCTTGTTAAGTTTGTTTATGGTTCAGCTGGGAAGGAGGAAACTAGCAGTTCATGGTTCACACCGTCACATATTTATCCAGATGTAATGTTTTTGGACGTGTTGGTAGTAGTAAGCTAAACTCACCGGTCTCATGTCGATTAGATCCGTGTCACTGTCGTGTGAAGCTGAAGAATAGAAAAATGTTGATAACAGCAGCCGATTTCAATTAGACATTGTTTTCCTGTATTTCGTATAACAATTCAGTATTAATGAGGTAACACGGCAGTAAAATCTGCTAGTCATCAGCCATGCACACATCTGTGAAGATGGATTTGGTTCAGATATCTAGTGAGAGTGAAGCGGCATGGCAGGTGTCTTCTCTAAATCATTGCTGCTGTGCAGACGTTGGAGACAGAGGTCTGATCTTTTATGGGCCATGAATGTCGTGAGAAATTATGAACAGGCTCTAAAACACAAATCGGAGCAGGAACCTTGTCTAACAAAGAGGCTGGCAGGTGGTAGAAAGGATTTAAACTTCAGTTATGCAGGGACGGGTTTTTTTTGGTTGTGATTTCATGTAATATTGAACTGATTATTACAACCAAAGTGATCATCTAATTTAAAAAAAAAAAGTGAAGAAAACCTGAAGTGAGCTTTGGCTCTTTCTGTTGATACAAAACCGTAAAAACAGACAAATTTCAGGCCTAGTTGTGAATGTTAGTGAATCATGATTAATTAATTTGTAAGCATTATTTTGATTATAAATGTAATCATTTGACAGCTATACTGTGATGCAAAGCAGCTGCCACATCTGCAGTATTTCTTTTTTCTCCTTTTAATTCTGACGTACATAAACTGATTGATCGGAACCCTTCTTGTCCGTCCTCCGGTGGAACCACCCATTCGCCACCATCAGATATTAGTGACATAAACTAAAGATCCTGTTGATCTTCAGATGTATTTGTCCAAAGGAGGCTGGAAGCAGCTGAACCTGGAAAGGTGGAAAATCTTTCCTCGCTGCTGCTTACAGCCTGTTGGAAAGCAGCGATGGAGACTTGATTCCTTTGGATTAGATGCTTTAAAGTGGTTTCCTGAAAGCATCTGCTGAATTTTCTTTTTTAATCCAAACTAAATGAATGATGTTTAGAGCTGCAGGTGGAAAAGTTTTCATGTAACAGACTGATGGAGTGTTTATCACTGGAGTTGGATCTGAGTTTAAGTTGACAGGCTGTTTTTCTGTCCTCAGCTCTTCACTGAATATGGGCGGCTTGCCATGGAGGAGGTCTATGAGAAACCTTTCCAGGTCTGTTTGTGTGTATTTTGTTCATACATGCACATTAAAATCAAAATGAATGAATCTTCTGTAAAAAGAATCAAGTGAAGATTAAAAATTGAGTCTTAGACTGATTAACAAGTCCATCTGAGACGAGTCTCCTCACCAGTTAAACACTCGTGTTCCTGTTGTATCCAGCTAAACTCCTAACGTGTCTCTTTTCAGTCTCTGATGTTTCTGATCAGAGACTGGAGTTACCCGTACGAGCATCCATATGGTCTGGAGGGAGGGCAGAGTTTCTTGGATAAACGACTGCAGGTGAGTTTCACCCTTTTTTCTTTTTGCACCAGACACTGGAGGCAAGTGTTTGTTAAACATGTTTTCACTGTACGATTTTAACTGATCTACCTGGGATTAAAACGTTCAGGTGAAGCAGAACCAACACGAGGAGCTGCAAAATGTCCGCCAACACATTCATTCCTGCTTCTCCAACATCAGCTGCTTCCTGCTCCCACATCCCGGCCTGAAGGTGGCCACCAACCCTCACTTTGATGGCCGACTCAAAGGTAAAACACTCGCAGCAGGTCAGCTGCTACGTGTTCTGATCGAACGGTTACAGAGCATGGATACAGTTTTCTGCTCACCAGCATCACGACTGAAGCTGTTTCACTCTCTGATCAAGCTACATCCTAGAAAAATAAACATCAGGTTTGTTAGCACTACCTGTTTAAACTGGGATGTTTGGTCGTTAACCAGAAACAAAACCAGTTGCTGTATATATTAACCCCTAAAGCTCCACTGGATCACCGCTAGGATGCTATCACTTATAGCAACAGTTCTTTAGGAACGGTAGCGTGTAACTCTGGGGGGTAAATTGTGATGAATAGCTTACCAGCAGCTGAGCTGGAGTTGGTTTGGTGAGGATAGATAGCAGTATTTAGAGTAAAAATGGTTATTTTGAGGTTATGAATCTTAAATGTTGTTAAATCTGTAGAAGCAGAAAAATCTAAATGTTTGTAGGTAATGTTCTGATTTTACTAGCTTCGGGAAAAGTTATGATTTTATAGGTGTAGCTGATACATGGATCAAGTTTAGAAATCCTGAAACTCGTGGCCGATGTCTGCATTGCCTTGTCATGTTTCATTTGGTGGCTTCTGAAAGCCGAGGTCATTCCATTCAGTGTGAGGGCTATTTCTGTTAGTGCAGAGGGATCCATCTGGGTCACTCCCAGCCCCTGGAGAGGCATGGATTTTGGTTTTTGTTCTTTTCACCTAACATAGATGGAGGACACACTATTATCCAAAACTTAAGAGTACACAGGTTTCAGAGATGATGCCACCCGTTTGACTAAAAATAAACTGGTAGCAGAAGGGTCGGCAACAACAAATTTAATGTTAAAGAGGACGCAGTGGTAGAAACCGTAAATGGGAAAGAATGGTGGTGGAAAAACTTGGCTGCTCTGGACTATCTTCACTTTTTTTACATTTAGTGTCACTACATCACAAAGTGGATTTTTTTCAAGGAAAGAAATGAGTTTCTAATGCTGCCCCCAAGTGGCGGCATAATGTAGCTGCAGGTTTATGAAGCTGTAAGACCAACTTGGTTGAAGTAGGTGTATGGCTGGGTATCGTACCGGTACCTTCACTTAGATACTGGGTCTTTAATGATACTTTATTCAATACCAATTTTATTAAATCAATTATAATAAAAAGAAACTGCCATGTCCTCATCAGCAAGTAGCTCCTCAAGGGCAGAGCGCCTTGGATTCTTCTGGAAACAAAAAAGACAAGGAAGATGGAAGAAAAAAAGATAATAAGGGTTGATGCCAACAAGTTAATTTTCTTCTGAAAATGAAAGGGGGCGGTTAACGTCCACAGGCGGACTTAAATGCTGTGAGGACGATGGATTCTGTTCTTGCAGTCAAATACGAAACAACTTTCTGCTCTTAAACTAATTGCGTGCACGTTCAGATGCTTCACCAAATTGGTCGTGTTGCCGGCCTTAGCAACGATATCCTTCATGTGAATATTGCATCGCGCACTATTGGCATCAGTCTTACTAAATTGGAGCTGCACTGTTGACCTCGGAGGCTTTTTTTCTTTCCACTTCAGTGGCACATGCTGTAGTCCACAACACAGATACATGTGAAGTCTGTGGGCGTAACCACATGAGTATTTTTCCTGAACCTCAACCACGTGTAACGTTACAGTCAGTCACCAGCAGCATTATCAGATTTTGATCCCATGACTAACCCTTCAGGCACCGAAAAGACAAGTCATGTTTTGATACTGGGTAGAATCGAAGCGTTTCAGTCGGTACCATAAAGAACCGACATTTGGTACCCATCGGTATGTCATCAGGTATAAATGTCTGAGACAGCAGCGCAGCCACAGGGCTGATCAGGATGAGCAGATTTCTTACTCTCCACTTACCTGCAGGATGATTACACCAACAAATAACATGTGTCCCTGCTACCATGCCAATAATTCATCACATGATTTAGGGATGGGCTGATACCGATACTAGCATCGGAAATACTCGCCGATCCTACCAAAAGTAAGGGGATCGGTATCTGCGAGTATTTCTGTCTAAACGCCATCCGATACCACGGAAATGGAATCATAATTCTTTGTTTCCTGCCCAAGATGACCACACACAGACACAGGGAGTTACACAGTCTTGCGTGACCGTTGTTTTGACTTGGTAGGCTGCGCTGCGCTAACATTTAGCATTAATAGTATTCTAGCGATCCTACAGTGATGTTCCTGCTAATGTTACATGTTAATATGAACTATGAGAGACTGTAATACTGAGTGTGTGTGGGGTTAAGACAGATATGTGGTTGGACCAGAAATGAAAGGGCGGCGTAGGAAGAGTGAGTGAGAAAATGAGTCTGTGTTCTGTCGGTTTAGCACACGCATCAGAGTAGCATTCATTACGTTAATGCGCATGCGGGTTAGGGTTAGGCGCAGTCGTCAGTTTGCACTATGCGTATGCTGATCTGACAATGTCTGCTGAACTGACAGAACACCGACTATAGAACCTTGATGGTTGTTTTTCCTGATGCTGGTGGTTCGCCGTGGTTACGGCCAACAGTAACCATTATTTGTTCAATAAAGCCGTTGTCCTCAGAATAACTCTGCATCTGTTCATCAACACGTCCTGCTGGATGCTACAGTATGTTAGTTATTTGGCATCATTATTCATTAGAAAATCCTGCTAGCAAAACAGCAACATGCGTCACATGCAGGGCTGAAGTTTCCAGAGGCGGCACGAATGCTGTCAAAGTTACCTCCAGCAACTTTATAAAGCATTTTGGTTGAAATCATGTAAAAGACGACAAGTTTGTTGCCTTAAATGAAATGTACAACGAACCACAGCAATAACAAACAACAAATGCTTTTCAGAAAAGGAATTTGCAGAAAGCCACCACAATAACAGATAGTGTCTCTGGATGGAAAACGTTTACTGTATGCCCAATTTCAAGATAGTTTTTAATAAAAATTATATGATCCGAGTTTATTTATTCAATAATTAACAGTTCTGTGGCCATCATGGATTTCACATAAGGCTGTCAAAAATAACGTGTTAACAACAGTAACTAATTGTGTTTTTGATTAACGCTCCCTCATCCCCAACACTTTTCCCAGTGAGAGGGTTCAACACTGCACTCCTTTATTTTTTAAAAAAAAAAAGAGTTTCCTGCAGTTCTGTACTAATATGGCTTCTCCTCTCTTGACGTCCTCTGCCGTTATTTTATTTCCTGGTCCGTTGGCATTTTTTTCCCCCTGGTGGACTTTATTGCGCATGTGCAACTCTCAGCATGGCCAGGAAAGAAGACCATTTTCGTTGTCAACGATTTTTATTGTCAACTATTGTCGACATCGACTAATCGTTGCAGCACTAGTGTGATATGTAAATGATTTGAATTTGGTATGAACGTTAGGCTATGGATGACAGGGGTGTCCAGCTCGGTCCTCGAGGGCCACAATCCTGCAGGTTTTCCATGTGTCCCTGCTCCAAAACCACCTGACTCAAATTAATGAGTAATTGTGCAAAACTTAATTGGCTGTTGGATCCATTTAATTTGAGTCAGGTGTGTTGAAACAGGAAACACTGAAAACCTGCAGGACAGGAGCCCCCGAGGGACAGACTTTGGACAGCCCTGATGTATGATCTCCCTGAAAGGGGGGGATGTGATGTACAGATCAACACGCCTTGCTTTACACGAATCTTGAATAAGTGAGGTTTTCTGATATTTGTTTTTTTTTTTTTTGTTTTCACAGATATTGATGAGGAGTTCAAGAAGGAGCTGGTGAACCTCATCCCAGCTCTTCTCTCTCCAGAAAACTTGGTGGAGAAGGAAATCGGAGGAGTTAAAATCACCTGCAGAGACCTGCTGCACTACTTCAAAGTGAGCTCTGTAAACTGCCTCATTGTTGTTTCTAGCTGCTGTTAGAAAGCTGCTTCTCTTCATCTATGTCTCGTTTTCAGGCCTATATGAAGATCTACCAGGGAGAAGAACTTCCCCACCCCAAGTCCATGCTGCAGGTGAGTACAGTCCACGACGCCAGCTCTAGGTTGCCTGTAATGTGACAAGTTTACTTCTTAGGTTGTTTTTTTTTAAGGCTCACTGAATATTCATATGTCTAGCCAATCATTCAGCTCGATCAATAACACAATGTGGAAGTTCAGGAAAAGTTAGTCATACATGACTAAATATGGAATAATATGACTCTTCACTTAAATTCTCAAACCTCCACCTTGCCCAGTCAGGCTGAATATGAATGAAAATTAATCTTTTTATTGTAGAAAATGTTAGTTTTTTCTTTTCTTTTTTTTTTTCATCGTTTCTCAAATGTTAGAAATGTTTTGTCTTTTGTTACCTAGGCAACAGCTGAAGCTAATAATCTTGCAGCTGTAGCAGGAGCCAAAGATGTGTACAACAAAAGCATGGAGCAGGTAAAACGCTGTTTGACTGGATAACCAGGTCAGGTGTTTCCTGAACATGTATTCATGCCGTGTTTTGTATCCTGGTCTCAGATCTGTGGAGGAGACAAACCCTATATTTCTCCAGCAGAGCTGGAGCGGCGTCACGCTGAGCTAAGGCAGTCGTCCGTCCGACATTTCCGCACTATCAAGAAGATGGGAGGGGAGGATTTCTGCCGGCGCTACCAGGAGCAGCTGGAGGCGGAGCTTGAAGAAGCCTATGCAAACTTCACCAAGCACAACGACGGCAAGAACATCTTCTACGCCGCGCGGACACCCGCCACGCTATTTGCCGTCATGTTCATCATGTACGTGGTGTCGCTGGTCACCGGCTTCGTAGGCATCAGCTCTGTGGCCATGCTGTGTAATCTGGTGATGGGCGTCGCGCTAACGTCACTTTGTATCTGGGCTTACGTCAAATACTCCGGAAAGTTTCGTGAGGTTGGGGGAGTCATCGACAGGGTGGCTGAAACCCTCTGGGAACAGGTGAGTCTTTCAGCCTCTACTCTCTTCTCTTAGCTTTCAGTTAAATATACGTTTATATTTCGAACCATAAATGCACATTGGTGTGGTGGTTATCACTACAGCATCACAGAAAGAAGGTCACCGGTTCAGCCATGGCAGGGTTCAAACGGGTCTCTCTGTGTGAAACTTCCTGTCTGTGCGTAGGTTGGGGGTGAGCATGAGTAGGTTGAACAAAGCTGTTTAGAAACTGGATAGATGGATCCGACCAGGAAACAAAGTACACCTGCTTTCAGCTGTGCGGTTTTCAGTCATCAAGACAAAAAAAATTAATCGTCCTCATCAGCTCTTAAAACTGGGCAAAAACAACCCGAGATAAAGAACAAAAGTTATTCCACCATCTTATTATTGAAGAAAAATTAAGCCAAAAAGCAGAAACGGTATGTGGGAAACCGCATCTACCCTGTAGAACCACCTTCAGTAATCTCTTTGTGTGAACTTATCAGTCTCTGAAAGAACTCTGTTCAGCTCACCAAGGTTTGAAGCATTGGTTTCTGCAGCTCTCTGAAGGGCCCCCTCACAGTATTTTAACCAGGTTGAGGTCTGGACCTTGTCTGGATCATGTCAACACTTTATTTTTTTTATTTTTTTGTGTATTTGGGATCACTGTCCGGCTGCATGAGCCAGTTTTAGCCAAGCTTTAGCTGTCAGACAGATGAACTCATGTTTGGCTGTAGAATATTTTGGTATCCAGAGGAGTTTGTGGTCCACTCAATGAGTGTAGGATGTCCAGATCAACATGCCTCAACCACTGCACTCTCTTTAAAAAGATGATGGCATTCATGAAAACCTTTGTATCTTGGATTGGTTCTCAGGTGAGAAAAGAATTCGATGATCATGGTTCATTTTTACTGGCTGTACAAAAAAGGGGCTGGTATAATAATAATTCAACAAAATGATGCTTTTTATGCTCGTTTTAGTTGCACAAAACCCCATTTTTAACGCGTGGTAAAGTGCGACAAAACGGTGCTTTTTACGCGTGTTTTAGTTGCACAAAACCCCATTTTTAACGCGTGGTAAAGTGCGACAAACCGGTGCTTTTTACGCGCGTTTTAGTTGCACAAAACCCCATTTTTAACGCGTGGTAAAGTGCGACAAAACGGTGCTTTTTACGCGCGTTTTAGTTGCACAAAACCCCATTTTTAACGCGTGGTAAAGTGCGACAAAACGGTGCTTTTTACGCGCGTTTTAGTTGCACAAAACCCCATTTTTACCGCGTGGTAAAGTGCGACAAAACGGTGCTTTTTACGCTCGTTTTAGCTGCACAAAACCCCATTTTTAACGCGTGGTAAAGTGCGACAAAACGGCGCTTTTTACGCTGTTTTTAGTTGCACAAAACCCCATTTTTAACTCGTGGTAAAGTGCGACAAAACGGTGCTTTTTACGCTCGTTTTAGCTGCACAAAACCCCATTTTTAACGCGTGGTAAAGTGCGACAAAACGGCGCTTTTTACGCTGTTTTTAGTTGCACAAAACCCCATTTTTAACTCGTGGTAAAGTGCGACAAAACGGCGCTTTTTACGCTGTTTTTAGTTGCACAAAACCCCATTTTTAACTCGTGGTAAAGTGCGACAAAACGGCGCTTTTTACGCTGTTTTTAGTTGCACAAAACCCCATTTTTAACTCGTGGTAAAGTGCGACAAAACGGTGCTTTTTACGCGCTTTTTAGTTGCACAAAACCCCATTTTTAACTCGTGGTAAAGTGCGACAAAACGGCGCTTTTTACGCTGTTTTTAGTTGCACAAAACCCCATTTTTAACTCGTGGTAAAGTGCGACAAAACGGTGCTTTTTACGCGCTTTTTAGTTGCACAAAACCCCATTTTTAACGCGTGGTAAAGTGCGACAAACCGGGGCTTTTTATGCTTGTTTTAGTTGCACAAAACCTCATTTTTAACGCGTGGTAAAGTGCGACAAAACAGTGCTTTTTACGCGCGTTTTAGTTGCACAAAACCCCATTTTTAACTCGTGGTAAAGTGCGACAAAACGGTGCTTTTTACGCGCATTTTAGTTGCACAAAACCCCATTTTTAACGCGTGGTAAAGTGCGACAAACCGGGGCTTTTTATGCTCGTTTTAGTTGCACAAAACCCCATTTTTAACGCGTGGTAAAGTGCGACAAAACGGTGCTTTTTACGCTCGTTTTAGTTGCACAAAACCCCATTTTTAACGCGTGGTAAAGTGCGACAAAACGGTGCTTTTTACGCGCGTTTTAGTTGCACAAAACCCCATTTTTAACGCGTGGTAAAGTGCGACAAAGCCCTTTTTGCGCGCGTTCATTTAACACTTCAAGAAGCGGCATTTAATGACCACCAAGAACGTTAAATTTTTCGGAGTTTACCAAAGTTTTAAAAAACTGAGTATTTTAACGCCTTTTTTCATCACAAAACGGCGTGTTTTCCACCGTTTTATTACAAACGCGCCAATAGAGTGGTGAATTATGGCCCTTTTGGCTTGCCATAGTGAGTACAAATTTACCCTTTATAGCACTAATAAAACTGAGGTAGCGTAGTTTTATTTAACGTTTACAGCTATTCATCAACATCTCTGCTCTATCATAGCAACCTGTGGTCTAGCTTAGATTTACACTGCAGCCGGATCTCAAGCTTAGCTTCTGATCAGTTATTAATGTTTAATGAGAGCAAAGCTGCGTTCATCTCGTCATTGCTAGATGATCTAAACATTTACTGCTACCTCAAGCAGATTTCTCCTGGCTCTCGGAACATTTACTGCGCAGGTTTTGCACGTAGACGTTGATTGTGTTGGATGAGGTGGGGAAAAAAGCTGTTTCCCAATTCAGGGCAGACTACGTAGGCTACCGAGTGTCCTCCGTAGTCTACACACTCCGAAGTCCACTTAACACTCGTGTAAAGGGACAGCCTTCCTAGCCCACGAGAAGAGGACGTTTAATCACTTAAAGCTCTGAAATTAATGTTTGCATATCATAGGATACTTTAGTGAATGTTAATGCCAACTGAATAATAATAATTCATTCATTCATTCATTCTCTGAACCGCTTGGTCTATTACGGGTTGCGGGTAAGCTGGAGCCTATCCCAGCATTAACAGGTGAGAGGTACACCCTGGACAGGTCACCCAAGTATGTTGATCCATCAGGGTATTTAATTTCAACTCTACTGATCACCATCTTCTAATTCCTCATCTGTGTTTTGTCCCTCAATGCTTTCAGAGGACTCCACAGAAGGTGAGCGGTTCATAAACACGGCTGTAGGACTCGTCAGGGAGATGTTCAGTTGTTCAGATGAACAACTTAACCATGTTTTCACAATGATTTCATCATGTTTTCACCATGTTTTCTTCACATTTTCACCTCGTTTTCATCAGGTTTTCAAATGGTTTTCATCTTGTTTTTAGACAGGTGGCTTTCTCCTGCAATCCTCGTTTTCATCAGGTTTTCACCTCGTTTTCATTGCGTTTTTGCCTGGTTTTTATCGCATGTTTACCTCGTTTTCTTAGGGATTTCACCTGGTTTTCATCTCGTTTTACACCTCGTTTTCACCACGTTTTTGTCTTGTTTTTAGAGAAGTGGCTTTCTCCTGCAACCCTCGTTTTCATCAGGTTTTCAGCTCGTTTTCATCAGGTTTTCAGCTCGTTTTCATCAGGTTTTCAGCTCGTTTTCATCAGGTTTTCAGCTCGTTTTCATCAGGTTTTCAGCTCGTTTTCATCAGGTTTTCAGCTCGTTTTCATCAGGTTTTCAGCTCGTTTTCATCAGGTTTTCAGCTCGTTTTCATCAGGTTTTCACCTCGTTTTCATCAGGTTTTCACCTCGTTTTCATCAGGTTTTCAGCTCGTTTTCATCAGGTTTTCACCTCGTTTTCATCAGGTTTTCACCTCGTTTTCATCAGGTTTTCAGCTCGTTTTCATCAGGTTTTCACCTCGTTTTCATCAGGTTTTCAGCTCGTTTTCATCAGGTTTTCACCTCGTTTTCATCAGGTTTTCACCTCGTTTTCATCAGGTTTTCACCTCGTTTTCATCAGGTTTTCACCTCGTTTTCACCTTGTTTTCATCTTGTCCATTATTTTTTTTCACCATTATGTGAAACACAGGACGATTCTAAAGCCTTATGAATGTGCAGCAACTTTTTTTTATAATTTTGTTTCTGTGAGTTAAAATAAATTTCAGTCTGTTGCCTGAGACATCCAGATCTTTGTTCTCTTGATCCTCAAGATCATTCGTCTGTTTGCAAATGTCAAAGTGACTTTGTGGACCTTCACCTCTATAATGACTTAAACCTATCTTCTTCCTCTTCCTCTTCCTCCAGATTTTCTCCAAACTCTTTGAAGTGGCTCGGAGTCGAGTCCCGTTGGGGAGCCTGATCCCAGCACCGCGGCCCCGGCTCGCCTCCAACAACAACGTCAAGAAGAAAAACTAGCCACACGCCATCACAGCCTCGTCACATCATCTCCACCTTCTGCTCAGTTTTCAGTTTGAGACACTTTTTTTGTGTTTTTTGTAGATAGATAGTTGATCTTCACTGTGGTGGCTGTAGGTTTAAGGACTCAGTAGATCTGGACGAAGTGGTTTATATTTTATCATTTGTTACTGGCTGGGGTTCAGGTATTTATCAGTGGGAGGGGCCATTATTCTGTCACTGTTACCCCAGGTGTGTGGTCATCTGTTGGATGACGTCTCCACATGGATTCCCATTTATGTGAATGTATAAACGAAGAGCATGAGCACCGAGCCCCCCCCCCCCTCTGTTGTCTTCACATCCCCTTCTCCTCCTGCTCATCTTCATCAGTTTGAGTTGCTGAGCAGCACCGTGAGGAGTTGCAACCAAAGTTTACAGCTTTACGTGTAGATGCTGAGTGGACTCACGGACCAACGAGGTTCATGGAACTTAATGGAAGTTTCAGTTCCCTGTTCTCCAGCCATATGCTGCACATTCTGCTTTCATGTCTAGACTCATGAAGAAATGTTTTCTTAGGACAAACCTGCATCCTAATCCAGTATTTCCAGCCCTCAGTCTTGCCCAGGCTGTGGGAGGCTGGAAGGTGCAGTTTTTTAAGCAGATGTGTGAAAATCCAACCCAATATGATCCTAACGGCTGTTTATCTAGATCGCCCAGCGACCTGCTGGCTGTTTGGCCACAGACGGGTTAATGACTCCTTTTCTTGCTTTTCTCCTCCTGTACTAGAAAATTTAGACAAAACACCAAATTATTACATTATATATTGCTGCGTTGTTGCAGTTCTGATTCAGCCAAGTTAGCACCTGGCTAACTTCACCGCTAGTTTTTTGTTTCATACAGTTGATGTTTTCCATGTTTGATATCAGACTTTAGTCTTTCAACACAACACTAATTACTGGATGCTTTTCCTTATGCACCCAGGTTTCCTTTCTTCCTTTGGTCATGAAAAAGATGTAAAGATGGAGGAACTCAAACTGCTGAAGAGAAAATCCTTCATTCTTTTGTCTCAGTATTAAGCGATATAAGATGTTGTGCTGCGTGGAAGCTCAAGAGTTTAAATCATCTAAGCTTGGGGATGTTTTATGGCTCACAGGTGGTGATACAGAAACGATAGAAAACCCCTCAGCGCTTAGTTAAACTAAAGAACTCCGCTTCCTCAAAACCAGTTAACTGAAGTGTTCAGCTGAGGAGACAAACTTATTCACGCCTTGTTTTTAAACTTATAATAGCTCGGTATTTACCTCACATTGAGTCTGAAAGCTGAAATTTAAAGATCAAGTTTGTGTAAAATACAGGGCTGGAGTCAAGGGTAATCAGGAACTATTTAACAAATAAAACCATATCCTTCCGCTGGGATTCCAGTTTTTACATAAATAGAAAACATGTTTTACCGTCTCAGAGAATCAAACGCTTTAATTTTTCTCTTCCAGCTCAGCTGAGATGAAGATTTTAACCCTGCTTTTTAATCCGACTTCTCTCGGTCATTCCTCTTCCTCCTCCCCCTTCCCTCCTCCTGCGTGTTAAAGCACCAGAAGCTGTTGAAAAAAAACATGAAACACTAATTTTTTGTGTTTCCAGTTGTAGCTCCGCCCCTTTCAGCCGCCATTGCTGTTTCACCTTTTTTGTTATTTGAAGCCAAATGTGCGAATCGGATGAGATGCTCATTCCAGAAATCTTCGTGTTTTACTTGTATTTTCTTCATCATTCCATCCACATCACCGCTGTGTGCTCTTTATGTTTGTACAGTTTAGACTTTTTTATTTTTACAGCCTCATCCTCACACAGGCATGTGTATGAAATCTATACATATATAAATACAGATTTTTCTAGACCTTTTTGTAGCTGGAAGAACAACAGTTGGGTGGTAGACCAGATTCAGCTCTCTGGATGTAAAGGAATGCTTTTGTGATTTTTCTGGATGTGTCTAATAAATTCTTTTTTTTTTTTACATATATATATTTGTAAATTTAACCTTACACGAGCACTGCTACTCCACCCCCTGCTGGCAAAGAACATTTATAACTTGGACTTTCTTTTTCTCTCTCCTTCTTGTTGCATTTTAAAATTATTTTCATTAATTTATTTTTCAGTACAATATTAAAGCAAACTCCTACAACTCGCTCGGCTCCTCATCTCTTTTCTTCTGTGCTTGTTTGTGTTGGATCAATCGTTTCATGTGTCCAGATGTTCCTGTTTTCCCAGTTAATGCATCGGTTAGTTGAGCTCGTTCACATCCAGAACAAAGGAAACTGGTTTCTACTGGAATGGACTCAATGATGGAGAAAAGTTTAACTGTTACACAACATCGGATTTAAAAAGGTCTGGTGTGTAAGAATTACTGCCATCTACTGGAAAAGATGGGTATGACAGTTGTGAATGGACGGTGACCATCAGTGGCCAAAATTCTTCCAGACATAAACTTTTTTCATCTGTGAATGGATCCACTGGCCTCAGGTGCAGCGACAACCCCACTACAGGTAACGACTTCAACATTGTGTACATGTTTACTATCTTCTGTGGTCCTTTTTAAGGCAGGGGTCAGTCCTTAAGGGCCGCTGTCCTGCAAGGAACTGGAATCAGATTGATGGGCCAACGTTATTGGGCAGAACTTGACATCAAGCTAATGAGGAGAGCTGTTTATTTGAATCAGGTGTGTCGGAGCAGGAAAACATCTAAACTCTGCAGGAGTGCACCCCTCAGGGACTGGAGCTGAACACCCCTATTTCAAGATGTTCGTTAGCCCAAAAGGTGCTCTAGCACCTGTCAAAGCTGGTGTCCAGGCTGGCGTACCCATCAGAATGGCTTGCTTAATGCACATGCTAGCACAGAAAACCGCAAATAACCCATCACTTCATCGTAGCTCCAACATCGTTCAAGTCAGTCTTTTTTGACTAAAGCTTGAGTTGTATAAAACTACTTGTACTGTAGTTCTTCTGGATTTATTTTATTTTTGTGAAAGTGAGCTTGTAAGGTCATTTAAACACTTATTGTAGCATCAAGTTTTTAGCATCCAGCATCTTCTCCAGAACTGCGTGAGATTCAGCTTATGTTTCATTATGAAAATGTTATGGCTAACTTGAATATATAAATGTTGATGTAACCCACCTATCAAAACTCGTAAAGTGGCCTAAACCGACAGAAAATATGATGGGATGCTTTTATGACAAGATATGGTTTTAATATAATTGATTTAGTGGATATACTTCATTTTGATCTAGTTGTTAGTAATGCTTATATGAATTTGAGGGCAAAATGCTGAAAAGAACATAATTGAGTTGAAAAGGTAATTAAGATAAATACACAAGGAATGGTGACGATGTGGGAGCAGGATTTCCCACAATGCTTTTCACTACTATTAACTGCATATTATAAATAATTCACTATATGAAACTTTCACTTTTACTTTGGCAGATTAGAAATTACACATTTTTTTTCTTTTTAATTTTTGTTGATCAATAATTCAAATGACACGAAAGGTTTCAATTTATTTCAGAAAGATGTAAAAAATCTAAAATAAACTGCTATGTCCATTTTCAAATCATCCAAGCAAAAATATCTCAAATTTTTATCTTGTTTAGTTTTATCTTCTTGTTTTGTGTATTTTAGAAATAATAAAATATGTCGCCCTTGATGATCTCTAGCTCCAAATCTCCTGGTGTGAGGAAACCAGTTCTGAGCTAAACAGAGGAAACATGTTTGGGGCCTTATTAATCAAACTGTGTGTAGCAAAGCAAACTGCAGGCAGCATTTGCTGCGTAAAAAGGAAATGCTGCGTACTTCAACTTTCAGATTTATGAAAACGTGCGCATGCATGTCCTACACCTGTTTCTGTTCATAAATCAGAATCAAATCTAAAGCGGGCACTCATGAGGGAGCGCTCTCTCTCGCCCAGATGGTGGCTATAAATGGTCAGGTGGACGCCTGTAATACATATTCATCACATCATTTCCATGATGGCTCGGGAGGGAAGAATTGGAATTCTTTGGGGTGTGAGACAGAGATCCTGATGGACCAAGTTGACAAACGTAAAAATGTTTAAATGGTGGGCACGGCGTGGGCATTACTTGTGTCAGAAAGGCAGAATAGTGGCAGCAGGTGGCAGATGTTGTCATCGCAGGGTCAGAACACAAGACATGCCAGAGGAGTCGGAACATGAACTGGATATCTGAGTCGGTAGAGCATCCGTCTGCCTTGTGGGAGGCTGAAGTTCGATTCCCAGAGTGATGATTCGCTTTGGTGAAAAGCGTCTGATAAATGACGGTAATGATTCCGGTAATTTAGTCATTTGTTTTAATTTATAAATATGTACAGATACATCTGAGATTGGTAGCAGTTTATTTAGTGTTAAATAATATTTCTTTCTAGTTGCTAGGTGCTCTGGCTGGGTGGGCGGTGCTCCAGCTGGGTGGGTGGTGCGGAGGCACACAGTCACCGCTATTAACAGATAGACAAGGAGTTGCAGGAAATGAAGACCCTCTGGACAGAAATTGGGACAACAATTTTAAAAAAGTGTTGTGTAAGAATAAATAAATAAAAGGAAATCCTCCTCTTGTGTGTTTCGTGAGCGTTGCATCACTTCTAGACCTCCAGCCTCCAGTCTGGTCCTGCTCTGCTGGAATGAAGGACCAAAGCTACTTTCCACACTGACTGCTACATGCTGGCAGCAGACTGGCTCCTTATTTATCTGGATGTGTTTTATAACATGTAAGTTTTGTTTTACAATGACAGAACATGTTTTAGTGGTTGAGGTTCTTATTAATATCATCTCTCTTTTTCCTGACACTCCTGTTTTTTTTACCCCTGAGCGTGGCTCTTAGGAGAAGTAATATTAAATGTGCGTCTTTATTCATTTCTGCAAACAGCTTTAATATCTAACGTGGTGTATAGTATATTGGTGTATAGTATAGTGGATTGTGCACAAATGTCTCACATTTCACATCATTTCCTCAATTTTATTCTGGACCATTGGTGTCGCAGTTTTCTGTTTTCCCAGATTTTGTGCGTACGCCTGGGTCAGAGTTGCCATGGAGGTAGGAACATTTTCCTGTCAAGTTTGGTTTTTATAAAT
Organism: Melanotaenia boesemani; assembly: GCF_017639745.1. NCBI lineage: Eukaryota > Metazoa > Chordata > Actinopteri > Atheriniformes > Melanotaeniidae > Melanotaenia > Melanotaenia boesemani. The sequence continues at coordinate 4,184,286 of NC_055685.1, forward strand.
CCCAAAAGTTGTAAGCGTATGCCAGTTTTGTACCTATGCTTTATAAATAAGGCCCCTGGTCTCCATATTGACCTCACATAAGCAATAATCCACCTTTGACCAGAGTTTCAGTGTACAGACATGCTCTGCTCTCCAGTTACTGGTCATTCCTGTGTTTAAACCAGTAATCCAGGCAGCTGCTGCACCATCACAGACGTATGTGGTCTGACATCCGTTCGAGCAGAAATCCTCCCGCATCTACTTCCTGTCGCAAAATAAGTTTGAGCCAATCAAGTAAGATGGACTGGAAATCTTTGTGCGTGTTGAAAATAAAACCAGCATGTTGTGAAGCATCTCTTCTGATTTATGTGAAATTTGTCAAATCAAATTTCTTCCACAACCCAATCAACTTAGAGCGAAATCAAACTGATCAAGTTCGTAAAAGTTCAACAAACTAAAAGAATTTTAGTTAATTATACTCAAAACTTTTTTTGAGGCAACAAGTTTGCATATTTTTTAAGTAAAGTCAACTAGTTAGATTTTACAGCGTACTATGATTTTAAAGCTTCACAGAGTTATTTGTCCATTCAGAGACACCATATCAAAAATAGTGGCACAGATATGCAGCTGCCATGTTTGTGGACCCTCTGTGAGAAATAAATGGCTCGTTCTAAGAGAATAAAAACAGCTATTTTAGTACAATGATTAGATACCAATAGAACCACATATTTTAATGATAGATTACATTTTTCTGTCAGTGATCTCTGATTTTATGACACAAAGCACCCTTTAATTCCACGAAGACTTAAAGAAGAACGTCAGAATTGAAACCACAAGATGGCAGTAAAACACTGAAGAGGTAAACTGAAATAAATGGAGTGGAGAGAAGAGGCAGAGTCTAAGTGTTCTGGTTTGGCTGTGAAGGAACCCTGTGGAGCCCAACCTTTTCTGCTTCATATTAAATAGAAAATAAAGATTCATAAAGCAGTGGACATCAACTAAAGCACATCAGACAGAGTTAAATATTCCATTTGATTATCTGAATATTTTGATAATATTGTACACTGTAGATGGTGGAAATTTAAAGTCTTCACAGTTTTACATTTTTCTGAAATTGTTCCATAATTTTTAGACCCAGTTTGTCTCAGATTGGCGAACCTCTGTCCATCTTTCCATCTGAGAGACTCTGCCTCTCTGAAATGCTCCTTTAATACCCAGTCATGTTACTGACCTGCTGCCAGTTAACCTCATTAATTCTCAAATCGTCCTCTGGAAGTTTTCATTCTTGTTCCAGCTTTTTACAGACGTGCTGCTGCCATCAGATATTTTGGATGAAATGGTAAAATGTCTCAGTTTCAACATCTGAAATGTTTTTTTTTTTCTTATGTTCTACTGAGAATAAAATGTGGGTTGTGGGATTTATAAATAACTGCATTCTGAATCCTTTAACACTTTACACAGAGTACCAACATATTTGGAGTTGGGGTTGTTTAATATAATTTTACTTTTTTTGTGTGTTTGTTCTCCGTTGTTACTCGTGAATTAGAAAATGGGATAAATTCATCTTGGTTATTTTTTTATTTGAAATAAAAACATCGAACATCTTTTGTGTGGACTTTAGTTTTTATATTAACTTTATTTGACTCGTTTAAAACGTAAAATATAATGTCTTATAAGTTGTTTTTTCTTTTTTTAAGGAGCGTGGTGTTTTTGTGGGGCAGCTGAGGATGCTGGGATATTTTTAGGATGACGCTGTGAAGATGAGGATGACGGGGAGGAGGAGCTCTGACGTCTTTTTTTTTTTTTTTTTAACTCTGCAGTGCTGCTGTTTGACCTGATAAACCGCTGGAAGCTGCAGGACGGAATTTTACTTTTACACTTCTCCTCCCTTCCTCCTCCTCCTCCTCCTCCTCCTCCTCTTTGTCTCCATGCGCCTCCACCCGCCCCGACGCAAACACCGGGCCCTTCCATAGCCGCCGCCCCGGCCTCTCCCTCCCTCCCCCTGGCCTCTCCCGTATCCTCCCAACTGATCGCCGCCGAGGTGGCCCGGCTCCGGGGAAAGATGCTGTAGAGCAGCCGGCTCAGGAGATGCTTCCGCCGGACTAAAGTGAGCAGAGAGCCGCGGAGGCAGAGCAGGAAGATGTCCGGCAGGATGCCGCTGACCCCGGTTAGCGAGTCGGAGCAGGTGAGTCCGCTTCAGTCAGTTATTGATTGAACCGGAAATTAAAGAAATAATCCGGTTATTTTTCTTCTTATGTTGATCTGTAATCTTTGACAGATCTGCTTTTATAAACTTTGTTAATGGGATATTTCTGCTACTGGTGTCGCCTCGGTTCCGTTTCCTGTTAACCTTTCTGAACATTTTTCGATTGAGAGGGAATTTGATCGGTTTCTGGAGGTTAAAGTATTGATCACACCTTCTGGTTTTATCACTGGTTGACTTTATTATCAGTAATGTGTCATTAGCTTTCTAATACAGTATCATTGTAGTTTCTTTAATGGCAAATACAGACATTTTAATGACAGAAAGTTAAATAATATTTTATTTGTATTGGTAGGAAATGCTTTTGGTCTTTTTTGTTATTGATGGAGCAGGAGGTCTGATCAGTGCCTCACAACACAAGCTGTTAAACATTCAACTTCATGCACCACACGTATGTCATAGGTTAGAAAAATGCCGGCCTGGTGGATCTGGGGGGGTCACGCAGACTGTAACCTTGAAAAAGCCGTCTCTATCCTTTACTGTGTACACACCACTTACTGGTGGCTCTGCACACAGCAGCACATCTTCCCGCTCTCCCTTTTCCTGCCTCACTGCATCTGAAAAGTAAATAAATGAATAGGTGTCTTTGCTCTTGCTTTGTGCATGTCGCCCAGCTCCTGTAGCTGCAGAGAACTTGTTGAGGACTAAGATCATCAGAGCTGAGCTGACCCCAGGAACCAGCCTCCAGGCTAAACTTGTACTTTCAAAGTTTGACTTGAAGCCCTAAGCACTTCTTGTTCATGGACTATTTCCAGCATCTTATTACAAGCTTTCTGTCTGAGTCATCTCATGTAGGCAAAGACAAGTAAGCTGTGTTTCTGTTGCACAGCAGAGAAGTTTGTTTCTGTCTGTGAACATGTGAACACCTCCCACTGCCTCCAGGATTTTACACCCTTCTATTTCTGATCTGTGAAATAATATTTTTTTTTAGAGATCTGAAGGAACAAACCTATAAAAGTGACTCAGGAAATTTTAATTGGTTTAATATTTAATAAGAAATAGTTGACAGCATTGAGTCTTGGAGCCAAACATCAAAGTGCACATCATGGACCTCCATAGTTTGTTCATTTGCTTTATTGGCTGGATGGGTGTAAGGCGGATGTAGCAAACAACATAGAGATAAACAAGTTTATATTTGTGAGCGCAGCGCCTGAATAAATGCTAGCAGCTGAACGTCTCAGTCTGCTTTGGCTTGATTTGCTGCTCTGTCTGCAAACACTGGTAATAATTTGTTTCTGTTTCTCGGGGTCTTTAGATGAAGTTCAGACTGCTGGACCTGAAAGGAATGCTGGGTAAACGCAGCCTTCCACATTGTCATGCTAATACAGGAATGCTAGCAGAAAGCTGTTCTCAGGCTCCTCATCACTCAGCTTTGAAACGTTGGTTGTGAGACTCTGATGTGTCTCCCTGTGGAGGTATCATTCCGCAAACAAGTCGGAGTAGACGTTTTTGATTAGAACCACATAGTAAAGGTAAATAAAGCTATGGGCAGGAGTTCTGCTGCAACCAGGCTGCATAAAGATCAGATAGTCCAGCAACAGTGAACAGCCTGCTGAAGATGTTCTCCCTGCGAGAACATAACATCCCGCTGCCTAGTCGTGTCTTTGTTTCTTCTGTCTGCCATCCAGCTGGCTCCTACTGTCTGTTTTAATATGGATTTTTCCCAAAATACCCTGGTGTGTATTAGCGTCACTTTTCTGGAAGTCACTTTCAAATGATCCGAACAGCTTAGCAGGCAGTCTACAATGTGCCTGAACCTACAGCCATAGTTATATTTGTTTGTTCTCAGTTTTCTTTGACAAAGTGCGACAGAAACAGAGTCTGTGAATAAAAGAAGAGATAAATGAAGCCTGGGAATTTAAAGGGAGTATCTTCTGTTTTAACACATTTTCTTGATTCTCTAGGTGTGTCCCAATTCAGGGTCCGCACACTTCGAAGTCTCAGGACGTTAAACTTAAACCTCTGAAATTACTCATAGGACATTTCAGCGGACGTTAAAACCAACCGGTAACACCGACAGCAAAAGAAAAAAGACATGGTCTCTGTTGTTTTCCAGCCGGTACACATTTAATTATCAAATATTACAGATTTTAATGTTACCATTTAATAAACATGCTTTTAATGTGCTTTGGTTTTGTAATGTTTCTACTAAAGTGTAATAATAAAAAAACACATACTTTTTTTTTTTTAAACTGAAACCTAAAACGTACTCTTCTAGCTCGTTTGCTGATTCGCCACCATCTTGTGCGCAATGAATTCTGGGAGAAAAGAGGCAACGAAGGATGCATCACCAGCAGCCTTCGTAGTGCGGATTTGAAGGGTAGATTTGGAGCTTCCTTCAAATTCTAAGAACTGGGAAAGTTCTTTGCGCACCGCCATGACGTATGCGGCCGACGAATCTACACTTTGAATGGTTCAGACCCTGAATTGGGACACACCTTCTGTGTTTGTTAAACCAGCATTTTATCACCTTTAAAAGCCAGACAAGAGGTGATTCTTAAGATTCATATTTTAGTAATTGTATGGAAAATGAATCTGATTTATCTGGTGGTAATAAGACTTTTTACAGCAACCTTGCCGTTATCCCTCTATAGCGCCCAGATTTCTCCAGCTGGGGCCAGATGTTTACCACTAAGACCATTTTAAAAGCTGATGTACAAACAGTGGAGGAGAATGGTGGACATCCAGAAGTGTGTCTTCTTTCTTCTTCATGTGGCTTTAAACAACAAAAACTCCTCCGTATTTTTAAACATGGAGCTGTTCCTACTTTATGTTTCTCCTGAAACATCACTTCCTCCCTCATATCAGTGCTAAAAACTGCTTTTTGTCTGTTCCAGCAGTAAAATGCACATCATGGCCGGAAATAAACAAATTTATTATTATTATTATTATTATTATTATTATTATTATCATCATGTTTAATACAAATAAGTGTTTT